>NC_063177.1:7195497-7555497 GCF_023159225.1 Perognathus longimembris pacificus
TGAAGCAGAAACAAGAGGGGAAAGGGTGGCGCTCAGTCTTTCCAGAAGCATCCCCCAGCACGGGCTCTGCTGCGTCCCAGGCACTCCTGTAGGAAGGGCCACCCTGGTGCCAGAGGGCTACCCAGTTTGGATGGATTTCCGAGAAGCCACGGCCTCTCCCACTCCCGCCGTTAAAGCCCAGCCAGTGAAGGGGCGTGACCCTGGTGCTCAGGTTTCTTCCTCTTCACCTGGGCTCGAAGGGGGGTAGGGGCCAGGACTTCCGGTTCAGGTGAGTGTCCCTTCGTGACGTCAGGTCACCCTCGGCTGCCCCTCCGGCCCCGCCTCCCCCTCGCGCGCTCTCGGCGCCCTACTTATACTCAGGTGCGCCGCACCTGTCCGCCCGCTCTCCGGACTCTCCACGGCTCCCGCCTGCCCGCCACAGCCTGGGGCCGCAAGGCCCAGATACACCCCGAGGATCGTGCCCAGACGGCCTCTCCATTTTTGGGGGGTAGGGTCGTGAGAGCGCCGGAGGGAACTGCCTGGCCTTGGGGCACTGCTTTTGTCTGGAACCTGTCCTTCGAGTGCAGCCAGTTCCCTGGGCTGCAGGGGGTGGATTTCTTCTACTTGAGGTGACAAGATTTGCAGTCACCAGCCACAGACTTTCCCTTTTCCACTCGGGTCGTCTTCGGTGGGGCTGCCCTTTTCGATTCTGACTTGTAGGGTCGCCCTTCCCGGGTTCCATTTTGGAGAGCGGAAATGGCTAACTCGGGCCTGCAGTTGCTGGGCTTTTCCATGGCCATGCTGGGCTGGGTGGGCCTGGTGGCGTGCACCGCCATCCCGCAGTGGCAGATGAGCTCGTACGCGGGCGACAACATCATCACCGCCCAGGCCGTGTACAAGGGGCTGTGGATGGACTGCGTCACGCAGAGCACCGGCATGATGAGCTGCAAGATGTACGATTCGGTGCTCGCCCTGCCGGGTAAGGCTGCGGGCCGACGGGGCGGACGTGCCCGGGCGGGGGTGGGGTGGGGGGGTGGGGCCAGGCACCCCGGGGTTGCCCCGGAGCTGGAGGAAGCGAACACACGGAGGCCCCCCCTCGTTCGGGCCTCGATCCTGGCGGCCTTGCGGGAGTCTGCGCCTGGGCCGCCCGCGGGCCCGCCCCCTCGTTTGGGGGAGTCCAGGCCGAGGTGCGCGCACCCCCTCTGCACCCCGGATCGTCGTGGTCAGTTGTGTCTTGGACAGAAGGGCGCGGTCGGGGCCGCGGGATCCGTGCTGTTTTGTTAGACGACGGCCGCCACCGGCGACCTCTAATCTTATCGGCCCGATTAGCCGAAGCCACAAACCCGGTGGCTTTGATAGCGGGGTCGGAGCAGGGACTAGCAGAGGCCACAGCGGCTGGGCCCTGGCGCTGGTAGTCTTTTCCCACGGCCCCCTTCCCCCTT
This sequence comes from Perognathus longimembris pacificus, assembly GCF_023159225.1. Lineage (NCBI taxonomy): Eukaryota > Metazoa > Chordata > Mammalia > Rodentia > Heteromyidae > Perognathus > Perognathus longimembris. The sequence continues at coordinate 7,196,919 of NC_063177.1, forward strand.
CCCCCGGCCCAGCGCGGTTTCATCGAAACCCCGGCGCCCCGGGCGGGTTCTGGGGCAGAGGGCGGGGCCGGCGGGAGCGGGAAGGCCCGAGGCACAGGGTGGGGCGAGGGAAAGCTCCAGCCAGGCTTTGGCCTAAGGGTGTTTTAGATCGGTAGGAGAACCCTGCACCCCCAGACACAGCCTCAGAGCTTAGCGGGATGCAGCTGGAAGGCTGGGGCCTCCCTGCATTTCCAGCAATGACGAGGCTCTTTCTCCTCCACAGCGGCCATACAGGCCACCCGCGCTCTCATGGTGGTATCCCTGGTGCTGGGTTTCCTGGCCATGTTTGTGGCCACGATGGGCATGAAGTGCACGCGTTGTGGGGGAGACGACAAAGTGAAGAAGGCCCGGATAGCCATGTCTGGAGGCATCGTTTTCATTGTGGCTGGTGAGCCACAGGTCCAAGGTGGGCCTGAGGGTGGGTAAGGTGGTGGTTTGTGCACTGGGAGTATCAGAATCCTCTCTCTCCAGGTCTTGCCTCCTTGATCGCATGCTCCTGGTACGGCCATCAGATTGTCACCGACTTCTATAACCCCTTGACCCCCATGAATGTTAAGTAAGTTTGGGAGCCCTGCCTCTTAAGACAGATCTGAAGTCCTGGGAAATGAAACAAGGCAGACAGGCCAGGACTCTGACTCCAACCCCTTCTCTCCACAGATATGAGTTTGGTTCCGCCATCTTTATTGGTTGGGCAGGGTCTGCCCTGGTCCTCCTGGGAGGTGCGCTGCTGTCTTGCTCCTGTCCTGGGAGTGAAAGCAAAGCTGTGTATCGGGCACCCCATTCCTACCCCAAGTCCAACTCTGCCAAAGAGTATGTGTAACCCAGCACCCTTATGCCCCAGTCAGACGGACTGGGGGTGCCCAGATGCTTCAAAACCCTGGGGCAGAGGACTCAGCCTGTCTGTGAGCAAGGTGTGGGATAGAACCTCCCGTCTCGCCATCCCTGCACACCATGTACAGTTCTCTGGAGAGGGGGTGGGGGGAGGGATAAAAAAGAGGGAACATGTGCTTTTTGTATAGTAATAAAAACTACATTTTGGAAAATGGGTTTTTTTCTTGCTATGCCTCTTGCTTTCTTTCCACATAAGTGTGCCTACTTCAGTGAATCTACAGGGCATGGATGGTGCCAAGCCATCCAGTCCGTTTCTTTTTCATTGTTTAGGTGTACATCCCCACCCCTACCACTGGTTTAGCTACCAGAGAGCTGCCTTAAAAAATAAAAAGATATAGATATTTATTTCGATGGAAGGTTCTCCGCTTGCCTTACAGTAGGCTTCCCTGATCACATGCTGCCACTCAGCCCATGGCAGGGCCTACACAAAAAATGTGAGGCAGGGACAGGGTAAGATCAATTCAAATACAGGGCGCTTTTAAGTCCAGTTTTTCTTCTTATTAAGTCTAGTCAAATCTGGCCAGTCAAATATCGAGGTCATCATCTGGGTCTTCTTGGTCCAGATCATCATAAACATCTGGCTCATAGAAGATACGGCTGGCAGACTGACCTGGTCCAGATCGAAGCAAGGCCTGCTGCCTGAGGAGGAAAGAATTGATGCTGAGGAGGATGAGTGACAGGAGTCAGCTGTTAATTTACTTTTCCTCGTGACTCAGGCAACCATCCTAGGCCCCTGTACCATTTTCCTGGTCCAAGTCCCTTTCTTTGACCTTTATGTCTGGTTAGAGCTCAAATTTTCTAGGACCATTTTGTTCTGGGATAGTACTCTTATAACAAAATTTACATTCTTAGCAGCTTGAGGGCAAGGATTTGGCATCCTTGCCTCACCCATCCACACACAAGGACAGCCACTAAACCAGCCTTTGCCACACCGCTGTGGCTTCCTGTCCTAGCACTGCTGTGGAGGAACAGCCACCTTTCCACAGTCTAGCTTGGCTTAGACTAGCCAAGGCCCAGACTATTATGGAGGAGGACCACTGGTGAAATCCAAAGCTCTAATGAAGAGAAGACAAAATCTTCCACCATTGTGGGAAGTATATGTGAATAGAGAGCCACTACCACTCCCAACGGCAAGGTGGACTTCAGCCCCTATAAAGTCATGAAAGGTTAATCAATAACCTGTCAACACCCTATCTCTCTGTGACCCAGATGCTGAGCTCTACCCAGGAACCCAGGTGCTTAGGTTCCAATCTTACTTTTCAGAGCTGAATTGGAAAGGCAGAGTCAGGTTATTTTTGGCTTCTCTTTCTTTCTTGGACAGGTGAAGGTTAAAAGTCAAGTGAGTTGTGGGATCCACCTGTAGGTACAAAAATATACTTCCACTCAGCCACATCAATGAAGTCCCTGGCCTCAACCCCCAACCCTCTGCAGCTTGTATTTCCCTTTCCTTTTACCACACCCTAAGCACCACTTCCCTGATCTAGCCTCCAAACTTTTTTCCTTCCGTTTTGCTCAAGGCTAGTGGTTCAACTACTTGAGCACAGCTTCACTTGGTGGGTAAATGGAGAGATGAGTCTCACAGATTTTCCTAATTGGGCTAGCTTTGAACCACAATCCTTAGATCTTGGCCTCCTGAGAACCACTGATCAATGTGAGTCACTGATACCCAGCCAAACTTAAGATACTTAAATACCAGAGGTATGTGGGCACTCGGCTGCTGCTGGGACCCTACAGGCCCCTCTTGTAGATCCAGGCTGAAGTCAGGAAGGATGGAGAACCGCTGAGACTATAAAGAAGAAAGAAAAAAGTTTTTTGTTTTAACATTTCAGGACCTCATACCTCCTTTTTCCAATAATCCTGGGTTTTTTTGTTTTGTTTTGTTTTTTTGCCATTCCTGGGGCTTGGACTAAGAGCCTGAGCACTCTCCCATGCTTCTTTTTGATCAAGGCTAGCATGAGCCACAGCGGCACTTCTGGCTTTTTCTATATATGTGGTGCTGAGGAATTGAACCCAGGGCTTCATGTATATGAGGCGAGCACTTTACTACTAGGTCATATTCCCAGCCACTGTGAGACTCATCTCCAATTAACCACCAGAAAACTGGAAGTGGTGCTGTGGCTCAAGTGGTAGAGTGTTGAAGTTGAGCTGAAGAGCTCAGGGACAGTGCCCAGGCCAAGTTCAAGTCCTGTTACTGACAAAAAACAACAAAAAACCAATCCTCAGTTCAAATGCTGGCTATGCCACTTCTCATTTACTACTTTGGCCAAGTAGCTTAAATTTAAATTTCCATGGACTTGCTTCTCAGTCTGCAAAATGGGGATATAAAGTACTCACAGTGAAGATTAAAGGAGGTAAATGGTAGAAAACAAGGGGCTGAGGACACAGCTCAGGTGTAGAGTATATACTCAGCACACTCCTGGGTTCTATCTCATGCATTGTAAGAATAAAACATGGAGAAGTACTCAAGCCATCAGTGTTTTCATGGCGCTTTCCATCATGACACCTTTTTTTTTTTTCCCTTTTTCTTCTTTTGGCCAGTCCTGGGCCTTGGACTCAGAGCCTGAGCACCATCCCTGGCTTCTACCCGCTCAAGGCTAGCACTCTGCCACTTGAGCCACAGCACCACTTCTGGCCATTTTCTGTATATGTGGTGCTGGGGAATTGAACCCAGGGCCTCATGTATATGAGGCGAGCACTCTTGCCACTAGGCCATATCCCCAGCCCCTTTAAGTGTCTTCTTTAGAAACGATGGTTTTTCCTGCAGCTCAGGCATGATAACTCTTTCTCTGACCAAAATCACTAGTCTTCCCTGTTGCCTCTGGTAAGCTGACCTGGTAGACAGGGCGCTGTTGGGGTCTTCGATAGAGGATGTAGACTGAAGCCTGGCCCATTTTACCATCTATGGTCATCTCTGTTTGAGCAAGGCTGCTTAGTGCTCCCAAGGGGCCTGGCCCATGAAGCTCTTCATGCAGCAGGCCCAGCACACGCAATGGGGGCCTAACACCTGGAAAGGGACAAAAAAAGTAGGGCATGTCATCGACAGTGGGGAGCATTCAGGGTAGGCCTTGAAGTAGGGAAGAAAAGGAAGGAGATGAACATCCTATCACAACTCTGCCACAACCCCAGCTTTCCTTGGTAATCTTAATGCCCTGCCCCTTTTGGAAGTGTGTGTGTGTGTGTGTGTGTGTGTGTGTGTGTGTGTGTGTGTGTGTGTGTGTCCTGGTGCTTGAACTCTGGGTCTGGGCACTGTCTTCGAGCTAGTACTCTAGCACTTAAGCAACAGCACCACTTCCAGCTTTTTCTGTGATTAATTGGTGCTAAGAGTCTCACCAACTTTCCTGCCCTGGGTGGCCTAGAACTGCAATCCTCAGATCTCGGTCTTCTGATTAACTAGGATTATAGGCATGAGCCACCTGTGCCTGCTAATGTTTGCATTACTTAATTTATTTTTTTGGTCAGTCATGGGGCTCAAGCTCAGGGCCTGGTGCTGTCTCTGAGCTGATTTGCTCAAAGCCAGCACTTTTGAACCACAGTACTACTTTGGAGCCCACACTTTTTTTTTCTTTGGTGGTCATGGGGCTTGAACTCTGAACCTGGGTGCTGTCCCTGATCTCTTCAGCTCAAGGTTAGGGCTCTACCACTTGAGCCACAGCACTACTTCTGGTTTTCTGGTGGTTAACGGGAGATAAGTATCAAGGACTTTCATGCCCGGGCTGGTTTTGAAACATGATCCTCAGATCTCAGCCTCCTGAATTGCTAGGATTGCAGGCATGTGCCACTAGCGCCTGGCTGGGGTGTTTCTTAGTCCAGCGCAATTTAACCAGGGCAACACTCTGACTTTTCAGCACAAAATGAATACTTTCATCACTGGCATCCATTAACTCTCCAGCCTCATTTTGTGTGTGCATGCGTGCGCGTGCTAGAACTTAAGGCCTAGGCACTGTACCTTTGCTTTTTCTGCTCAAGGATAGCAATCTACCACTTGAGTCATAACTCCAGTTGGCTTATGGTGGCTAACTGGAGATAAGAGTCTCATGGATGGGCTGGGAATATGGCCTAGTGGCAAGAGTGCTTGCCTCCTACACATGAAGCTCTTGGTTCAATTCCCCAGCACTACATATATGGAAAACGGCCAGAAGGGGCGCTGTGGCTCAGGTGGCAGAGTGCTAGCCTTGAGCGGGAAGAAGCCAGGGACAGTGCTCAGGTCCTGAGTCCAAGGCCCAGGACTAGCCAAAAAAAAATAAAAATAAAAATAAAAGTCTCATGGAGGGAGGAGGGAAGGTGGGAGAAAAATGAGGGAAGAGGTAACAAGAAATATACTTATTGCCTTATGTCTGAATCTGTAACCCCTCGGTACATTTATTTGATAATAAATAAATTAAAAAAGAAGAATCTCGGGCTGGGGATATGGCCTAGTGGCATACATGAGGCCCTGGGTTCGATTCCCCAGCACCACATATACAGAAAATGGCCAGAAGTGGCACTGTGGCTCAAGTGGCAGAGTGCTAGCCTTGAGCAAAAAAAGAAGCCAGGGACAGTGCTCAGGCCCTGAGTCCAAGCCCCAGGGCTGGCCAAAAAAAAAAAATAAAAAATAAAATAAAATAAAATAAAAAATAAAAAAGAAGAATCTCATGGGCTTTCCTGCCCAGGGTAGCTTCAAACTATGATCCTCATAGCTCAGTCTTCTGAGTAGCTAGGATTACAAGTGTGTGCTACTGGTGTCCCAGTCCAATCTCATCTCTTAATGAACTACCTAAAGCTTTTGGAATATATAACAAGATCTCAGTCTATCTCTCTTTCTCTCCTTTTGGTTGATTGATCTTTTTAAAAATTTATTTTATTATCATTTGTTTACGTGGTACTGGGGAATTGAACCCAGGGCCTCATGCATGCTAGGCAAGCACTCTACCACTAAGCTATACTCCCAGTCCTTCCTCTCCTTTTGGAATCATTAATAGTGTCAAGTACTAAACACTAATACTTTTTTGTTTTGTCTGTCGTGGGGCCTGGCTGCTGTCCCTGAGCTCTTCAGCTCAAGGCTAGTGCTCTACCACTTGAGCCACAGCATTACTCCGGTTTTCTGGTCTGGTCGTTAATTGGAGATAAGACTCTCACTCGGTTCTTGTCCTCTTTGGCCTCCGGCTGGGCTGGCCTTGGCCTTGAACAGCCATAGATCCTCAGATCTCAGCCACCTGAGTAGCTATGATTACAGAAGTGGGCCATCATCTCCCTAAACACTAACATTTTAATCCTTACAAAGTCAGCTCATATCATGTAGCACTTTCAAGGGGTTTAATTCTAATGCTATCTATCACATGTCCCACTGCTGCCTCTGCTTCCTAAAGGTGAGGATTATACTCATGCCAACCCTCAACCCTGCTTTATAGACTTTACAGGGAAAATTGAAGCACTGAGAAATCAAGTACTTCAATATATAGCTGGGTGTGTTTGACCCAAAGTGTATGTTAGTATCACCGTGCCCTTCAGGGCTAGGGCCCAATCTGCCTGGCTGATCTCTTGTTCTTCAGGATATTCAGGATAATTCCTTTCTTCAGGTGCCCGGTACACATCCCTTTATCATCACAGTCCCTAAGTCATGACAGCCCTATCAGATTATCTTGTAACTACCTGTTTACTTCTCTGTGTCCCTTTTGAGACTTTGAGCTCTGAGAAGAGTACAAATTAACCTTCACTTTTTCATTATCTAAAATGGGCCTGATACATTGTATTTAATATTTACTGAATGACTAAAAGAGTTTAAAAATGCTTCGAAAGCATGGTGTGGTAGCACATATTAGTAATACCAGCACTAGGGAGGTGGAACCAGTAAAACCCTGAGTTCAAGGCCACCAGGAGCTATGCATTGGAACCTTATCTCAAAAAAAAAGAAAAGCAAAACAGCTGCCCCAAATCCCCTCATAAGCTGGATGCTTCTAGTTAGAGCACTGGGGAGGGAGTGACTCCCTGGTCTTAATTCAGCCTGAATTACACAGCAAGATCCTGCTTCAAAATTAAAAAGCAACAACAACAAAAAAACTGTAACTAAAAAAAAAAAAAAAAAGCCTAACAGTTGGGTGCAGATTGCTCATGCCTGTAATCTCAGCTATTCAGGAGGATGAGATCCGAGGAATGTGGTTGGGAACTTTTGGGTTAGTTACAACTGTAAGGTAATGAGTACTTTTTTTTTTTTTTTTGTCATACTTGTTACCCCCTCATTCTATTCTCCCACCTTCCCTCCCTTCCCAGTCGTCCCCCCCAACCCAAACACGGGGTTGGGGACTCTTAATCTCTAATAAACTATTAAAAAAAAAAAAGCTGGGGGCTGGGAATATGGCCTAGTGGCAAAAGTGCTTGTCTCGTATATAAGAAGCCCTGGGTTCGATTCCCCAGTACCACATATGTAGAAAATGGCCAGAAGAGGCGCTGTGGCTTAAGTGGCAGAGTGCTAGCCTTGAGCAAAAAGAAGCCAGAGCCAGGGGCTGGGAATATGGCCTAGTGGCAAGAGTGCTTGACTCGTATACATGAGGCCCTGGGTTCGATTCCTCAGCACCACATATACAGAAAATGGCCAGAAGTGGGAGGTGGGGCTGTGGCTGAAGTGGAAGAGTGCTAGCCATGAACAAGAGAAATTCAGGGATGGCAGCCCTGAGTTTAAGACTGGCACGCACACACACAAAAGAAAACAAATAACAATGAAAAACAACTCTCACCCCCAAATGGTTAGAGAGAAGTCAGAAGGCCTGACTGGAGATCTCTGATTATTCTTCTTAGGGTGGGGAGAGGGGACACTGTTTGGTAGGAGACATATGGACGGAAGAGGTCTCACCAGAGCAGGAGTTTCCAGAGCTCAGAACATGCAGAGTCTGGCAGAGTTCGGTGCAGGGAAGGTGAAGCAACAACCAGCTGAGTGAATCAACAGCAATAGTGACACAACCAGAATCTGTCCTGCACATAGCTCTTAAGGCTCCCAACGGTCCCTCAGGATAGGCCTTCCCAGTTTTTGACCAATTGAGAGGGTCTTTAAAGAGGTCATGGTAAATGAGCCTGCAAAGGGAAAACAGGAAAACTATTACCTTTATCCTCAACCTCTAAATTTCTTCCTCAGATCTTTGGAGCTTTGTTTCCTCAATTTTCTCTAATACTCTAAATATTAATTACTGAGAAGCCAATGATTAGAAGCAAGCAGACTTTAGTGTTTGACAGTCTAAGCCCTAGGCTTGGCTTTATTACTTGCCCAAGGTCACCTATCTAACCAGTAAAGCCCTTTGGCATTTGTTCTAAACTGCCACTGAATGAAGCAAGGCATCTGTCACCTTCTAGCAGTGTATTCTAAGATTCATTAGGGTAGGAAATAAGTCTACTCATCCACTACTCTGCCTCCAGTGCCTAACACAAGACCTGGTTTAAAATCTGTGCCCACTATATCCACAATAAGTGAACCTGGATTACCACAGTAGCCTTCCTACCTTAACTCCCAGTCTCCAGGCTGCTTCCTTCCAATCCACTCTCCACATGGGAATTACTGGACTGTTGTTTCTTCTATCAGGTAGTGTTAGTGCTTTCTTCCCAACTGCCTTTGGGATGACATTTCAATTCCTTTTCATGCTCCATAAGACCTTTTAAAGTCAAGAACTTCTTTTTTTGCCAGTCCTAGGGCTTGAACTCAGGGCCTGAGCACTGTCCCTGAGCCTCTCTGTGCTCAAGGCTAGCACGCTACTACTTGAGCCACAGCACCACTTCTGGCCTTTTTTTTATATGTGGGGCTTTGTGCATGCTAGGAAAGCACTCTCCACTAAGCCACAGTCCCTCCCCAAAGAACTTCTTTATTAGGTACATTAGGAAGCTCTTCCACCTACCATGAACAGATACCCCTTATCACACCTCCCCAGTTCTATACTTGGTGTTTTTAAGACAACCCCTCAGTATCCTACAGTTAAAATGTTGATTCAAGTCTGCAATCTATGACTGAATTAAGTACCATTAGATTCTAAATAAGTCAAAAGACAGAGCCGTACCCTCTAGTAGGGTTTCTAGTGCTGGACTCTACTACTGTCTCCCATTTATTTATTCTTTGTTTTGTGCTGGGCTGGGGCTTGAATTCAGGCCCTGGACTTTTTTGCTCAAGTTAGTGCTCTACCACTAAGCCACAGCTACACTTCTGGCTTCTTTGGTGATGAATTGAAGAAACAAGACTCATGGACTTCTCTTCCAGGGCTGGCTTTGAACTTCAATCCTTAGATCTCAGCCTCTTGAGTAGCTAGGTTTACAGGTGTGAGACAGTCGTGCCTGGCTTTATTCATTTACCTTTGTGGTACTGAGTTTTCAATTTAGTACCTTGCGCTTGCTAAGCAGATACTCTACTGTCCGAGTCCCTCTCTATTTGAGTCCCTGTGCCAACCCCTTTTTATCTAGGTTATTTTTGAGATACAGCCTTACTTTATGCGTGGGAAGTTCTGGATGGAGAGCCTATTTATGCTTCCCTTTGTGGCTGGGATAACAGGTGAGTACCACTTGCATCAAGCCATTCTCCCAGATGGGTGTTTCATGTCCAGGCTGACCTCAAACCACAGGCAACTCCTCTGCCTCATTATATCTCTTAAATAGCTAGGATTATATGCATGAGCCACATACCCAGTTCACTTCTATTATTCTCTCAACTCCTAGGGTCTCTACTTAGGATTGCTCAAATAATCACCATTCCTCCCTTTTCTTTGCTCTTACTAATTTTCATCTTCTTCATGATTCACATCCATTCTTTCAATTAATAGGAATCACCACAGGGAATAAAAGGTAGTTTCAGCTGGGAATGTGGCCTTGAGTCCTTGCCTAGTATGCATGAAGCCCTAGGTTCAATTGTTCAGTATCATATACACAGAAAAGCCAGAAGTGGTGTTGTGGCTCAAGTGGTAGAGTGCTAGCCTTTAGCAAAAGAAGCTCAGGGACAGTGCCCAGATCCTGAGTTCAAGCCCCAGGATTGGCCCCCCCACCAAAAAAAACAACAACAACAAAGCAAAGCAGGGGCTGGGAATATGGCCTAGTGGTAAGGCATCACCACAGGGAATAAAAGGTAGTTTCAGCTGGGAATGTGGCCTTGAGTGCTTGCCTAGTGTGCATGAAGCCCTGGGTTTGATTCCTCAGCACAACATATATATATATATATATATATATATATAAAATGGCCAGAAGTGGCGCCGCGGCTCTAATGGCAAGAGTGGCTAGCCTTGAGCAAAAAGAAGGCAGGGAGAGTGCTCAGGCCCTGAGTCCAAGCTCCAGGACTGGAAAAGAAAAAAAAAAAAAAAGCAGTCTCTTAAATTGTTCCCTGCTAAAAGCAGGCTTCTGACAATTTTGTTATAAAATATCAGAACAGTTCACAAGGCTAGAATGTTTTTAACTAGAGCACCCTTGGGGGTGGGGGCCCCAAGATGACTATACAAATGACAAAGACCATAAGAAACTGTTACCAAGGAAAAACCTCATCCTATAAAATGCTACAAGTAATCAAACCTATCAGCAAAATCACTTTGCTGACTTGAGAATATCACGGATTAAGCAGGGTGATGATGGCTCATATCTGCATTTTCAGCTACTCAGAAAGCTGAACTCTGAGGCTTCCAGTTTGAAGCCAGCCCAGGCAGACGGATCTGTGTAATTCATCTCTAATTAACCAACAAAAAGCCAGAAATGCAAGTGTGGCTCAGGTGGTAGCGTTCCAGTCTTGAGTGAAAAAAGCCAAGCAAGAGCTCAAAGGCTTGAAGACCTGTATTAGCACACACATGCGTGTACACACACACACACACACACAAATCAATAATTTTGGAGGTCACCCAGCTGAGGAGACCCATTATTAGCTTCTACTAATTTGCTGGAGATAACATCTAATGACTTGAAGGTTAGGGTTAATAGCTGTGAATCAAAGGGCTTGTTCAAAATATGTGGCGTGGACTCGTTTGTTTCCCTACCACTAGATCTGGCTGTACAAGGTCACTACTACATACCAGGTTGTATTTTTTCTTTTAAACTGCTGAGGAAGTCCGTTAGCACCACACCTAATGAAATCCCTTCCGACATGTTGTACTTACCGGCTGTTGACCACGGACTCAAAACCTTCTCGAAATTCTTCCTCGCTCACTTCACAGCCCAGGACATGGACTTGCTCCCCACTAAGACAGAGATGATGGGGAATGAAGAGTCAAGTACAGACTCCCTCCCCAGGGCAGATAAGAGGGGCACTGAGAGATGCCTCACCTGAGCGCAGATTTCTTGACAAGAGCTTTCAGGAGGCCGCGCCCCTCCCACTCCACGGAATCTGGGGAGAGCGAGGGAAGAATGAATTCGTTCCGGAGATTTCTGATTTCACAAGCCCATGGCGACCTCTTCCCTGCCTGTAACCCAGGGCCTTTTCCCTACACTGCGCCGCGCCCCGCAAGGCCGGGCTCTCCCCGGGCGCCTCAGCATCTCACCTCGAAGCAGCACCAGGCCACCGAAGGCCAACAACGATTCCAGCATCTCCACGCAGCCCGCGCGTCTTCGGACGCTGCCAGATGACGTCACGACGCAGGCCCCGCCCCCGCCTCGTCGGGGCGCGGCGCTCAATACTAAGGCCACTTAAAGTCTGGAATGAGAGGTGATTTCGGGTTCAGTATTCCCAGGCCGCTCACGCGAACGAATCTCTCCCCAGCCTCGCAGCACATACGTAGAGACATCCAATCGGCGTGTTCACAGTGATCGGGGCGTGAAGAGGCTTTGGGGATAGCTGTCAGTGGGAGAGGTAGGGCGTCGGACTCATCTTCCTCCCCTCCTCCCTCGCGCCGGCCGACCCCGGAGCACGGGACGTCACCCCGCCCCGTCCACGTCATTGGAGACTGCGGCCCACGCCCCGCCTAGCGGCCTTCCGCGCTTGCGCAGTATTGCAGTCTTCTGGGGACTCTCCACTTTCCTTAACCCTACCCCCATTAAGACCGAGTAGAAGGAACAGTAATCCGGTTGAAGCGAATACACGTCACCACCGGAAGTATTGTCAGAAGGGAAGAGGAGGGGGGAAATAGGAGGAGGGAGCCCTCTGGGCAGTAAAATGGCGCCTGTCAGAGTGGGAAAACCAGCTGCAGAGGCTGCAGCCCCGCTCCTCAGCGGCTAGGAGACCCCTGGCCTCGGGGAGGGGGAGGCCGCCTCGGCCCAGCGCTCCGCGCCCTCCGGCTCCCCCTCCCCTTCCCTGCTCCCGGGCTCCGCTAGCTCGTTCTCTGCCGTCGCGGCCTTTCGCGCTCTGCTGGCCCCCACCCGCCCCTTTCCCGAGGGCAGCCCCCTAGCGCGCCTGCGCAGCGGGCCACCCTCCACTTCCCCCTCCTCCCCTCCCCCTCCCACCCTTGCCCCCTCCCCCACAGCCCCCTCCCCCCATTTCTCTATACCCCTTCCCTCCTGGTCTCCGTGGACCCCATCCTAGCCTGACCTGTCTCTGCCAGAAACCTCCGAGAAGGCGTCTTTGCCACTCCCCGTCCATGTGGGCCCCCGCGGGCTGCCCACGCCTGTCCCCCAGCTCCCGATTCCGCTGGGCTTTTCCCTCGCCGGGGGTGGCTCCGTGAGCCGCCCGCTTGGTGCCAATCGCTGCAGCCTCTCCTGCCACTCGGGGCCCCCGTTCCCCCTCCCGGAGGCGGGGGGCTGCCCCCGGGGGGCTGGCGGAGCTGGGCCGCGGGGGCCCCGGGGCCGGCGGTGCCGGGGTCATCGGGATGATGCGGACGCAGTGTCTGCTGGGGCTGCGCACGTTCGTGGCCTTCGCCGCCAAGCTCTGGAGCTTCTTCATTTATCTTCTACGGAGGCAGATCCGCACGGTGAGTTTGGGTGGGTGCCGGGTTGTTGGGGTTCACTGTCAGCGGTTCTTGGCTTCTCAGTATGTATTGAGCCTCTGGGCCTAGGAATGGAGTCTTGGGGACCTTGGAGTGGGGAGGAGACCTTACAATGGAACCGAGATTTGGTGCTTTTTTTTTTTTTTCTCCTTTCTTTCTATTTTTTTTTTTTTGGTGGCCTAGATGGTGGTGCAGGATCTGGGAACTCCTGGGGGCTAGCGTGGTGGGTGGGGCTTTCTTTAAGAAAGCTGGAGTTGCTAAAGAAACCGGGAGGCGGAGAACACCTGTTTGCTGGCAACCGGAACTGTTGATTTGGGCTGGAGAAAGACCCTCCTATTAGAACCTCCGGGTATGTTTGGTCTAGGAGAGACTGGCTTGTGTGTCAAGGTGGGGGTGGATTGAAGGGCATTTGTGACAAGGATGGACGAAACTTGGGGAAAGTCCTCGATGTGAAGGAGAAACCTCTGTGGTTCCCATCAAAGGGGGGAACCACAAAGCCCTGGAAATATTTCATAGTGTGGGTATATGGATATATTGAAGTCTTGGGACTGAAAAAGATGCTTTTATGATTTATAGATGTCTTTAGTTGTGGAAGGGAACACATTAATGTTGGGCGTCCCTGTTACAGGACGAGGTGTTCAATTGTAGACCTTGTGCTTGCAGACAAGCTTGCTTCTCCAGGAGTCCATTGCATTCAGAAGGGATACTGTAGCTAGTGGAGACTGTATAGATGTTCCCAGTCATCTGTGGGCCCCCTCTCCCTGAGCTTTTCTCCAAGGTCAAAGCTCCTTCAACTAATATCATTTAACGAATGTGCTCTTGTGTTCTCATCATCACTCAGGCAAATTCCCTGAATTCAGATTTTTAAGGAACATTGACTGAGCCTGGCTACAGAGGGCTGTATTTGTAGCACACCTCAATACAATTTGAAAGAATAAAATCAGAGAGGGACATCCTCAGTCAAAGCAAGTAGTGAGACAGCCATAGAGGTAGTAGGGATTGACTTAATTGATTTGGAGGAATGGCCTTATGTGGGATTCACTCACTCTTCTACCAGTGTTATTCCTTCCACTTCCCGATTTAGGATGAGGACTGCGCTCTGTGGTGGTGGTTATAGGAAGGGCTAATCTTCTAAGACAGCAAGGAGACAAGCAGAAAAATTGTGGTCAGAGAAGCTGAGACAGCTAGCTCCTGGGATTTTCTTTTATGTGTTGACAGCTGTCAGTCCATTCTGCTAGACCCTGTTCTGAGAATCTTTCCTTCTTTCCAACACATTAATTTCCTAGATGTAGGGAGTAGTTTAGCCCTACTATTGGGCACATTAATTGCATTTAGAATTGCTTTCCTTTGAGCAGTAGTGACCCCACAGCCTTTTGTCCTCTCTTCCTTCACTCTGGTTCCCCGCCCCCTCTTCTGACAGATACTTGGAGCATTCCCTACATGCCCAGGGTATGCAACCCGAGATAGCAGGACAAGACACCCGAGCTGCTTCAGCCCTCATCACAGGCCCAAAGAGCAAAGAAGGACAGATGCCTTGGGATTAAAGGGAAGAGGGCCTTTTAGTTTGCAAAAGGGGAGTCTAGTTCTAGTGTGGCTTGGGGCCTAGGTATGGACTAAAGAATGTTTTTATTACAAGAAAGTAACAGAGGAAGGAAATCACCATGCATGGAGATCTGAGTATTAGGAAACAGCCTTTGGAGTATGCTTGGAGAAACAGAGCTGGAAGGTTGGGGTGGTGATGTCCTTGTCCCCTATTCACCTCACAGCTCTTACTTACTTCATTGGCCTTTTCCATACTCTGGCAGGTGGGGCTTTCCAATGTTCTCTTCCTTGCCCTAGGTACCAGGATAAGGAGGCTGTTCAGAGGGCTGAGGTTTGCTGCAACTTGTGACTTGGCTAGTAAAGACATAAGTGGACAGGTGGCTGGTTAAAATAGGCTTGGTGGCCTGTAGCCAGAGGAACTTAGTTGACCTGACAACCTCTGGGCTCCCTTATCCTCTATTCCCCCTAGAGATCCAAGGACTTCCTCTCCTGATTATTACTCCATGTCCACCAAGAGTCTGAGTCCTTTGGCTCCCAATGAGAGAGGATGTAAATGACCACAGAGTTCTTGGGGTGAGGATGATGGGTCCGTGTGTTTCTTTGTTCATCATCAAAGAGGACATCTACTAATTTTTACTTACCACCCTTTCTCTATAATGTTCTAGGCACTGGGAAATAGCCATGATTGAAACAAAATTCATGCTTTTATTGAGTTTTCATTCTGTGGAGTAGATGAATCTAGCTATGTGGTACTCCCTCCAAGCCTGTTTCACCATTCTAAAAAAAAAAAAAAATTGCAATAGCCAGGTACTGTTGGCTTATGCCTGTAATCCTAGCTATTCAGCAGGCTGCGATCTGAAGATCCTGGTTTGAAGCCCATCCAGGGAAGGAAAGCCTATGAGACTCTTATCTCCAATTAACCACCAGAAAACCACTAGTGGAGGTGTGGCTCAAAGTAGTAGAGCACTAGCCTTGAACACAAAAGCTCCTGGACAGTGCCCAGGTCCTTTGTTCAAGCCCCATGACTGACACTTCTTCTCCTCCCCCCCCAAAAAAAAAACAAAAAAAAAGCTAAGGAAGGGTACACACACACACAAATGGAATAATATTAGCATTGTCTTTTGTTTTGTTGACTTGGGGATTGAACCTAGGGCTTCCTACAGGCTAAGCAAGAGCTCTGCATTGAATTTCACACTCAGCCCTATTAATACAGTTTTAAGAATTAAGTGAAATTATCCTAAATCATACATACAATGCCTATCAACTGTTCAGTATGTGTTATCTGTTACTGTTATTAGGAAAGGGTTCTTTGTTAAAGGGTCTAATTCTTTCTCTCTTATGTTATTCTTAGGTAATTCAGTACCAAACTGTTCGATATGATATCCTTCCCTTATCTCCTGTGTCCCGGAATAGGCTAGGTGAGTACACTGGCTAGGAAGACTTTGGAGGTAGGGTTCCAGCTCTGGGCTGAAGGTCGGTTGTTGTTGTTCCTTCCCATTGTGGTTCAGCCCAGGTGAAGAGGAAGATACTGGTGCTGGATCTGGATGAGACACTTATTCACTCTCATCATGATGGGGTCCTGAGACCTACAGTGCGGCCTGGAACACCGCCTGACTTCATCCTCAAGGTGTGTAGGGCTGGAGAGTGATGAAATGCTTATTAATGTCTGTTACCCTGCCCAGACAGACCCTCTTGCCCAGTCCCATGGCTTGGTCTCCTTAAAGCAAAGAAGCAACCAGTGGAAGTGGGTGGGGGTGGTGTCCTTCCTTTCTGCCAGTGGAGTACAGGACTTCCCCAGCCATTCCCTATTCCTTTATAGGTGGTAATTGACAAACATCCTGTCCGGTTTTTTGTACATAAGAGACCTCATGTGGATTTCTTCTTAGAAGTGGTGAGTATACTTGAGATAGCGTTGTGATGAACTGGTTATAAGGCCCTGGTTAGAGGAAAGGATGAGAAGTGGGTTAAAGAATTTTGGTAAGGAAATAGCTTACAGTATTTGGCAGTTCATCTGTTATATTGATGTAATTCTATTCTTCCACAGGCATCCTGTGCTTTTGTATCTGAGTATCTGAATCTGAAAGGATGTCTCAGACACTGAATTTGAAAGTTTGGGGGAGGAGGATCAAAGTTTTGTGTACTTAGAGACCTGTGATGTTGCTTTAAGGTTTGAAGGACTTGATTGAAAGAATTGTGTCTAAATAAATGAATCACTTTATATTATACACATCTGTTCCTCTCCCAACTCCATTGCCCTCCTGCTGCTCTATTTCAGGTAAGCCAGTGGTATGAGCTGGTGGTGTTTACAGCAAGCATGGAGATTTACGGCTCTGCAGTGGCAGACAAACTGGACAACAGCAGAAGCATTCTCAAGAGGAGATACTATAGACAGGTAAGTGGCTAGAATCAGGCTGGAGATGCAGACAGGGAGGGAAGGAGGAAGGGAGGGATCTGAGTGTGAGGCATTTGTCCTCATGGGGATCTGGGCAGGACTACTACATAATCCTCTGCTTTCCAGCACTGCACTTTGGAGTTGGGCAGCTACATCAAGGACCTCTCTGTAGTCCACAGTGACCTCTCCAGCATTGTGATCCTAGATAACTCCCCAGGGGCTTATAGGAGCCATCCAGGTATGGGGGAGGGTAGGGAGGTTTTTGTTTCATTTTCTGGAGTTTGAACTCTGGCCCTTGGGGTGCTTGCTCAGTTGGCACTCTACCATTTGGAGTCATGCCCTGTTTATTTATTTTTTTGAAACAAGGTCTTTTGTATAGTCAGGCTAGCCTGAACTTTTTTTCTTTTTTGGTGGTGCTACTAGGTATAGAATCCAGGACCTTTATCACTGAGGTACACCCCAGGTTCCTGAGATTTTTGTTTCTTTGTGTATGTGTTGGGAATTGAACCAAGGGATTATGCATTCTACGTAAGCTACCACTGAATTAAATCCCTACCCTACCTCAGGAAAGTATTTTGAATATAGGGAGCTAGTAAGCAGGATACCTTGGCCTTGGTCCTAGAAAGCTGGGATTCCGTGGTGTACTGTAGGTCTAAACACTAGTTGTTTCAAATGAGATCCTCCCCCTATTTGTCCATTTCACACTTAATTTCCTAATAAAATTTACATCAAATGAGGCCTAGCTAATAGTGAGTTTGACTAGAAGCCTCACACTAGTCTGAGATCTGGTGATTAATATTTAATTTTGCTTTTGAGAATAAATGGTTTGAAGTTGTTGACTATGGGGGTAGGGCATGGGCAGTATGGATTTTTTTCCCAGGCCTGGGGCTTGAACTCAGGGCCTGGGTGCTGTCCTTGAGCTTCTTTTGCTCAAGGCTACTGCTCTACCACTTGAGCTACAGTGCTACTTCTGACTTTTTCTGTGTATGCAGTGCTGAGGAATCAAGCCCAGGGCTTCATGCATGCTAGGCAAGTACTCTACCACTAAGCCACATTCCCAGCCCCCAACAGTATGGATTTTTAAGAAATTTTTCAGAGAATAAACAACAGGTTTTCTTGAATTCTTAGTTTCTTCTCATCTGCATTTCATCCACTCTAGACAATGCTATCCCCATCAAATCCTGGTTCAGTGACCCGAGTGACACAGCCCTTCTTAACCTACTCCCAATGCTGGATGCCCTCAGGTAAGGGAAGTGGGCTGTAGACACTTGGATTTCTGAGGAAAGGGGAAGGCGGGGAATCCCACGAGAATAAAAAAGTTTGTCCTGTTTTACTTATTTACCTCTCTTCCCTCAAAGACTTAGTGTTTGAAACAGGCCTTCTTACTCCAAAGATCATCACTTTCAGCTGTTAGGTATTGGTCCAGTTGAACGTGTCTCATGTGAAAGTCCCATTTTTCCAGTGAGGCTGCCTTATGCTAGTATTGTGAAGATGTCAACTATAAGGTAACTCCACCAATGCAAGTTATTGTCATCCCAGGTTCACCGCTGATGTCCGTTCCGTGCTGAGCAGAAACCTTCACCAACATAGGCTCTGGTGACAGCTGCTACCCCTCCACCTGCATTGGGGTGGGGGGGAAAGGGAGGGCCAGCCCTCGGGATGCCTTCAGTTGCTCTGTCCAATGTGAGGACTGCCTGGGCAGGGTCTACCCCTCCCATCCCTCTCTGCCCTGGGAGCCCTACACTCCACTTGGAGTCTGGATGGACACATGGGCCAGACTGTGAAGCAGCCTCACTCTAACTTCGTGTTCACACTCCATGGAAATCCCAGACTGGGACAGGTGGAAGCCTTGGAGAGCTGAAACAGTGTCTGTTGGAGAGGCAGGACTGGCCAGAGTGAGAGACATACATACAGTGATCCTGGAGGCTCAAAGAGAAGCCAAGTCAGCTTTGTTGTGATTTGATTTTTTAAAAATTCTTGTACAAAACTGATCTAATTCTTCACTCCTGCTCCAAGGGCTATGGGTGGGAGATTGGGATTTTGGGCCACTGGATCTTCCCCAAACTTGTCCTTCCTTCAGTTTTTCTTCCTCTAGAGTCCCCAATACTTGTAACCACCTTTCTCTTTTTTTTCCCCCTTTCCTCTCTTTTAAACCATGCATTATAACTTTGAAACCAAATCTGCCCTAGGTCCTTCTCTGGGTGTTTGGGAAATGGAGGAAACTTTGTTCATATCCCACCCTGTACCTGAGGCAGAGGGGAAAGACTGCTCTTGGGTTAAAGGGGAAAGTGTTTTTCTTTTTGTTGTTTTTTAGGATGTTTTAGTAAGGACGTAAGTGACCAGATGCCGTGGTGGGCAACAGAAGGACAGCTTCAGAGTAGCTGGATATAGAGGAAAAACCTGAACCCCTAACGGGGTTTAAAAAAAAAAAAAGGCGGGGTTTTGCGTGGGGGGAGGGGCTGACAGGAATATGCTAAGCAGGCACCGCCCTCTGGCTGCTGGCACCTAGGCTCCCGGCAGCTCCCAGTGGGGTTGCGGCCTGGGTGCTCTCGCCAGGGCCCCGCCTTCCCGGCGACTCCTCCCAGAGCCGGCTCTACTACTCACTAGCCACGTGATGCTCCTCCTCCGAGGTCACATGATTCTCGATGCAACCCTGAAGTGTTCCTCCGCGCTGGCATGACCCTTACTTTTAGATCTCTTCTGCAGTTCCTATTGGACCACTCATTCTGAATCCTAAGTGTTCTGTGCGTCTTTCGAAACCCCTGTTGCCTTCCTACATTGTTATTTCTGGATCTCATCTCCTTTTGGGAACTATTTTGTTTTGGTGTCAACGGCCGCCTTCGGCGTAACAACATGTTTCGTGAATAGCCTGCCTTGTAATTGTCTGCTCTTCCTCCTACGTAATTTCCGAAAAGAACGTCTGGAGAGCCAAACCCCATTAACACCTCCTACCCCATTTCCTCCCCAGATTTGTGGGGGATGGAAATCGGGAAAGGGTTTTCGGTTAGTTACAGCCGCAGCAAAAGCCAGCCATCTTTGCTACATTTCCTGCGTAGCCCACAAATAGGTTCCAAAGCGATTACGCTGAATACGTGGGGGGGGGGCGGGTTGCGGGTGTTGCAACGTTTGCGGGGGGGAGGGGCGTCATGTGCTCCGCTAGTGGCGTATCTCCGCGGGCGGGGCTCTCCCTGACGGTCGGGGGCGGGGTTGGTGAATAGGGAAGTGGCGCAAATTCGTGGATCTTTCCGCTGAGTCTGCCTGCGCGTCGTGCCGCCGCCGCCCCCTATCCCGGCCCCCCTCCCCCGGGTTCCCTCTGCGCATCTCGGTCCAGCCCGGTTCCCGGGAGGATGAAGTTCGTGTACAAAGAAGAGCATCCGTTCGAGAAGCGCCGCTCTGAGGGCGAGAAGATCAGAAAGAAATACCCGGACCGGGTCCCGGTGAGGACAGTAGTCAGGGCCCAGGCGGCGCCGGGCGCTGGGCGCTGGCGCTGACGCCACAGCTTCGGCTTGGGTCTCGGGACGGGCAGTGCGGGGTTCAGCCTGCAGGTTGTGGTGGGCTGGGAGAGCCTGAAACTACTGTTCCCGGACCAGGAGTGAAGAGAGTGGAGTTGAGGGAGAGGGACAGAAAAACAGACACGCACGGAAGAGACACAGAGGGAGAGAGATCTTGGCATCCGTGGGAGTGGAGGTCTTAAGACTTGAGTTTGACAGCCGGAAGCTCACATGGCCTTGCAGTCACCCTCCCAGCTAGCTAGGTTTTCAACAGTGAGACTCAAATCGACCCAGGTAGACCATCCTGTTCCTCTGATTAAGATGGTTGTTTATTATGACGCGCTATTCTGGATCGATCGTGGATATAAAGGTGAACGAGTGGTATCAGGATCACTGCTTAGGACTGCATCGCGTGTACAGGATAAAGAGAAATGAGATTGGCATAGGTCTAAGTACTGGAAACATTGTAGCTTGAGTTCTTGACATGTGGAGCTGTGTGCTGTATTCCTTACATCTCCTAATTTACATTTTCCTATTGTCAGGTGATAGTAGAAAAGGCTCCTAAAGCTCGGATAGGAGATCTGGACAAAAAGAAATACCTGGTGCCTTCTGATCTCACAGGTAGGAATCTGACCCAAGACCCAAATTTGCCTCATGAGGGTGGGAGTGCCATCTCTCCGGGGAGACTCCACCTAACAGCTGGTTTATTTCTTTCTTTCGCTGATCATCTCTTAACTCTCTTGCACCTTTTATCTTTGGCAGTTGGTCAGTTCTATTTCTTGATCAGGAAGCGAATTCATCTCCGAGCTGAGGATGCCTTGTTTTTCTTTGTCAACAATGTCATTCCACCCACTAGTGCCACAATGGGTCAGCTCTACCAGGTATGGTATACCTGGGAAGTAGTGGAGGTTTTGGAGAGAAATCTTAGGAGATTTGAAAATGAGCAGTTCTTGGACTGCTGGCTTTCTAGCCTTAAAATTTCATGATAGTCTTTGGTTGGGGTTTGGACAGAGAAATAAGAGTAGAGAGAAGGGAAGAGAGACCAGTGAGTTAGAAGAACTGTTCTGATGGTGATTCTAGTTAAAGATATGTATGTTTCTTTCTTGTTGGTTGTGGGGCTTGAATTGAGGACCTGGGCACTGTCTCAGCTCTTTTTGCTCAAGGCTAATGCTCTACCGCTTTGAGCCACAGCTTCACTTCCAGTTTCCTGGTGGTTAACTGAAAATGAGAGTCTCTTGGACTTTTCTGCCAGGGCTTGGCTTTGAACCACAATCTGCAGATCTCAGCCTCCTGAGAAGCTAGGATTGCAGGTGTGAGCTGGCAAGATATTTGTACTCAGGATTTTGCAGAGATGATACTACTTGGATTCTAGGGCCTAGAATTTGAAGGAGTGAGTCAGGGCCTCATTTTTGAGGTCTTTAAAAACAATGTTTTTTGCAGAATGCTGGTGGCTTATGCCTGTAATCCTTACTACTCAGGAGGTTGTGCTCTCAGATCAGAGCCAGTCCCAGCAGACAAATCCTTGAGACACTTGTCTCCAATTAATCAGCTGAATGCTAGAACTGGAGGTGTGGCTCAAGTGATAGAGTGTCAGCTATGAATGAAAGTCAGTTGAGAGCAAAAGATTCTGAGTTCAAGCTCCAGTATCCACACACAAATGACAAAATGTTCTTACTGAGGATGGTGATGCATACATGTAATCTCAGCACTTATGAGACTAAGGCAGAAGGATTTTAAGTTGGAAGGTACCTTAGGCTGCATATAGCAAGTTCAAGGCCAGTCTAAGTTACATGGAGAGAGTCTGTCTCAAGCGAACAAAGAATTGAAGAATGTGTTTGGGTATATAGGTGGTTCAAGTAACTGAAGCCTGGCTACCTGAGTACCATTTTCTGCTTTCACTCTAGGAACACCATGAAGAAGACTTCTTTCTATACATTGCCTACAGTGATGAAAGTGTCTACGGTCTGTGAAGCTACTGCCCCAAAAGTGGGGGGTCCCAGTCTACAAAGAGAGAGGTGGTGCCCCTTCCTTGACTCAACCATCTCCTTCAGGCTCAAACACCATCTCCCTTCTTCAGGACCTACACTTTTTAATGTTCAAGGCTTTCTCTCCATCCCCTCTTAGAAGGAGGGGTAATGGTAGACGTGGCCTCTTGTACCTCTCCTTTCTCTTTCTTCCATTTCCTTTTACCCTCCTGACCTATTCTGCTTTAGACTTCTTGATTGTCAATCTCTGTCACATCCAGCGATTGTTTGGTTTCTATTTCCTTTCTAACTGCCCAAGGGGCTCAAAACCCTAACAATCTTTCCTTTCACTACCTTCTATTTTGGGGGTAGATGGAATGGACTGAAATTGGAGGGGTAGGAGGCACATCAATAAAGAGGAAACTACCAAGCTGAACTGAATTTTGTCTTGTGTTTTCCCATCTGCTTTTCGTCTCTGGAATGCTTCATGGGCTTCAATGGTGGAGAAAAGATGGAATGAGGGAAAAGGAGGTTGGAAGCCAAGAAATAAATTTTGGCTTATTTTGTTAAGTTGGGGCTTTCCTTTTATACAAAGTATATTTATCTTCTTATGTATTTAAAAATCATTATTTAATCCACATTTTGTGGGTTTTTCATGTGTACTATTTGGTATTTGGTATATACTGGCCTGAGCTTGCACACATATGTGCACACACATAATGCCAGCTACAGGGATTCAACAGCCTTGAGCCCTTGGGAGTTTTTGTTGTTTGTTTTGTTTTGCATTGGTTGGCTTTCTACTATTTGAGCCATGTCTCTCGTTGGCAGGTATATTTTTCTGAGTGGAACATTTTTGAGTGCTTTTTTTCCTTTCATGAAAGTTTGGTTTTATATGCTATACTAAGTTCTGATTTTTTTTAAAGTACTCTGATTTTTCTTAATGAGTTCCTGAGAAGTTGGAAAGCACCTGCTTTAGATTAAGCATATCATAGTTTAAGGGTTTAAGGAAAGAAGAAATATTCGTGTGACAAGTGGTAATAGTATATTCAGTTGCATGTCATATGCAGAATTTATACCAACATGTGAGCTATCATAGGGTGGAATCCTAACTGGAGACAAAACTGGGAAGAGGATACCTTTATTACTAGAAGGACTTCATTTCCCAGCAACCATTTCTCTGTCTGGACGGAAGTGGGGCGGTCCCTCTGGGGAGAAAGAAGGTGCAAATGAGGCAGTATGGTGGCCGAGAGTTTTAATCCCTTCTTCCTCTTCTTTCTTGGTCCCGCCCAGCCTACACTTCCCAGAAGCCTGCGCGCACTTTTCCGCTCTACTCTCAGGCTCCTGATCACCCCGCCACTCCTCAGGGGAGAAGCAGCGTTTTCACTGCGCATGTTCTAGCACGTGGCTCTCTGGGAACTGAAGTTCTGGAGGCTCTTACGCTCTCCTTCCTTCGGTCCTACGACGGACTACAATCCCCTTGGTGCACTGCGCGCGGGAGCGCTGGCGGGGAGGGGGGAGCACAGGAGAGGAGTGAGGGGGGGGAGGAGAGAAGAGGAGGAGGAGGAGGAGGAGGAGGGAGCAGGCGGCCGGCGGCGCGGGGGGAGGGGGGCCCGGTCCGGGAGTGCGGGAGGCTGTGGTGGAGGGAGGTGGCGGCCGCAGCTAGCGGACTGGAGTTCCAGCCCGGCCGAAGCGTACACTTCTGCGAAGCGAGGCCATAGGAGCAGCGAACACCAGAGGCGGCACCGGGATCCCCGGCTTAGGGGAAGGGGGCGCCGGGCCGGGAGGTGGGGAAGGGGCGATGCTGGAAGCCATGGCGGAGCCCAGTCCCGAAGGTGAGCTCTCGACCGGCACCGAGCGGTGGGGGGCGGGTGAGAAATCAATTGGCAAACTTGGAGGCCGAGCCCCGGAGCCCCGCGGGGTGTGCGGGAGCTGGGTCGGGGGCCCGGCTCCGGAGTGGGAGGGCGGCGAGTTGGGAGCCCGTGGAGAAAGGGCTAGGAGGTCGGTCCGGGGTAGTTGGAGCGCTGGCCGTGTTTGTGCAGGGGAGGAGGCCCGGAGTGGAGCCGGGAGCCCGGAGCGTACGGGGGTCAGCGGCTGAAAGGGCCTCGGACTGTTGGGGCCCTGGCGCCGGGAGGTCCGCGGAGCTGGGGCCGGAGAGTTGGGAGGCGGGAGGACGCGGGGCTGAGGGCTGAGCGAGGGGCCCGGAGTTGGCCGCGGCGGGGGAGTTCGTGGCGGTGGTGCCGGAGCTCCGGCAGTTGCCGCCAGAGATCGCCTGGTGATTGTTAGAGGGAGATCAGGTAGTTGTAGAGAGGGGAGCGGGTCTGGGTATTGTCTGTGGCAGACAGCCCTGTGCCGGGGGGCGGCCGGGGGCGAGAGCGCCGGGACGGCGCGGGCACGGCGGGGCGGGGTGGGGGTTGAGACGGCGGCTGGGGGGGTGTTGGTCGGCCAGGGTTAGAGCCGGGAGTTGTGGAGGGTGAGGCGGGCAGCGACGGGGGCAACAGCGGGGCTGCTGTGGAGAGTAGCTGCTTGGGCGGAGGGGGCTGAGTTTCGGGGTTCACAGCCTAGTGACTTGGTGAGTTCGGGGGCGGGGGGGGGGACAAGCGGGGGGGCGGCTGCTGGAGAAGCTCAGGACTGGGCCCGGGGCCCCGGTGGGGAACCCGGAGAGCTCGAGACGGGGAGGGGCCAAAGCCCCGGATGGGGGCGGAGGGACGGCGAAATTGTGGGGCGCACGATGTGGGGGGGCAGGTGGGGCCGCGTCCGGGAGCGAGCTCGCCGGGTCTGTCCCGGACGCTAAGTAGGGTTGGGCGTGTGTGCCGAGTGTATTTCGGGTGGGGGAGAGGGGCGCGCCCGGCCTCGTGCTCGAGTGGAAGGGGCCGGAGGGCGGGGAGCGGCTCAGCGTGGTCATCTTGGACCCTGGGGGCCGGCGGGCGGCGTGTGCGGTCTCTGAGCTCCGAGCGCGTGTGAGGGACGGGGGCGAGTGGGGGCCCGAGCCGGGCTCCCGAGCGGTATGGCGGGGTGGGGCACGGAGAGAGCCGAGTAGACTGGTGGAGCCGCGAGCGGGGGGCGGGGCGCCGGGCCTCCGGTTGGGTTGGGGGAAGGGAGCGCTATAGCGAGGCCTTGGAGGGCGCGGCGCTCAGACTCCGCCCCTCCTGGGACGGAAGGGAGCGGGGGGGGGGGGGGGGGCGTGTCCAGTACAGCTGGGCTCCTGGTGCCCTGGCCGCGAACCTAGGAGGGGACCTAGGAGGGGACCCGGTTCTCCTGGGACCTCCTGGGACCTCTGAGGTTTAAAGGCGGGGTTTTTGCGACTGTTTCCCAGTACCTTGACTCAGCTTTTATTGCTTCCATAGATCCACCTCCGACTCTTAAGCCAGAGACTCAGGTAAGAGAAGTTCTTTACCTTTGCCGGCAGGTATCACTTGATAGTGCTCCCTCCTTTATTCCTCACTTTAGGGGCTGTGTCTGTGTCTTTGCCCCCTGAACGCTTGTGTTTAGCTTCCATGTGACCTATATTTCCTTCCTTTCAGCCACCAGAAAAACGTAGGAGAACAATTGAGGATTTCAACAAGTTCTGCAGTTTTGTCTTGGCCTATGCTGGTTACATCCCCCCTAGCAAGGAGGTAGGGACAGAACAACAACCCACTTTAGGGGGACTGTACTACTTTGTGGGAGGAAACTGAAATGATATGCAACACTACAGAAATTAGAAAATTTGGGGGCTGTGGTGGTATGGGAGGGAAGGATAACAGAGTTGGGCCGGCTTGGGCAGTCCCTGATTGGGAATTTGGAGGTATTGGTTAAGATTTTGGAATGCTCTTGGTTTGCTGTTAATGGAAGGTATTTCTGGAAGAAATTTTAGGGAGATGAAGACAACAAATCAGACTGTAGAAACATAAGAGAAGGATTATGCCTCTGGGAGAGGCAGGTTTAGGCTGGGAATAGTGGGAAGGTGCTTAGACTTTGGGAAGACCGGAGTGATTAGGAAGAGATGACAGTAAGACAGGATACTGGTACGTCTTGTGTACTTAGGCAGTTTGGTGGGAGGGGTAGGATACATTAGCAAAAGTCCAGTCCTTGATACTCAGGCTAGATTTGTGGAGGGGGTGGGATGACACTAGGTTCCTGCTGATCCTGGTCTCTTCCTCCTTTTAAGGAAAGTGACTGGCCAGCCTCAGGCTCTAGCTCTCCCTTGCGAGGTGAGAGTGCAGCAGACAGTGATGGCTGGGACTCAGCCCCCTCAGACCTCCGAACAATCCAGACCTTTGTTAAGAAAGCGAAGTCATCCAAAAGAAGGGCAGCTCAAGCAGCTCCCAATCAGCCAGGACCCCCAAGGTCCGCTTTCTCTCGTCTGCAGGCTCCTGACAGTGCCACGCTACTTGAGAAGATGAAGCTCAAGGACTCTCTCTTCGATCTGGATGGGCCCAAAGTGGGATCTCCACTGGCACCCACATCCCTCACACATACCTCCCGGCCCCCTGCTGCTCTCACCCCAGTGCCCCTTTCCCAGGGGGATCTCTCCCAGCCTCCTCGAAAGAAGGACCGAAAGAACAGAAAATTGGGGCCAGGAGGTGGGTCTGGCTTTGGGGTGCTTCGGAGGCCTCGGCCAGCTCCTGGTGATGGGGAAAAGAGGTCTCGAATCAAGAAGAGCAAGAAGCGGAAGTTGAAAAAGGGAGAGCGAGGGGATAGACTCCCACCTCCTGGCCCTCCCCGGGCACCTCCGAGTGATACAGACTCTGAAGAGGAGGAGGAGGAGGAGGAGGAAGAGGAGGAAGAGGAAGAAGAAATGACAGCAGTGGTAGGGGGTGAAGTCCCGGCCCCTGTGCTCCCAACACCCCCTGAAGCCCCTAGGCCCCCTGCCACTGTGCACCCTGAAGGAGCTCCTCCCACTGACAGTGAAGGCAAGGAGGTGGGCAGCACTGAAACAAGCCAAGATGGTGATGCCAGCTCCAGCGAAGGCGAGATGCGAGTCATGGATGAAGACATCATGGTGGAATCAGGTGAGAAGTTTGGGGTTGCCTAGGGGGTAGCTGCCCAAGGATAGTGGGTTTGGGGACTGTTGTGGATTCTAGAGCTCAGGCAAAACTCCAACCAAACTTTGTTTTTCCCAGGTGATGACTCATGGGATCTGATCACGTGTTACTGCCGAAAGCCCTTTGCAGGACGGCCCATGATTGAATGCAGCCTTTGTGGCACTTGGATCCACCTCTCCTGTGCTAAGATTAAGAAGACCAATGTCCCTGACTTCTTTTATTGCCAGAAATGCAAGGAACTTCGGCCAGAGGCCCGGCGGTTAGGAGGGCTCCCCAAATCTGGAGAGCCCTGACATGACCATCTTGGGCTGGAACTCTGAATGACAACATGACTTGGGAACTGAGCCTCAGGGTCCTCAGCTTATTCCCTGGAGCTTGGATATTGTGAGTTCAAGGCAGAAATTTCCAAAGGAGATTGATTTGGAATTGTCTTCATTCCTACCCTAGCCTTCCTGCTCCATGGCCTTGAAATTGGACTCTGTTGGAATTGGCTGGGGGGTAGGAGGGGACTGTCTGGGTCTGTGGACACAATCTGTCCCTTGAACCTGTTATCCCTCACTTTCTGGGCCAGGGTTCTAATTGGAGTGGAACAATTGTCTACAAAACTAGTGTAAATATAGCACTCCCCTCCCTCATCTTCTATTTCACTTTCCAGTTATTTTCTTCTACACCGGTTGTATTTTTGATTTTGGACTTCCCCTTTTGAGCATGGCAGCTCAAAGGTGAAGTACCAGAGCCTTGCCGTGTGAGGAAGGAAAGCAGAAAGGTGGTGATTATCACTCACCTCTTCTTTTTAATAATATTGGCCAGCTGTTTGTACAGCCTACTGTTGTAAATAAAGCAGAGTGGGCTCTTTTGTGTTCATAGCCCTCGCTGATTGTCCTGCTTGGGAGGGAGGCTTTGGAAAAGCTGGCAAAAGACCCGGCTGAACTCTCTCTATAAAGACCTGGGTTTGCTACTTACCCACCCCGGAATTACTCTGGAGCAGCCAACCCCGGGCCCCCAATTGGCTTTGCACTTCTCACTCCCAGTCCTGCTCCCATCCCAGTAGTTGCCCCCTCTCAGTGCACACAAATTACCCGGTCGGTGAAGAGTAAAGGGGGGTGAGAAGGAGGGGGCCACCCGGAGCCGCCCTCTGGTTGGCCCTTGGGGTGGGTGGGGGTGTGGGGGGCGGGGTCCTTAAGGCCGGGAGACCGTTGCTCCCAGCAGTAGTCACGTGGTGGCGGCGCTCCAGAGGATCCCGGCGGTCACGTGATAGAAGCGAGCCACGTGACGGGGCGGTCCCTGCCGCGCGCTGTGGACGGGCTTGGATCACGTGGCATGGGAAGAGGTGGGCGGGGACTGGGGTAGTGCTCACGTCGGCGGCGGTGCGCGGCGGCTGCGTCTGCGCTTTGGGTCTCGTTCCCCGCCTCCCACCGCCCTCGCCCCCTCCTCCCACCGGTTCCCTCGCTCCGCTCCGACGGTCCCACGCCTTGCCCTTCTGCCCGTCTTCCCCACAGGCCGGGTTCTGTCGGCATTCGCACATCAGTTTTCGGTTGTGCGCAGGCGCAGCGGGGGCTCTGCTGCGTTGGGTGGGCGGCGGAGCCCGGGAGTGCACGGGCGAGACCATGGCGGGCAGCAGCACGGGGGGCGGCGGTGTCGGGGAGACGAAGGTGATTTACCACCTGGATGAGGAGGAGACACCGTACTTGGTGAAGATCCCCGTTCCCGCCGAGCGCATCACCCTCGGCGATTTCAAGAGCGTTCTGCAGCGGCCCGCTGGCGCTAAGTACTTTTTCAAGTCTATGGATCAGGATTTCGGGTGAGCACAAGGCCTAGCATGGGAAGGATGGGGGCCCAACTAGAGCGGATTGGGCGATACTGTGGGGCACAGATCGACACTTGCGTATTCTGCCTATAGTGGAGCAGATTGCACTGTGCTGGGGTCGATTGCGTATCCCAGGAGGGTAAGATTATACTTGGACCCTGGTACCCGAAACTACGGAAAACCAAGACTGGGCTTTAATAAACCAGAATAGAGGTTAAGCTGTACTAGAATCGATGGAAGCACGTTGGTTGGATTGGAGGATGTGCTGGACTGTACGAATTGATCAATCTTCTGGTAGTTTGGTATATGCTGAGCAGTCCTGATGCACATAGACTATGTAGGAATATTCTGTAATCTGATGTAGATTGGACGGTACTGGGACAATTTGAGTTGTTCTGGCCTGTAATAGGTTAGAATAATTTTGGGACATCCTAGTTTATACTAATGCGAAAAGGCTTCTATTGAGATGTCCAGGGTACATTTTCCTAGAAACACTTGGGCCATTCTGGACTAAACTGAGTTGGTCTTAAGTTTCTCTTGGGGACAGACATGGTTTTATTGGGTCACTAAATACAGGGCAAAATAAGGCCATTGAGGCCTGCACTAGCCAGTACAGACAATGCTATTGGAATATTGTCTATATTGGTGCGACATTGTAGGCTGTCCTAGAATAGATTGGCTAATCCTAGGTTAATTTGCAATCTTCTTGGTAACCCTGAGCTCAACTGGGATTGTTAATAGTGCAGAATAAACCCTCTTGTACTTACATCATTTGAGACAGATCCCTCTGGGTCTTCAATCTTTTTGAAGGTGTGCTGGATTAGGTTGGGACAGCCTGGGTTGTCAGTAACAATTGTGGGAGTGTGCTAGGGACACAGTAGTAATGAGAAAGAGACTCCCTACCTGGGAATATCCCTGGAGTCCAGTGGAGAGTATAGCCTTTGACTAAGAGAACTGAAGGAACTTAAGACTCTACTTAGATTGTTCAACATATGAGGGAGTGATACTATCTTGAGAGTTCTGTTGGATTTAAATCAAGATTCTGTTGGTTGGCTTTGTGATTTTGAGGAATTTATTTAACTTTCATGCCTTAATTCCTCAACTGTGACATGGAAATAATCATACTGTGAAGTGCTCAGTTCAGGTGCATGGCACATTTTATTTGTTTTTCCCCAGTCCTGGGGCTTGAACTCAGGGCCTGAGTACTGTCCCTGGCTTCTTTTTGCTCAAGGCTAGCACTCTGCCACTTGAGCCACAGCGCCACTTCCGGTCTTTTCTATATATGTGGTGCTGAGGAATCGAACCCAGGGCTTCACGTATACAACACGAGCACTTTACCACTAGGCCATATTCCCAGCCCTTTGGCACATTTTAAATTCTTGGCAAGAGGCAATTTTTATTAGTATTGAGGCTAGCACCATAGGTCAGATTCTAGCAATACAGAATGGCACTGGTTTGTCTTGGAGTAGACTGAGCTATGCTTAGGTTGGGGTACAGTGACAAAACTGCAATATGTTGAACAGATTGGTAGTGACTAGCCTATGTTGTCACCTTGATAGCAAATGGATTAAGATGGCATCGATTCAACTCCCCCAAACCATATGAAGCTAAAGAGTTATCAAACAGATATCCCCATCTGAGCATGAGGATTTGTGTATGAGCGCTTCATGAATCTGATGTTGGTGTGGTTTGTTGTTGTTGTTTTCATTTAGTCAGCAGGTATTTGTTAGTGCCTGCCAAGTGTGGGGTGGTGCTGTGTGCTCTGGACAGTGCTGAACAGAACTGGTGTTAGTGCTTACATGGGGAGGAGGGTGAGAAGAAGGGGCAAATCCAGTCCACTTCAAGAAACTATGGAGATCTGTTCCTCTGGAGTTGGGCTTTGGGCTGTATTAGGCTGAGCAGCTTGCTTAGTGCAGTTTTGTGCCAAGTGAAGCACAGGGGTATGGGAAACCTGGCTTCCCCTCTTCTTCAGAGCTCTCCTAAGGAAGGTGATTTGGAGACACTGTTGTTTCATCTTTGTTTTGTTTTGCCAGTCCTGGGACTTGAACTCAGGGCCTGAGCACTGCCCCTGGCTTCTTTTTGCTCAAGGCTAGCACTCTACCTACCCACTTGAGCCACAGTGCCACTTCTGGCTTTTTCTGTATATGTGATGCTGAGAAATCGAACCCAGGGCTTCATCGTGTTAGGCAAGCACTCTACCACTAGGCCACATTCCCAGCCCTGGCTTCTTTTTTTTTTTTTTTTCTCAAGGCTAGTGCTCTAGCACTGAAGCCACAGTACCACTTCTGGCTTTTTCTATATATCTGGTGCTGAGAAATCGAACCCAGGGCTTCATATATGTGAGGCAAGCACTCTACCACTAAGCCATATTCCTGTCGTTTCATCTTAATGGATATTTTTTGGTTGTTGTTATTTTGGTTTTGTGTCTGTTCTGGGGCTTGAACTCAGAGCTTGGACACCATCCTTAAACTTCATTACTCAAGGCTAGCACTCTACCACTTAAGCCACAGCTCTACTTCAGGTTTTTTGGTGGCTAATTGGAGATTAGAGACCCAAGCGCTTCCCTGCCTAGATTGGCTTCAAATTGCAATCCTTAGAGCTCAGCCTCCTGAATAACTAGGGTTATTCAGGCAAGAGCCACCAGTACTTGGCTTTGTTTCATCTTAATGAGTGTTTTTTATCCAGGCAAAGACCACATATTTGGACTGCTGTCTGGTGTGAACTAAAGAAAACTGAAGGGAAGTCCCTATTGGGCTTCTATGAGGACCAAAACCCTTTGAACCAGATAGTGGGAGGCACAGGGATCAGATTGGAGGGAGGCTGCTAGCCAGGCTCCTGAGTCACACAGGTATTTTAGGCATCTGGGTAACCATGGGAGGTGGACTTTGAAATTGTCCTGAAAGATTTGAATCACACTGAAGAAAATCTTTGGAACAGCTTTGTGTTCTTGATGATATGCTGGGAAGAGAAAATGAGTGTGTGAGCAAATAGTTTTAGTGTAAGGAAAGAGGACTTAGGGCAGGAGAGAGTCGACATCCTTGTACTGGATGGAGATTGGGAGAAACGTTGAATGGGCTCCAGGGTGGGGATGGCTAGTCTAGCCTTGCTGACTTCTCATGTGTGTCTGTAGGGTGGTGAAGGAAGAAATTTCAGATGACAATGCTCGCTTACCTTGCTTCAATGGAAGGGTGGTATCCTGGGTAAGTGGTCCTGACTCATTGCCAAGCTGCTCTGAGCTTTAGTGTGTTTCAGTAGTCCTGTCTTTCCAGTGGTTGGTGGCCTTCATTGTCTGCCCCACTACCTATTTAAGGGCCAGAGTGAGCCCCTTAGCCTTCTATTTCTGGAGCCTCTTATACAAGCTACTCTATTTCTAGGCTCTTTCCCCAGCATTTCTGAGACTCTGTCCCCTTTCTAATCATTTCTTTGAGCCTCTTTTATGCTCCACATCTCAATGGAACTACATTTTCTTATTTGCTCTCTTTTAGCTAGTGTCATCAGATAACCCCCAACCTGAAATGGCTCCCCCAACCCATGAATCTCGGACAGAACTGGTGCCTCCACCCCCACCATTGCCCCCTTTGCCACCTGAGAGGACCAGTGGCATTGGGGACTCAAGGCCTCCATCCTTCCAGTGAGTCCTCTGTATTCCTGAGTCCAGGGGAGGGAGATGAGGAGGCAACCTAGGCCTTTGGAGGAGAGGCTGACAGTTTGGAGCGCTGTCCTACTGATGTGGGTTGGAAACTCTCTCTCTGCTCCTCTAGCCCTAATGTGTCCAGCAGCCATGAAAATCTGGAGCCTGAGACAGAAACAGAGTCAGTTGTGTCACTAAGGCGGGAACGACCTCGAAGGAGAGACAGCAGTGAGCACGGCGGTGAGGGGGACTATGCCCTGGAATGGCTGGTTAGATTGGGAGCTGGGAAAGGGGCCAGACCCCAGCCTTGATGAGGTCTGAAGGACAGGAATCCTGTTTGTGGATTTTCTTGTTCATGTGCAGCTGGGGGTCACAGGCCTGGCGGCCCCTCAAGGCTTGAGCGCCACCTGGCTGGGTATGAGAGCTCCTCTACCCTTATGACCAGCGAACTGGAGAGTACCAGTCTGGGCGATTCAGATGAGGATGACACCATGAGTAGGTATGGTTTTATCCATCTCCCAGGGTTTTCCCCTCTATTCCCCCTTTTTCCCTTCTTTGCATTCAGTCCTCCCATTATTTCTCATGGCCTCATGACCCTCCCAGCCTCCAAATACTTCCTTTCCCAATCCCTGTCAGGTTTAGCAGCTCCACAGAGCAGAGCAGTGCCTCCCGCCTTCTGAAACGGCACCGCCGACGGAGAAAGCAGAGGCCGCCTCGCATGGAGAGGGTGAGGGGTCTTTCATGAGACAAGGGGGGCTCAGTGTAGGTCCCTAGGACACAGAAGCCTCAGGCTTATTTCTAGGTTATTGAAGTCCAGCTCCTTTCCTTCTTCCACCTCAGACCTCATCCTTCAGCAGTGTCACAGATTCCACCATGTCTCTCAACATCATCACAGTCACACTCAACATGGGTATGGAGGAGCCTGGCTGGGGGAGGGGCCGCGTGGGGCTCCAGGGGCTCCCTCTTTTCCTCACATGGATTGCCTCCACAGAGAAGTACAACTTCCTGGGCATTTCCATTGTGGGCCAAAGCAATGAACGGGGTGACGGAGGCATCTACATTGGCTCCATCATGAAGGGGGGAGCTGTAGCGGCTGATGGGCGCATCGAACCTGGGGACATGCTTTTGCAGGTGTGCTGGGTGGGCTGCTCCACTCCACTTGGGGGACCCTGCCTTTCCCATCCTGCCTTTGACTCCTTTCCCCTTACTTCCAGGTGAATGACATGAACTTTGAAAACATGAGCAACGATGACGCTGTGCGGGTGCTGAGAGACATTGTGCACAAGCCTGGGTGAGCCTTTGAGCTGGTCTTGGGTCTTCAGGCCTGTTGGCTCTTTCACCTTTTGTTATGAAATTTAAAAAAAGCATTGTAAGATAAAACTCATTCTGCACAGGAATGTAGAATGTAACAAATAATGCTAGCGTGACTGCACATATCAGTACTACCTAGATCATGAAACAGGAGAATGCTGATATCTCATAAAATCCACCGCTCAAGTTTCCTTTCCCACCCTAACTCCTCCCCCCAGAGAGTAATCACCCTCTTGACTTCTTTGGTCTTTGCTTCATTTGCTGGGAGCAGCATACATGCTGCTACCATGTGTGAATCCTGGAACAGTATGGATCAGTGTTACCTGTCTTATACTTGGTGTGAATAAAATTGTATATGTATGTACTCCCTCCCCTCCTTTTTCTGTCAGGAGTTTTTTTTTGTTTGTTTTTGTTTTTGTTAGTTGTGTGCTTGAACTAAGGGCCTCGGTGCTGTCCTTGAACTCTTTTGCTCAAGGCTAGTGCTCTACCACTTTGAGTCACAGGGCCACTTCCAGTTTTCTGGTGTTTAATTGGAGATGAGTCTCATGGACTTTCCTACCTGGGCTGGCTTTGAACCATGATCCTTAGATCTCAGCTTCCTGAGTAGTTAGGATTAGAGGCATGAGCCACCAGTGCCCCCAGCCATGTGTGTACTTCCTTCTTTTCCTTCTCTGTCTCTCAATCCATTCTTGTTCCATGCCTTGGGCCTCCTGAAGCCTCTTCTTTGTCTTCTTTTAATTGGCCTTCTCTTCCCACAGCCCCATTGTGTTGACTGTTGCCAAGTGTTGGGATCCCTCTCCTCAGGCCTACTTCACCCTCCCTCGAAGTAAGTGAGAGTCAGGAGCCTGCAGTTAAGAGATTGGGGGATGGGAGGCTGGAGGTGGATCTGGACCTACACACTATAGGAAGTGGGTTGGAGAGTGCCAAGGAAGAGCTGAAACAGGAGTCTTGAGTTCCAGAGTGACAGAGCTGCTTTCCTGGGATTGAAAAGTGATTATCTTGGTGTCTTTCTTTGTCTCAGATGAGCCTATCCAGCCGATTGACCCTGCTGCCTGGGTGTCACACTCTGCTGCTCTGACAGGCACCTTCCCAGCCTATCCAGGCTCATCATCCATGAGCACTATTACATCTGGATCCTCCCTTCCTGATGGTGAACCCCCAGCCCACCTCCCTGGTAGATGGGCCAACAGCCATCTGCCCTGTTAGCCCTATGCCAGTGGACCCTTTCCCTCATTCCCTGTTATCTGCTCTGTCAGGCTGTGAAGGCCGGGGTCTCTCCATCCATATGGACATGGCATCTGTGACCAAAGCCATGGCAGC
Source organism: Perognathus longimembris pacificus (assembly GCF_023159225.1). Classification (NCBI taxonomy): domain Eukaryota; kingdom Metazoa; phylum Chordata; class Mammalia; order Rodentia; family Heteromyidae; genus Perognathus; species Perognathus longimembris. The sequence continues at coordinate 7,232,168 of NC_063177.1, forward strand.
TCCAGAATCTGGGCTGGAAGTTCGGGACCGCATGTGGCTCAAGATCACCATCCCGAATGCCTTTCTGGGTACTGCTGGGCCTTGGGCAATGTGGCATGGGAAGGAGAGAGAGAAACCATAGCAGGAATGGCATAGACAGGGGTAAAGATAGATATTAGGAGGTGAATCTGATGCCTTTTTCCACTGTGGGTGATCTCAGGCTCAGATGTGGTTGACTGGCTCTACCATCATGTGGAGGGCTTCCCTGAGCGCCGAGAAGCCCGCAAATACGCCAGCGGGCTGCTGAAGGCGGGTCTCATCCGACACACTGTGAACAAGATCACCTTCTCGGAACAATGCTATTACGTCTTCGGGGACCTCAGTGGTGGCTGTGAGAGTTGTAAGTCCGCAGCTCTGGCCCTAGGAGAGCAAGTCAAGTCGGTCTACCTTGTCCTGCTTCTAACTGGACTGTAGCCAGGGTTGTCATAGATGATCATGGTAGTATGTGTCCCACACTGGCCAAGGATGAGGCCAGGGAGGCTGGTCTACAACTGTATTCTGCTGAATAAAGCAGGTATAGGTTGCAGAACTGTATCCCCTGGGGTGGGGGAAGAGGCACCTCTTCCTGAGTCCAACAAAAGCATATTAGGTTAGGGGTGGCCCTGGCTGTACCCCTGACCTATAAGCAGATTCCTGTCAGAGCCCTTGTAACAACCTCTTTGACCGCTATCATGGTGTCTATGGGGAAATGGTCTCCATTTTCTCTCCATTCTTGGGAGGTCTGGCTTCTTAAAGCAGTGATTGTTACTTTTAACCCTTTTGTTTTCCAGATCTGGTCAACCTGTCTCTGAATGACAACGATGGCTCCAGTGGGGCTTCAGACCAGGACACCCTGGCTCCGCTGCCCGGGGCCACTCCGTGGCCCCTGCTGCCTACTTTCTCCTACCAGTACCCAGCGCCTCATCCCTACAGTCCCCAGCCTCCACCGTATCATGAGCTTTCATCCTACACCTATGGCGGGGGCAGTGCCAGCAGTCAGCACAGTGAGGGTAAGTCACCCTGATACCAATATGGCCAGATACCGAGGGCACCATGGAGGGGAGCCTGGGAAGACAGGCTAGATAGCACAGGGGCTGCTGAAGCCAGAGGACTGAATTGATGCTCACTTGTCTCACCCTATCGCCCCTCACAGGGAGCCGGAGCAGTGGGTCAACACGAAGCGATGGGGGGGCCGGGCGTACAGGGAGGCCTGAGGAGCGGGCCCCTGAGTCCAAGTCTGGCAGTGGCAGTGAGTCCGAGCCTTCCAGCCGGGGGTGCAGCCTTCGGCGGAGTGGGGAAGCTGGTGGGACTGGAAGCGGGGGCCCTCCTCCTTCCAGGGGTTCAACAAGTGGTGCTCCTAATCTCCGAGCCCATCCAGGGCTACATCCCTATGGCCCTCCCCCTGGCATGGCTCTCCCCTATAATCCCATGATGGTGGTTATGATGCCGCCCCCTCCACCCCCTGTCCCTGCAGCAGTGCAGCCCCCCGGGGCCCCTCCAGTCCGAGACCTGGGCTCTGTGCCCCAGAACTAACAGCTAGCCGCCAGAGCTTCCACATGGCCATGGGCAATCCCAGTGAGTTCTTTGTAGATGTGATGTAGAGCCCACTGTGGGGCCGTGTGAGTCTGTGCCATCAGCCTGGACACTCTTTGGTGTGGTGCTCCTGTTCTGTGGCTGGGTGTTTTGTCAATCACATCCTCCTTGTTCTTTACAGTGGCTAGAGGCTCAGCCTAGAGGCTGCGGCCTGTCATAATGTTTCTGCCACTGTGACTCTCACCAGCAGTGCCTGGTCCTTCCCCTTCCTTCAAGGGTAGGCAAGGAGGGCCCTTTGGTTATTTTTAGCTTTATTTTTTATAAGCCTTTTGGGGGGTTAAAATAGACTTTTCTTACATTTGGGGGACTATTTTTTAAATAGACATTTCCTCTTTTATATGAAGAATCCTTGACTCCTAAGTCCTTTCTGACTCCATAATGTGATCTCCTCCAGGTGCCCAGGCATTGCCGTCCTTTGCATGGTGAGGGAGGGGGTCATTGGTACTCTAGGAGGAGGAAGGGGGTTAGGTACCCTAGATCACAATCCAAGGAAGCTGGGGTATTTGGTATTTGGGGGGCATGTAGCTGCCTTTGTTTTATTTATTTTAGTTACTTGTATAAAACACTAAATAAAGCAATAGAGGCAAACTCCCCAAGCCTCTGGCTTCTTTCTTTGGGAGGGAGGTAGACAGTGGAGGGAAAGTACTGAGCACCAGGAGCAAAGCTTGCCTTGTTAGAAACTGTATTTTGAGGCACTAAGTATTCCTGAGAACAGGCACAATCTTGGGAACACAGATCCCCTCAAAGGATAAACCAGGGTACCCAGGATGGGGGCCTCTGTGTTGGCTTGAGAAAAGGCACATAACCGGGTTAGGCCCTGGTTGGGAGGATTCAGAAGCCGAGGGGGTTGCTGGTGACCACACCACCTCGATCCACCATTGCCTGGGAGATGCCTTTGAAGTTACGGAAGAGTTCCTGCTGCCGTGGGTCGGACTTCAGAGCAGCCATGTTTTCCCGGATCCGGGCTGAAGCCTGGGAAGAGGCGAAGAGGGTATCAGGCCTGTGCCTCCAGCCCCACCACCACCACCTTGGGTAGGCCCAAGGCTCACCTCAATACACCAGCTGTTACAGAGCATTTTTTCATGCTGGGCTGCAGGGTGGCCCTCACTCAGGGATCTTGAGGCCCTGGTAGGGAAACAGGAGAAGATAGCCCTGAGTGTGCCCCTGGCCCAGCACCCTGGGGCTCAGGCCTTCTACCCCACCTTCTCACCTGGAGAGAACCACTACCATGGCATACAGGTCAATGGCTCCGTCAGCTAGACGCTGCAGCAGAAACTGCTCATCTGTCAGGTAGGTGGAGAGGAGGGGCGTTAGCTGAAGGGAGGACACAGGTGTGTGCTCGCATGTGCTCGCGCGCGTTGCGGGGGGAGCAGATCCCACTTACTAACAATCCCTTTCTTGTGCTTTATCAGCTTGGCTTCCACCACAGTGGCAAACTGCTCCAGAGCCTGCACTGCCTGAAGAGATGAGGCGGGTACAGAGCTCAGGAGCCATTGGTGGCAGCCCCTGCTGCAGGCTCTGCCCCACCCCTGACTACTCACCAACTCACCGCTCTGACTTAACTCTGGGTGGATGACGCCACTGAGACTCAGGCCACTGCCCAGCCCTGCCCGCCTGGGAAGAAAAGGGAAAATGACCAGTTAGTTGCTGTACGCTACCGCTTTGCCCTCTCTGGGCCTGGCCCCCAAGCTTACCGTCTCAGCTGTTTGCCTGCCTCTCCTAGGAGGAGGCCAGCATTCCCTAAAGGATTCTTTAGGGCGTTGCCAAGCCCAGAGAGTTCCTTGCCTTTATCCTGTGGGGCAGGAGGGTCCGACAGTCAGGAATCCCTGTGATCCCCATCTGTTCACTGCAATCCTTTCTGTTCTCCCCGTTTTGCCTCCTTACCATACAGCCCTGAAGAGCCACAAACAGCCGAAGAATGTCATTTGTTCCCTCAAAAATCCGGAAGATGCGAGTATCTCGGAGCACGCGCTCTACCCCTGGCTCCTAGCACAGGGAAAGACACATCATGAGCCTCTGCAAAGATGGGCATGCCTGCTCCACCCAGCTGCCCGTGCCAAAGACCAGCCTGCACCTTCATGAAGCCCATGCCGCCCATGATTTGGATGCACTCGTCTGTCACCTTCCAGGCGGCCTCCTAAGGACAAAACAGATGAAGTTGGTTTGGGGGCTGAGCTCTCAAACTGGACCCTCCCTCCCATCATGCCAGAGTTCTTACCGAGCTAAAGATTTTGCTGATGGCAGCCTCTATCTGGAAATCTTTGGATCCCTGGTCCATGTTGGCACTCAACATGTAAGCCATGGACTGAGGTGACATGGTTGGGACATGGGAAAGAAAACTGTAAAGGGCTGTGTCAGACTTAACCTCAACACCCAAATCTCCAAGAACAGGTCTGATATCATCCCCCAAGGCCCATTGCATTCACCTTCTAAATCTATGGTGAAGTATATCTAAATACTTGGTCCCCTGAGGTGGTATACCAGGGGCTTCTCAACACTGGACTTCTTAAAAAGGGGTGGAGATAAGGAGTGAGGATGGAGTAGAATGAACTTTCAATAGCTTTGGGCAGCACCTCAGTGGAACAGCACTGCTCCCTCTCCAGAAGCTGGACTGACTGTGCCTCCCCGCATCCCCTAGGGCATTGGTGTAAAGCTGGAGACCCACTGCCCCAGGTGCTGCTGGGAGTTATAGTCTGACCCGACCAGGAAGAAAGCCACACAGGGCTCCAAAGAGAGGCAAAGGAGTCACCTCAGTCACATACTGCAGCATAGCCATCCGGGCCAGCTTTTCCTGGATCAGCCCAAAGTTATGAATTTTGTCCCCAAACTGGGTACGATTAGCAGCATGGTCCACCTGGAAAAAAGCACACAAATCCATCCTACTATGGGTGTGTAGTCTATCTAGGAGTGGCTGGGCTTGGATTGAAGGAATGGTCTTTGGCAACAACTAAGAGTTAAGTCCACACCTGCTGGAGACCTAAGCTAGCAGGTCTGGAGCTGCCAGTAGGGGAGGGGTCTCTAAAGTAGAATGTGCCTGCAAGGGAACAGGGACACATGGAAAGGGGGAACGTGATTTGCTTAGGCCAGCTTGGGACTCGGGTCTGAATATACTCAGGATACTCACTGCCTTGGCAATGATGGCTTTCATGGTGCCGGCCAGGGTTGCAGCCATGCCAAACCTTCCATTGTTGAGGATGTGCATGGCGACCTTGAAGCCACCTCCAACCTCACCCAGTACATTCTCTGATGGCACCCGTACTCCATCGAAGTACACTTCTGTTGTGTTGGAGGCTTTGATGCCCATCTTCTTCTCCGGAGGCCCACTGCGATAGGGCAGGAAAGTCAATGTGGAAACATGGTTGCCATGGGGGATACAACTCCATTTTTTATGATCAAGGAGGAACTGCAACTCCTAGACTGTTAGAACATGTATACATTGTGGCCATATCCTGCTACCCTGCATTGGATTTGGTTGCAGGAGCTAAGGCTGTGGGTCAGTTCCATACATACATCCCAAAGGGCACATATTGCCCACGTGCTTTGCTTTTGCACACACAAGCCGCCCTCTCTCCCCCTCCCCCCCCTGTGACCTATAACAGCCACATTCCCTGTGGCTGCTCCCCTCTTTGATTATTCTCCCCCAAATCCACTCACTGGGTGACACCTCCAAAGTGCCTTTCCACCACAAAAGCTGTGATCTTCTCCTTCACGGCCCCTGTGGCTGTATCTGTAACTGGTGTCTTGGCAAAGACTGTGAAAATGTCTGCCAGGCCCCCGTTACTGAGGAAGAATGAGGAGGCGGTTAGCATGGATGGCTCAGAGCAAAGGAGGCTGAATTAGGTTGAGGGGGAGAAGGGAGAAATAGGATAAAGATTGCCTGATCCAAAGCTTGCTTCCATTGAGAGTAAAATATTTTCCACAGGGGCTGGGCACGGCTGATGTTCGGATGGAGGCTGCGTCTGACCCACTTGAGGGTTCAGTTAGACAGAAGGCAGCTATAGTTTCCCCTAGTGAGGAGAGAGCTCTTTTACCAGGAGTCCTGATGGGTATCCAACTGTTGTCATCTCCCTTATCCTCCCAGGCAGATCTTCCCAACATCTCTGGCAGAATCCAGTTTCCTTGCGTTTTCCCGTCAGAACTTTGGGGTGATCTAAATAGCAACTGGTTCAATTGTTCCAAGCCCAGGACACCTCCCAATCACCAAGTCTCAGGGTTGCCTTACCAGATGCCACTCTGGGGAGGTATTTTTCTTTCTGGGCCTTTGTGCCAAACAGCAAGATGCCTTTGAAACCGATGCTCTGATGAGCCCCCAGGGTTACACCCACACCAAGGTCATGTGTGCCCACGATCTCTGCTAAGCGAGCGTACTGTAGGAGAAGCAGGCACCTGGGCTGTAACTGGCTGCATAGGGACTTACAGACAACAGGGTTTGGTCTGGGCCACTTCTCCCAAGTGGAGAAAGGAAGAGGAATCAAAAAGAGCAATAGGGAGGCTGGGGATATAGCCTAGCGGCAAGAGTGCCTGCCTTGGATACACGAGGCCCTAGGTTCGATTCCCCAGCACCACATATACGGAAAACGGCCAGAAGCAGCGCTGTGGCTCAAGTGGCAGAGTGCTAGCCTTGAGCGGGAAGAAGCCAGGGACAGTGCTCAGGCCCTGAGTCCAAGGCCCAGGACTGGCCAAAAAAAAAAAAAAAGAGCAATAGGCTGGGGATAGAGTGGGCTAGTAGGGTGCTTGCCTACCAAGTGTCAAGCCCTGGGTGCCATCCCCAGCTCTGAGTGTTGGTGGGTGAGGGACTGTGTAGGTAGCTAGTACTGCAGTGAAAGGAACTGGTGTCCTTAGGTCTTGGAGATTCCTATTACCCTCCTGTCAGTCCTCAAGGACTTGGGACTGAGAGACTGCAGGTATATTGTGTTTTGTTTTAGAGCAAGGGTTGTCCACCCAGTTGGGAAAGTCAACAGTTCATGGTGCTGTTTCCTACTCCCTGGGCATAGCAGTTGCTTGTATGAGGCCTTGGTCCTAGGGGTGAGAAGGCGCTGAATCTGCCAAACTGGAGTAAGGGAGGATGCTGCTAAATAAGGAGGCTTCTCACCTGGGTGTTGCTGAGGCCCACACCGCCAAGCTCACTGGGCACCTGTAGACCGAAGGCTCCAAGCTCCTTGAGCCCCTGCAAAGTGGTCTCTTCTACCCGCTCCAGAGTGTCATTCTTGGCAGGATCATTTACCTCCTGAAGAAAGCAAAGGATCTCACACCTAGTTTCTCTCTTTTTGGTCTGTCTTGGGGCTTGAACTCAGGGCTTGGGTGCTATCCTTGAGCTTCTTTTACTCAACACTAGTCCTCTACCACTTGAACCACAGTGCCACTTCCAGCTTTTTCTGAGTAGTTCACTGGAGATAAGATTCTTACAGATTTTTCTGCTTGGCTGGCTTTGAACTATAACCTCAAATCTCATCCTCTGGAGTAGCCAGGATTACAGATGTGAGCTGCGAGTGTCTGGTCCAAGCTCTTTCTATGCTCCATCTACACCATCAAGGACTGGACAAAAGTTATTCCTTACCTCAAAGAAACGGGCCACGGGCCCCACCAGCTCTTTGAGAAACTGAGTCTGCTCCTCGTTGAGCACTGCGGAGGCGGGGGGGGGGGGGGGGGGGGGGGCAGGGAGGGAAAGGAAGAAGGAAAGGAAGAGGCTAGTCAGGGCGTGGCTGTCAGATTTCCCCCAACCACCCACAGTACTCACTATCCTTCTCCTTACCTGATGGATATGGGAACACCTGATCAGTGATAAGCTGGCCTTTGAACATTCCCACAGCAAATGACTTGGATTCCTGGGCAGGGAAAAAAGAGTTTCAGGGAGCTGGTTGAGGTAGGTCCATCCAGGCTTTGGTAAATCTGCCTCCCAGTCACATACCGCCTTGGCTGGGTTTTCTTTGGTGGCAGCATCTGGGGAGAGGGTGTCTGATTTGTCCAGAACCGCCTAGGGAAAAGGAGGTTTGCCAATTTAGGAAAGGAGTTTCTGGGGCTAAGGTGAGCTCATGGGAAGAGTTGGCCGTGAGGGTTGGGTGGATTCGATGCCTTTTCCCTAGTCTCACTGTGGGTCACCTAGGCTTGCCCTTTCCCCTACTTTCAGACATGGAAGAGGGAGACCTCTGCCGGCAGCAGGGTGGTGAAAGCCGAGGTGGAATCACTACCAGGGCCTTCTTAGGACCGCTGACACTTACCTGAGTGGCCCCACTAGCGTAAGGTCGACGGGCAGGGGCAGGCCAGGGCTGCGCCAGGAAACTCACTTGGTCGCGGGCTGTGGGAAGTAAGGAGTTTAGTTCTGGCTCGGTTCCCAGGCTCGCTGCCCCCCAACTTCCTGCTATATACAGACCTTCGGCCCCTCAACTTCAGCAGCTGCCGCCCCACGGTTTGCATCTTTGAGCTGTGCCAGATGCCAGTTCCTTGGACGCCGACCCCTCTCGCTTGACCGGCTGGTACAGAGCTAGGAGTCCCAGCCCTGACTCATCATCCACAATGCACCGCGAGGCAGGGAGGCGGGGATTCCGGGTGATGATGCATGCTGGGAGTTGTAGTTTCGGACACCACACAGTCCCTACATAGTCTGATTTAGTGGGATCTCCAAGCGTCCCCTGGTCTCTCCCCAAACCCTTCATCCTACCGGCCTGAACTAAAGCCTAATCTGCTGAAGGGATGATGGGATAGGATGGGCAGAAGAGGAGGAGCTTAGGCAATAGCAAGCAAAGGTATGGAGGTAGAATGAAGGGAGGACTTCCCAGGTAGAGTAGGGAGAAGTGAGAAGTGCAAGGTAGATGCTAGAAATGCAGGCACGTATTTTATGAAATTTTGTCCCCATTAACACAAAAAGTGAGGAATGGTGGCATAGCAGACTTGAGCCGGCATGTGTCCCAAGCAAATTAGGGACCTAGGAGCTGTCACTAACTCAAAACATGAAAAAGTGCACTGTAGGACGACCCCTTGGATTCACTGCCAATTCCTTAAGACCTCTGTGAGCTTCTTGAACATCTGTGCTCTGTTTCTTGCAGAGCCCTTGTGCCCTGGCTAGACCTTTAGACAGGTGGATTCTTCCAGGCCCAAGAAAGTCTATATAAATTCTCATGCTCACAACCTCTCTAGCCCTGGGTTAAGAAGTGACAAGATATTTATATTCCTTTTTGTACTGGGACCAGGTCTGGGAGGAGAGAAAGAACTGGGCTCATCTTTTTTGAGTTGCTGGAGTCTCCTTGGGGAAAACCTTCCCAACCCCACAGGAAAGTATAACAATTATGGCTGGCTTTGGGAAGAGGGGGCCACTGTATGTAGAGCAGGGTGTTCGTGGTGATGCTAGGGACCTGCATATGAATGAACAGCCATTCAGCTGGCTCAGAGTCTGCCCATTTTACCTATCAGCTAGAATTGAGTGGGGGAGGTGGCAGCTCAACTCCAATCCTAGTGGATTAGGGAGATTACAGTGAGAGAAGAAAGAGATGTCTCAGAGACCAAGAGGTAAAATAACCGGTCCTTGTGGAAGGGAAGCCTGAGAGAGTAGTGGGGGTCTGGGACTCAGTGCTATTTCTCCCCAAGTCTTTCCATAGTGTCTGGGGAAGCTGAGGTGACAGTATGATAGTCTCTTCCTGGTTCCAATCCTCTGCCATTTGCTTTTCACTAGCTCCCAGGTCAGCCCTTTGGCTCCTGGCTCCCCCACTATTACGGTGGGCACCTCCTCTCCTCACAGTACTGCACAGTGACCTCTTCCAGGCCTTACTGGGTGAGTAACTACAGTTTTTTGAGGGGCCATGTGTGAACAGGGCTGGTGGGGGGCTATAAGGGCAAGTACTGAACTTCAAGTTTCATTGGATCTTGGAGACAGCATTTGGTCTAAGATGGAGTCCCTCGTAGAGTCATTCCAATAGTGTCTTCCCTCACCATTGACCAGTCTTGCTACAGGAGATTCTTCTCTCATGAACAAACAGAAGTGCCATGGCCAGGGTGGCAAGAGGGGTCTGGGGTGGGGCAGGATGACTGACTTAGTTCAGTTTTGTGACAGATATCCTGGACTATTATGAGGATTCCATCTCAGAGAGTCAGGTAAGCAGTTGGGGGTGGGAATGTGGTATCCTAGGCGGGAGCAAAGTCCTGCTAATAGTAAACTGAGATTTGGGGGCCCTGGTCACAAAGTCTGGAGTCATTAGCATAGGAGTTGGGGACACTGAAAATGTACTTTCTTCTGTTAGTGCTGTAGACCTCCTTTCTTCCCCCTTTCTTTTGCCTGCCCCAATTTCAAACACTAATGAGTCCAGGGCATAATTGCTTTTAGGGCTTCCTCCTGTGAATCCTGAGGGAGAACTGGTTCCCCAGGGATTCCCTCCCGCCAGCCCCTCCCTCACATCCTAGCCCCACCCTGGGCTCCCTGTAGTATTTAAACGCTGAGGATGCTCCCAGCCTTAGATGGGAAATGAAATCCATCCTCATGGTCTTTGCTGTCATCGTTGGAGGCTGGCCAGGTCTCCATGTTTGCCTTAGGGCTTCTCTGATTTTGCTTCTATCTCCTTTCCCATTATCCGGGTTCCTGCCAGCACCGAAGGAGTTAACACTGCCAAGGCACCCCCCCATTCTGGCTCTTAGCTCCCTCCCTCCCTCCCCCTGCTTCCTCTCTCCTCCTCTCTCCCCTTCCCTCCTCGGCTCCAAGGCTCCCTCGGCCGCTGCCTTCTCCAACCCCCCTACCCCACTCCCCCGCCACGGCCCCTAGCCCCTGGCCGTTTGGCAAGACCCCTCCCTATCCCGGGGCTCCCCGAAATCCAGTTCCCCTCCCCCACCCCAGCTCATGCCCCAGCCCCCGAACTCCGGGGCTGCCAGCCCCCGGTTCCCCTGCCCCTCCTGAGAATCGGGGTGTGCTCCCCAAGCCCCTTCCCCTCCATTGGGGAGCCCCTTTTCGGGCCCCCCTCTCCTCCCTCCCACGCTCCCCTTCCCTTCTCCAACCCCCTCCTTCCCCTCTCACCCCTCCCCCCATCCTGGCCCCCCCTGCAAAAGTGGGGTGCGGAGGGGGGAGGGGTGAGAACCCACCGAGGGGAGGAAGGAAACTCCAATGAAGTCAGAGCCCCTTACCCGCCGCCGCGGCCAGGCCCCCCAACATGGACTGTCTCTGTATAGTGACAACCAAGGTAAGCATGATGGGGGGGCATAAACTGGGGAAAGATCATGAATTTGTGGAGAGGGGGTGGGCAGGCCTTCTCTGAGGCTGGGGGCTCTGGAATGAAGAGGATCAGAAGTAAGATGTGTTCCGGGGTCACAATTTAGTTTGGGGGTTCACCTCTGAGAAAACGCTGGGTTTGGCCACAGGTGCCCCCTGGAGTGATCCCTTTCTACCTATAGAGATGGAAATGTGGGGATATTCTATAGTTTTGCGGCCTGGTGGGTTTGGGGGTTCAGCAACATTTGTGGGTGACTTATTTAAGGAGAAGCCTGGCTCACATGGTAGTGTATGTGGGAAGGTGGGCTATATATGTGTGAGGGTTCCTTTTCTCTCCTGGGGGAAAAGCTGGTTTCCAGATGTCTTGTTCAATTTCGGGGAGGGGGTTTCCTCTTGGCATAGGGTAAAGGTTACTAATGGTGCCTGGTCTGGGGATGTCATCTTGGGGAAGGGTGAATCTTCAGGCTATAGACCAAGCCTCTTCTGGTATGTATGTTCTCTCTTGATTTGAGAGAACTCTTAATTTGGGGTCAGTTATATGGAATGGCTATAGTTAGGAGTTGTTGGGGGGCTGAGGCCTGAGACAACCCACCAGGTGAGGTTAGGATCTGGGGTACTCCATGGAGTACCCCTAAAAGGTTGCAGGCAGCTGAGGTTGTCAGTTTCCAAGAAGGATGGTGAGAGGTTGGGGAGAGAGATTTGAGGAAGGGGCAAGTAGATGGTGCAAAATTTGGCGGTGGCCCAATCAGGTGCCCAGTAGCCTCATCTCCTCCCACACTACATCTAGCCTTGGGAGAGTGGGAGAAGAGCAGATAGAGGAGACTGTTACCCCAGACACTTCAGATCAAGGTGGCGGAGGACACCTGGACGAAAGGGTCCCTAAGGACTTATGACCAAGGTTATGGAGTGAAGAGGGTATGCAGGGTGAGACCATGTGCAGGAGAAGGGCAGGGCTGGTAGCATGTGTATCTGTACAAGGGTGTCCCTGTGGTTGGAGCTTGGGAATGAGCAGATCTGGATGAGGAGTCCAACCAAGCAAGCTCCTAATGGGTTGCAGAATACCTAGGTCTTTGCTTCCAGACTCTAGGACTGGCAAGCTGGAGCCTGGTGTGTGTGTAGGGAGGCTTGGGCAGGTGGCAGGCAGCTGGGGGTTGGGGGGTGGGACAGGAAGTGGGGGCCGGGGGAGGCGGGGTCCAAGTGAGTCACAGGCTGGGGAGGGGTTATATTTAGTGGGAACTGCAGCTTCTCATGGGAGGATGCTGAGGACACACATGTTCCCTTGCCACAAACTCACACATGTGTGTACACATGTGTTGTGGCATGATTGAAAGAGACTGGAGCCTCCTGTCTCCATTTGGGCTACTTGCTTTCTTCCTCATTCTGTGGGGTTTCTTCCCCATGTCTGTGGGTTTCTCTCAGGTTGCTTCTTTATTCCATCTCATGTAGTTTTAGTAGATATTTTGTGCCTCAGTTCCTCTGGCATTAGGGTTTAAATATCTGTGAAATCTTGTGCTCCTTCTGTCTCCTGCTCCTTGGCCTTGGCTCCCTGGCTGGTGTTTCCTGTGTACAGATGTATATAGAAAGTCCATTGGAATGTGTGGGTTCTGCTTCTAACACGTGAATGCAAGCAAAGGTGAGGGGCTTGCTTGCATTGGCAGCTATTCTTGGTGGGTGGGTGGGTTTATTCATTTCCACCTCCAGACTAATTTCTTCCATGGAGCCCAGGGTGGAGCATCTCTGAAAGAAGGAGGCTTGCAGAGAGGATCGTGCATTCAGGGGTTTTATGATGCGATCAATGCGTGGAGACCCAGGCTTGCCACATTTCTTGGCTGGAAAACTTGCCAGGCTCTGGGATGAAGGGACTCCAACTCCCATAAGGCCTTGAGGCATAAGATCCCTCAGTGTTAAAGTGTTTCTAGCCTTAGGACTGTTGGGAGTTGTGGTTCATCTCTATCCAGGGCAGAGGAGGGTAGCCCAGGAGGAGCCAGCAGGGGGCACATGCCTCCTGCCCTTCAAACAGGCTGGGTGGGTTAGGGCGTGCTCAGGTTTTTTGGTCTTGAGCTCCCCAGCTCTGACGGCCCACCATCTTTAGTTGTCTATATTTATACACGCTTGCCGCAGTAATTTACAGAAAATGTATTCACTGCCTACTATGTGTTCGGCCCAGTGCTCTGTGAAAATTGCTTTACAGCTATCACTACATCTCACTCCATTCCTCTATCTCTGCCAGTTATCTCTGTCTCTGAGCATCTTTCTCCCACTCCGCCCCCGTCCCTCCCCCTTCTCCCCGCGCTGCTGCCGCCGTTACTATGGTAACCCGCGACGACTGAAGTTGCGTCGCGGACTTGAGGGCCGGGCGAGGGTGGCGGAGGGCGGAGCAGAACAAGTGGGGGTGGGGGTAAAGTGGGGAAAAGACGGCGGGTGTTGGTCAGGGCCCCGGAGGTGAAGCGGTTAAACCCTCTGGGTGGTCCTTATTGGGCAAAGCTAAGATGCCAGAGGCGGGGCTGTGTGGCCAAGGGCCGCATTCATTGGCCGGCAGGGGCGTGGCGGAAGGACAAGTGTGGGCGAGGCCGGGGGAGCGAGGGGCGGGAAGTGGACGGAGGCGCGGTCTCCTGGAGGCGGTGGGCGGGGCCTGGCGTACTCTATCCCAGGAGGCGGGCCGCAGCCTTCGGAAAGGGGCGGGCCTGGGTTACCTGACTGGAGACAAGGGCGGGGCTGACCTGGCAGGACTGTGCGTGGTTTCCTGTGCGGAAGGAGGCCGAATGTGAAGGGCTGTTGTCCAAGTAACTGTGGGCGCGAGGGTCTTTGGCTAGGGGAATCCGGGGGGTGGAGGTCTGACGTCTCAATTTTCCTAAGATGGAGGCCTGTTCACATTTCATCAGAGTACCCCTCCTACCTCAGCTCTCTGTTCCAGGGATACGGTTGCTAGGCGACGGCAAAGTCCTTGATTGCCTCGTTGCCTGGCAACGGGGAAACGGAAAATGGAGGGAAAAAAGGAAATGGGGGCTGAGGGAGGGTCTTAATGGGCCATAACGCCCACTTGTGGAGAAGCCAGGCCTATACATTTTACACTCTAGAAAGGAACTTCTGAGTATAGGCCGTTCTGCACTGTCTGAAGACCCAGGCAGTCTATCCAGATAGGAAACTAGGACATTGGGGGATCTTTTTTGGGGACCATGTAACATGCCTATCAACGTAAGAGCGAGATTCTAGAGAACGCATCCATTCTGCAGTGGCTGGGAATTTTATATAAGATGAACAGCTAGCCAGGCTCCAGTGGCTCAAGCCTGTAATCCTAGCTACTGAGAGCTGATGATTGAGGTTCAAAGATAGTCAGAGAAGGAAAGTCCGTGAGATTCTTATCTCCAAATAACTACCAGAAAATTGAAAGTGGCCCTGTGGCTCAAAGTGGTAAAGAGCTAGCCTTGAGCAGAAAAGTTCAGGAACAGTGCGGAGGCCCTGAGTTCAAGGCTAGGACTGACAAAAAAAAAAAAAGGAGTGGGGGGCTGGTTATGTGTCTTAGTGGTAGAGTGGTTGCCTAGCATGCATGAAGCCCTGGGTTCAATTCCACAGCTCCACATAAACAGAAAAAGCTGGAAGTGGTAGAGTGCTATCTTTGAGCAAAAAAAGCTCAGGGACAATATCCAGGCCCTGAGATCAAGCCCCAGGTCTGGCCAAAAAAAAAAAAAAAAAAAAAAGATGGACAACTAAATTGAAGAGACTTTTTTTTTTTTTTTTGCCAGTCCTGTGGCTTGAACTCAGGGCCTGAGCACTGTCCCTGGCTTCTTTTTGCTCAATTCTAGCACTCTACCACATGAGCCACAGCACCACTACTGGCTTTTTCTATATGTATGGTGTTGAGGAATTGAACTCAGGGCTTCATGTATATGAGGCAAGTGCTCTACCACTAGGCCATATTCTCAGCGCCCCCCTCCCCAGCTTCTTTTGCCCAAGGCTAACACTGTACCACTTGAGCCGCAGTGCCACTTTTGACTTTTGCTTATGTGGTACTGAGGAATCGAACCCAGGGCTTCATGCATGCTAGGTAACCACTTTATCACTAAGCTACATTCCCAGCCTCTTCACTGGTTTTGGTTTATTTTATTTTATTTATTTATTTTTGTTTTGGCCAGTCCTGGGGCTTGGACTCAGGGCCTGAGCACTGTCCCTGGCTTCTTTTTGCTCAAGGCTAGGTCTCTGCCACTTGAGCCACAGTGCCCCTTCTGGCCGTTTTCCGTATACGTGGTGCTGGGGAATCGAACCTAGGGCTTCATGCATGGGAGGCAAGCTCTCTTGCCACTAGGCCATATCCCCACCCCCGTTTTTTTTTTTTTTTAATTTACAATGTCAGTTGAATAGTTTATTCATTTCATTTTTTTTTTTTTTTGGCTAGTCCTGGGGCTTGGACTCAGGGCCTGTCCCTGGCTTCTTTTTGCTCAAGGCTAGCACTCTAGCTCTTAAGCCACAGCACCACTTCTGGCCTTTTCTATATATGTGGTGCTGGGGAATCGAACCCAGGGCTTCAGTTATACGAGGCAAGCACTTTACCACCATATTCCCAGCCCTTCACTGGGTTTTAAAAGCTGGAAAAGTGGGCGTTCAATAAGAGGATATTTGAAAGAGAAGCTTTCAGATTCAGATGTTTGGGAGACAAAGCCTCTGAAGAGTCCTGAGGCAATGGTTTGGGGGTATTCTGGAAGAGTTTGTAGGCCACTGTAAATGAAGTCCCAGTGGTATTTTGATGATTGTTTTTTGAGGCTTGAATATAGAGATGATACATTTGGAACAATCACCAGCAAAATTATAATTCAAAGAGATAATATGGAGATCTAGGGAGGGCAGTCAGAAAAGGGTGCAGTTTGAAACTTGAGGGGTAATGAAATTGAGTAAAGAAATGGATTTGAATAATTCAAAGAGATGGCAGTTTAATTTGGAGAGTCTTGCTCTAAGGTAGATTGAATAGTCTCTGAAAATGGGTTCCACTATGGGTTTGAGGACATGTATATTAGAAAGTCCTGAGAATTATTAGGTTCAGTAATTTGGACAGGGGACCCCAAATTTGTAGCCTTCTTATCTAGTTATAGTAGAGCAAGAGAAATAGTTTCATTAAATTCAAGGTATCTCTGAGAGGACTAGGGAACATGTATAATTTAGAAAGGTATGATTTAAGGGGCATATTAATTTCAGGATACAAGAAAGATCTCTGTGGTCCTTTAAAATTGAAGAAATATTGTCTGGTGATCAGGCAGAGCTGGACTACAGAGGAGAATTGTGCTGGTTAGAGTAAGAGGTATCTTGGAATCCGAGGGAATGCAGTTTATAGGAGCAGCCCGGTGGGAGCTGCTGGGAAAAGCCTATTGAGACCCCTTAGAGGTTCTAGTAATTGAAGAATCCATGCTGGCTCCTTCCTTTTTCCGGGGAGGGCAGTATTGATGGAGCTGTCCAGCCAGTGAGGTTTTGGAATGGTTAGAAGCTTGGTGATTTGGTGGTGGTGGAGGATTAGGTGGGATCATGGGTCTCTGCGAACCAGAGAATCATACTGTGGAAGATGAAGTCCGCAGAGAAACACCTGGAACCAGGGAAGTTGCTGGTTAAGAGGGTCTCCCCTCACCCCTCTCTCCCATCGTGACGCTCTTACTTACTGCGCAGGCGCCTCCGCCCCCCCCCCCCCCCCCCCCCGGCCGCAGCCTCCTGTCGCCGCGGCCGCCGCAGCCCCCGCCCCTCTGCCCCTCCCCCTCCCCCAACCCGGGACCCTAGCTACCCACCCACCCCCTCCCCTTTGCCCCCTCCCCTTCTCCATGTCCATGTCGGCTCGGAACAGATTCGCCTCCATGTGTCTCTGCGTGGTACGTGCCGCGGTACGGGATCCGGCCGCGCTCCCCCTCTTCCCGGACCCCCAGAATCTCAGCGTGTGAGCTCCAAGTGCTGTTGCTCTTCCCTCTGCTTGGTGCGGGGTCTCTGGGTTGCAACTTCTCGCGGACAGGAGCAGTGGGGTCGCCCCTCTAGTCGTCTACTTTAACTCACACCCCTCAATTTTGGGGTGCAAGCCGGGGTTCCAGGTCATTCTGTGCATCTGGTGCTTTGGAGGTTAGGAGAAGGGGGAAGGAACAACAGCGACTCTGTGTCCTCCAGGCCTTTCTCTTGTCTCAAGCCTTAATATATTGGGGGTGCAGACTTGTCCCAGTAGCATAGGAGCTTGTCATCCTTAAGGGCCCTGAATCCCAGTGGGCTAAAAGGGGGGGGGGGAGTCTTCCTTCCTTTCAGCTTTAGCTGCCCTATAATTTAGAGAGGTTCTGGCACCCCATCCCCCCCTCACTTTGCAGTTTCAAAATTCTCTTTTCTACCCATATCCCTCCACTGACCACCCCCCCCCCCAAATTAGGAATATGTCTAGGGACTAAACGTAGGCCCAGCATACTCCAGCTTCATTAGGGGAACTTTTTTCTTACTGTGTTTTTTATTTTCCTCACATAGTCTTCCAATCCCCAGATGCCATTTCCTCAGTTGCCTACATTCACTACCCTCCTCCCTGGGGGTTGGGCCTGGGAGAGATTGCTGTGATAAAAAGCTTACCTTCCTGTCCTATCTAGAATAAATGATGTATTGTACCTTTTCATCTTCCCATTTCCTCTGGTGCACCCTGAGAATTTGCCATCAGATTCAAGAACTTTCTTTGTGAGGTGGGATGAAGATGGGACATTGGGCTCAAATCCTCCTCCAGTCTCCAAAAGTTAAAACTCCCAAGTTTTGGCTCTGTTAAATTTCTTCCTTCCTTCCTCTGTCATGGGGCTTGAACTCTGGACTTGGGGTGCTGTCCCTGAGCTATTCAGCTCAAAGCTAGTGCTCTACCACTTGAGCCACAGCTCCACTTCCGGTTTTCTGGTGGTTAATTGGAGGTCAGCGTCTCATTCGCTTTCCTGCCCCAGCTAGCTTTGAACCGTGATCATCAGGTCTCAGCCTCCTGAGTAGATGGGATTACAGGTGTGAGCCACTAATGCCAAAGTTGGCCCTGTTAAATTTCTATTTCATGTATTTGGGGGCTTTATGAAATGAGGAGAGAGAGCTGCTTCCTCCCCTTCTTCCTGGAGTCCCCTGTGGAGGGCATTGACCCCCAACCTGTGCAGTCTAGGCTGAAGACCGCCTTGGGACATGCAATGAGCAACCTCTTCCTGTCATAGAACTGTTAATCCAAGAGAATTCAGTCTTGGAGGGGTGCTAGTTGGCCTATATTCCTTCCTCTTTTCTTTTACTATTTGTTCCCATGGTATTGATCCTGGAGTTCAATATTCTATTCTCTAAGTCTGTGGCCCAGAGTTAGGTCCTGGGTCCCATTTTACATGTGTGTGTTGGTACTGAGGCTGGAACTCAGGGCCTTCCACTCTTCTTTAGCTTTTTGTTTTTTCCCTCATGGTTGGTGCTCTACAACTTGAACCATCCCTGTAGTCCAGCATTCTGCTGGTTAATTGGAGATGAGAGTCTGGACTTTTCTGCCTGGGCGGGCTTTGAACCTATGATCTCAGATTTCAGCCTCCAGAGTTGCTAGGATTACAGGTGTGAGCCACCTGTGCCTGGATATCTATTTTTTCTTTTTTCCTTTTTGCCAGTCCTGGGGCTTGGACTCAGGGCCTGAGCACTGTTCCTGGCTTCTTTTTGCTCAAGGCTAGCGCTCTGCCACTTGAGCCACAGTGCCACTTCTGGCAGTTTTCTGTATATGTGGTGCTGGGGAATTGAACCCAGGCCTCCATGTATAGAAGGCAAGCACTCTTGCCATTAGGCCATATTCCTAGCCCTCTTTTTCTTCTCTCTCTCTCTCTCTCTCTCTCTCTCTCTCTCTCTCTCTCTCTCTCCTCTCTCTCTCTCTCTCTCTCTCTCTCTGTGTCCTAGGGCTTGAACTCAGGGTCTGGGTGCTGTTGCTGAGCTTTTCTGCTTAAGACTAGGGTTCTACCACTTTTGAGTCACAGTTCTGCTTCTGGTTTTTTTGTGGTTAATTGCAGATAAGTGTTTCTGGACTTTTCTGTGGGACTGACTTTGATTCCATGATCCTCAGATCCCAACTTCTGAGTAGCTAGGATTATAATCATGAGCCACCTGTGCCTGACTACTTGTTTTCCTTCTTTAAGACTCTTTAAACATATAAGGGTGCTTTTTATTTGAATTGTCTCTGTGTCCTAGCTTGAGAGTATTGATGTGGACAGGACCATTTTCATTCCCCCATCCTTTTATTGTATCCTTTAATCTTCAGTAAAATTGGCTTACATTCTCGGCCTTGATTCATCATTCTCAGAATTTCCAGAACCACTCTAGTATTAGGCATTGTCCTTCCTCTCACTTGATCTTTTTGTTGTTGTTGTTTGTTCTGTTTTTGTTGCCAGTCCTGGGGAATTGACTCGGGGCCTGAGCACTGTCCCTGGCTTCTTTTTGCTCAAGGCTAGCACTCTACCTCTTGAACCATTGCGCCCCTTCCTGCTTTTCTATATATGTGGTGCTGAGGAATTGAACCCAGGGCTTCATGTACACAAGGCGAACACTTTACCACTAGGCCATATTCCTAGCCCCTCACTTGATCTTTTAAATGTTACTCTCTAGATGTTGGGGTACTCTGCTTCTCAGAAACTTTTGGGAGGGGAATGCTGCCCATGTGCACTAGTGGGTGTATATTGTCTTCTTCAATCCCAGAGGGAGCCCTGCATCTGTTATCTCCTTCTCTTGTTCTGAATCTGGCTATGTGGGCTGTTCTGCTTGTTTGAGGGTTAGCTCCTGAGGGGCCCAGGAAGACAGAGGCAGATGTGAAGGCACCAGGCAGAGTTGCTGCCCTTGACTTCTATCTCCATCTGCCTTTTTCCTCTCTGCCTACCAGTTAATCTCCTTTCCTAATGTGTCACTATTAAGTTTGCATGAGAGGCCCTGGAGATGGCAGCTAGTTAGGCAGTGAGTCAGGGGACATGGCCTTTTACCCCCTCAAGGCCAAAGGAAGATGAGAAATTTATTCTTAGTCCCAGCATTCCCTCCTCCTTCTCTGTCAGGGGGGCTTGCAAGACATTCCTGTTCACCTCCCAAGCCCTCCTGCCTGTCCCTCCCTTTCTTCCCTATGTCATCTCTGTCTAGTATATCCGGATTAGCCGACTGGGCTGAGGGCTGTTGGAGGGTTGGGGCCATCTCCTGGGCCCTTTGCTGACTGACTTCTTGGGAACCAGCCAGGCCAGTGAAGGGAGAGCAGGGCAGGCCTTGACCTGCCCGGAACTGATGACAAGTACCTTTTAGTTGAAGGACCTGACTTTGGTCCTGTTTTTGGCATGTAAGGTACTGCAGAACACATTGTTCATGGGGGATAGACTGCAAAAGGGGAGATTGAGTTGGTAAAAGAAGGAGAGCAGAACAGGAGCAGCTAATGGAGTTTGGGGAGGACGTCTGGAACTTGGGAGTGCACTTGTGATGAGGGAAGGGAAGTTGGGGATGGGATGTGGGAACTAGGGGTACAAAGGTGAGGGGGCTAGAGCTTTTGAAGATGGAGGTGGAAGATGAAGGCCTAGGAAAGGGTGAAGGCAATGGATACAGAAGGGGGGGAGAAGGTAAGGTGGAATGCCAAGGCTCCAGAAGGTGAGGAGTAGAAGTAGGGGGATGGGGTTGAGACTTGGGGAGAGATGGGAGAGATGAGAGGTGCTGAGGGCCTGGCAGGAGAGGGGGCTGTCCAGAGGGTGGAGAGAGGGGAGCCAATGGGCTGGAGGAGAGGGAGGGGGAGGAGCTGGTCAGGCCCCAGGGCCTTCCGCACTGCACTGGCAGGGGAAGAGGAGCCTGACGGGTGGCCTGGAGCCCGAGGCACTGGACCCGCCTAGTGATGCCTCGGTCCCCGTCCTCAGAAATACCGCTACCAAGATGAAGACACGCCCCCTCTGGAGCACAGCCCGGCCCACCTCCCCAACCAGGTAAACGCCCCCGAGCTGGTGCACGTGGCGGAGAGGAACTTGTCCCACCTCGAGGCTGTCCACGGGGTCGTGGGCCACGCCCACCTCTCCCCCCTCAAGGTAGGAGACCCAGGCCCATGTGGCTCGGAGCCTCGGAGGTGCAGCAACCCCCCAGGGCCGGTAGGGCGACAGCTGTGGGGGAGGGCTGGGCCGGGGAGGGGGCCACCTAGGTCTTTGGCTCCTGGGGCCTGGGGGGTGGGGGCGTTTGGGCAAGTCCCTCTAAGGAGAAATAGGCCAGGCAGGTGGGAGTGGGATAGAGCCTAAAGCCAGAATGTATGTGTGTCCTTGCAAGTGTGATGTGTGAGCATGTTGAGATGTGTGGGCGCACCAGAATCCCCCCAGAAGCAAGGGCTCTCTCCTTCCTTCACACCCCCAATCTCCGTTTCTGTGTTCTATGTCCAGAGCTCTGTTCCAAGCGCCTGCTGCCCTCATTTGCTCTTGTCCCTACCCTGCCCCCTCTCCCCCCCCCCCCCCCCACCTCCGCCTCTGGGCTTGGCTCTCTCAGTCCCCAGTCTCCAGCTCTTTCCATCTGTCTGGCCTGACTTTATGTCGTCGTAGTTGGGCCTTCCTGCCTCTTCCCCTGCTCCAGCCTTTGCTCTCTTCCTGTGCTCCCTCCTCCTCCGCCACCTTCCCTCCCTGCTGGCTGGCTGGTTCTTGATGCTGTCTCTCTCTTCCTCCCACGCATGCCTCTCCTTCCCCCTCTTGCCGATCCCCCGCTCAGGCCTCTGCGGCCGGAGCAATCTTCTCCCTCCAGCAGTCAGCTCCTTTTCCTAGTGTCACCCTGCCCAGGTTCTCGCTTTTCTTCTACCTTCTGGGCTCACCTCCACCCTTCTCTCAACCCTTCTCTCCATTATTATTCACCACCACCTGTTTGCCCTTCTCTCCTCGGTGCTTACCAGTGTACTTTCCCTTCTCTGGCCCTAGGAGGCCTGTTTGTGAGACCTTCCACCCTCCTCCCCCCAGTCTTCTCTTCTGGGGACACAAGATGCCAAGGAATGGAGAGTACTAGTGAAGCTGTGAGCTTGAGGGGGGCACAGAGTAGTCAGAGGTGTAGGGCCTCAGGAAATGGGAGATTGCTGACATTTTACCAAGATAATGGGGAGGAGGTTTCTGAGCCAAGGGATGAGGCAGGGAGAAGGCTGCAGCAAGCTCTTGACTTGGCAGTGGCCTGAGAGGATTTGGAAAGGGTTAGCAAAAAGGTGCCGGGACAGAGGACAGACAAAGGATGAAACTGAAATTAGGGCAGTGCATTGAAATGGTTGATGAAGGAAAATGAAGCCCTGGAAATGGGAGTGGTACAGAGTATGTACAACTCTGTGGCTGCAAGGAGTGAAGGAAGATTCCAGATGCTTTTTGCAAGATGGGGCTGCTGTGTCCCTAGGAAGGAAGAAGACAGAAGGGAGGTCTGAGGGGGGGGGTATAGTGCAGTCCTGGGATCAGAGCTGGGGAAGCAGGTGGGAGACTTCCCCTAGGTGAGGGCGGGAAATTGCATGACAGGGTTTCACCTGGGACAGAACAAACCCCTGATTTTCAGAGGTGAGTGTGTTGAGAGAGAAGGCATATGGTTTGGGGATAGAATCTCGAGGATTTGCTGATGGGGCAAGGGGTAACAGTGAGGCTCTCTCTGGGGAGCCAAATTGGGATGGAGAGTGAGGACAGATGATAAGGGATAGGGCTGGAGGGTGGGATAGGGATGGTAAAGTAGATTAAGAATGGAGGCTGAGGTTGAGAGATGGAAACTGAAGGCTGAGGACAGGGGTCTAGGTGGCTGTGGGGTAGTAGAAATAATGATGAATAGGTGGGGATGAAGGATTGGGGATGGGGAAGATTCTAGGATCAAGGGTAAGGTACCAGATGGAGAATGAACTTTGGTGGAGATTTCTGGCCGACAGTATTTGGCTGTGATTTGGAGGGGAGGAAGGATGGCATTAATAGATACTTGAGTATGAAGCCTCTTACAGAGCCTGAAAATGGCTGTGATTGAGGAGTAGGAAAGGAGGGACCCTTTGGAGGGGGAAAGCAGAAAGTAGACTGAGGAATGTTAGCCCTTGATAGGCCCCAAAAACTTAAGCAGGAACTCGGTTGCATATCCCGGAAGGAGGCTCTTAGCAGCCTCCTTCTATTGCCATAGAGATGTGGCTTCCGTTGCCCTGGCAATTGGGGAAGCCCCTAGGACTGGCTGAAAGCTAGCCCCGCCCCAGGAGTCTAGAGACCCGGCAGCGTCCGGGCGACTGACGACTGACGTCAGGGATCTGGGCACGCCCCACCTTAACCCTTTCCTTTGTGAAATGGGAGGGGGGGCGAGATGAGCAGTCTGGGCCTTAGATTTCTTTCACCACTCCTTCCTGACGTCCCTGACACCGTTTGCACTGTAGGGTGAGGGTGCATGGTTGAGAGGAAGACTGATTATCACAGCATGCGCAGTGCCCAGGAATCCCTAAGGCCTGGCCATCTCAGGGACCGGCTAGAGAAGGGCGGGGCCCAGGGTTGGAGGGGCGGGACTAACGGTAGCCCTTCTGCGCTTGTGTCTGGCCGACCCTAGGCCACGCCTCCCGTTGTCCTGACGACAGGACCTCCAGTAGGTGGGTCTCCCCAGGTCTTGGCTGGTCTTAGATACCGTTGCTAGGCAACTTGGTCCCTGGAGGAAGGGGTGGATTGGATGGCGGGTGAGCGGGAGGGAGGGAGGGACCTGCAGCTGGGGAAACCCCGGATTCCCGTGCACAGGGTTTACAGCAAATAACATGAAGGTGAGGGTCAAATCTGGGGAAGATTACAAAGATACCTGGCTAAATATGAGGAGATAAGGACGGGGAGAGGAGAGAAGGACCTGGAGGACATGAACCTTAGGGTATACGTGTGTAGCACGTAAGGCATGTAACACCCTGTGGTGTTACATCCGGTGAGAATGCCCCCCCCACCATCTGCTGCTCCCCATTCCTTCTGGCTGTCTCTCCCTTCCTGCTCATACATCTTCCACATGCGTGAGGTGGGGGGGGGTTGAGCAGAGTTGGATCCATGCACATGTGCGTGTGTGTGTGATGTGTACTTTGGCTGGATCCTTGAGGGCAGCAGAGTGAGCTTTACTAAGTGGCTGAAAGGGGAGTCAGGCTGAGGGACCCCACCTTTGGTTATATGGGATCCCTCTGGGGCAAAGGCTTAGGGAGGGTTTTTTGTTTGTTTTCTGCCTTCCCTTACAGGCCAATTCTCCCCCTGTGATTGTCAACACAGACACCCTAGAAGCCCCAGGATATGTGAGTTGTTTAGATTTTGGAGCAGGAGGAGGGAAGGAGGACATGGGTCCTTACATGGGGACTGAGGGTTCTCACACTAGAATATCTGTCTCACTGTTTTTGTATTTCTGCCCCGTGCTGGAGTTGCAGGTGAACGGGACCGAGGGGGAGATGGAATACGAGGAGATCACATTGGAAAGGGTAAGTCAGCTCCTCAACCCAGGTCTCCTTGGCTCCTTGCCTGTGCATCCCTCTGAGCCTGTTTTCCAAGTGATCAACCTCTTCATCATTTCCATTTTTGTTCTGGCAGGGCCTTTCCAACCCATTCCCCTCCCCACTTGCCTTGACCAGAATTGTGCAGTGAGGGGAACTGACCTTCTTGCCGTCTTTCTCCCCAGGGCAACTCAGGTCTGGGCTTCAGCATAGCAGGTGGCACTGACAACCCACATATTGGTGACGACCCATCCATTTTCATCACCAAGATCATTCCTGGTGGGGCTGCAGCCCAGGATGGCCGCCTCAGGTGGGGAGAGGAGACGGGATAGGAAGCTATTACCCTTGAAAAGAGGTCAGGGCAGCAGGAAGCCCCTAGCTCAGTCCCACATTTCTGTTCCCAGGGTCAATGACAGCATTCTGTTTGTAAATGAAGTGGATGTGCGGGAAGTGACCCACTCAGCGGCAGTGGAAGCCCTCAAAGAGGCAGGCTCCATTGTGCGCCTCTACGTCATGCGCCGGAAACCTCCAGCTGAGAAGGTCATGGAGATCAAACTCATCAAGGGGCCTAAAGGTAGTAAGCTATTTTTTTTCCTTTTGCCTCTGTTAAGCTGTACTGCTTCCCTTGGTCCCTCAGACATGCTTCCCAGGCACATGGGCACGTACCTTGTTATCCCTATCACGCAGGTCTTGGCTTCAGCATCGCAGGGGGCGTAGGGAACCAGCACATCCCTGGTGATAACAGCATCTATGTAACGAAGATCATCGAAGGGGGTGCCGCCCACAAGGATGGGAGATTGCAGATTGGAGACAAGATCCTGGCGGTGAGGACCTGCCTCACATTTCTAGCCTAGACCTGGGTTTCCCTTGGAGGCTTGCATTTACCTTGGGGCCATTACCTTGGCTCCATCTGAGTGCTATTTCCCTTGTCTCCTCCACCTCTCCCCCCAGGTCAACAGTGTGGGGCTGGAGGACGTCATGCATGAGGATGCTGTGGCAGCCCTGAAGAACACGTATGATGTTGTCTACTTAAAAGTGGCCAAGCCCAGCAATGCCTACCTGAGTGACAGCTATGCTCCCCCAGACATCACAACCTGTGAGAGCCCTCCAAACCCCAAAGCTCCCCCAGACTCATTACCCTCATGACACACAAGTGTGTGTCATCCTTTGTGGCTGTTCCTCTGTAAATTATCCCCATGAAATGGCCACAACCTCTGATGCTTGGCAGTGATTGGAGACGAGATGGAAAATTGGTTACCGCAGAAGCACTAGAAAATATCATCAGTGATTTTTCCCTGGCAGGACATGAGGCCTACTCAATTTTAAGGTTCATTTGATGAAATCCTTAAGGAATAGAGAATTCTTATGCTCCTTGGAAGTATAGGAAAAGATAGAAGGCTCCACTTGTCTTTTGTTTATTTGTTTGTTTGTGCTGGTACTGGGACTTGAACTCAGGGCCTCATGCCTCAACTTGGCTTTTTTGCTCAAGGTTAGTGTTCTACCATTTGCCACATCTCCATTTCCTGATCCATTCTATTAAAAAGCTAAACAAGAAAAAAATTTAAGATCATCTTGAATAGATGTAGGAAAGTCAGTTGAGGAACACACACACACACACACACACACACACAGACACATCATGCCAGTTCTTGGGGCTTGAATTCAAGGCCTGTCACTGCCCCTAAGTTTCTTTGCTCAAGGCAAAGTGGTATTCTACCACTTAAGCCACAGCTCCACTTTCGTATTTTTGCTAGTTAACTGGTGATAGAGTCTAATGGACTTTCTTGCATGGGCTGGCTTCAGAGCATGGTCTTCAGATCTCAGCCTGCTGTGTAGCTAGGATTACGTGTGTGAGCTACTGGTGCCCAGCTTCAATATCTATTTTCAGTTAAAAACTTAGTAGAACTTCTAGTAGAAACAAAAAGCAGAAGCATTTTACCTAACACAATGAGAATTAGTTATTGGCAACAAACAAATATTCCATGGCAAAATTTGATCCATTAATTTAGGAATTAGACCTGAGTACCTCTGTCACTGCTATTGCTTCTCACTGCTTTGATACAGAGTTTCTCTGTGTTGGTACTGCTAACATTTTTGGACATTTTATAGATACTTTTTACCTTATTCCCTTCTTCCATCTCTTCCTCCTTCACACCCCCCCCCCTTTTTGTGTGCTAGTACTAGAGCTTGAACTCAGGCTGGTAAGCTCCTCTACTTGGGCCATAGCTCCACTTCCTCCTTTTAATTGGTGGTAAGAGCCTCATGGACTTTTCCTGCACAAGGCTGACTTTGAACTGCAATCTTTAGATCTCAGCCTCTTGAGTAGCTAGCATTACAGATGTGAGCCAGGAGTGTTGGACTCCTTCTTCTCTCCAGTTCTGGCTTTTTCTGTTTATGTGGTACTTAGGAATCAAACTTAGGGCTTCGTGCATGCTAGGCAAGCATTCCACTACTAAGCCACATTGCTAGCCCCCTCTCTTTTTTATGTTAGTGCTAAGGATTTAAACCCAGGGTTTCACATCTGCTAAGCACCACTGAACTATACCTCTAGCCTCTACAGAATTTGTATCTGTGTGTCTTTTTATTGCTATTTTTATTGTTTTTGTTTTATTGTATTTATTTTAATTGGTTTTTATTGTTTTTGTTTGCTGGTCCTGGGGCTTGAACTCAGGGCCTGGGCACTGTTCCTGAGCCTCTTTGTGCTCAAGGCTAGGGCTTTTGAGCAACTTGAACCACAGCACCTCTTCCAGCTTTTTTTTTTTTCCAGTCCTGGGGCTTGAACTCAGGGCCTGAGCACGGTCCCTGGCTTCTTTTTGCTCAGAGCTAGTACTCTACCACTTGAGCTTCAGTGCCACTTCTGGCTTTTTTTGTTTATGTGTGCTAAGGAATCGAACCCAGGGCTTCATGCATGCAAGGCAAGCATTCTACCACTTAGCCACATTCCCAGCCCCTGCTTTTTATTGTTATTTATCATACATAGCCACATTCTTATTCTCCTGTTTTTCAGTTCACTTAAGATCTTAATCTAGATGGCCCATAGTATAATTTCCAAATACAAGATAGTTTTGTTTCTCTCTCTTTTTCAAATGTAGCATCTATTTGTTTCTCATCTTGCTTCAAAGCAGTGATTTTTCAGCCATAGTAACTTTGCTGGGGCAATTTTGTTATATAACTTTTTGATTATGAGGAGATGGGAAGTAAAAGGGAGGAGTATTGTTATCGTCTGATAGAAATATAAATGAGAAAAAATGATGAAATTTTACTGAAGGACATAACAAAACAGTGTTTCTGGATGGAAAATCTTAATATGCAAAAGAGTTCAACCCTTTCCAATTAGTCTGTGGATATTTATCAGAATTTTAATGTTGTTACTCCCTTACAAACTTAGCTGGTTGATTCTAAAGTTCACCTGGAAAAAGTACATGTGGTAAACATTTTGGAAAAGAATCAGATGTGACTGCCCCTACCAAATACAAACTTAGTCTTAAAGCCATAATAAAATCACAGGACTATTTCTAAGTACCGTAATCTATCAAAAGGAACTTGGGATTCTTGGAAAAAGGGCTGTTTCCAAATCTTGGACAAGAAATACGTAAGTTGAGAGCAAGTGATTATACCTGTAATCCCAGAACTAGGATTTTCAGTCCAGTTACGTAGTGATACCCTGCATTTTATAAAAAGCACAATTGTATAAGATGTGTTTTAATATCTTTCAAACTAGAAAGCAAGGATGGTATCAAGATTCTTTGGGTAACTAGGTGCCAATGGCTCACGCCTGTAATCCTGGCTACTCAACAGGCTGAGATCCTGAGGATAGTGGTTCAGGGCTAGCCTGGACAGAAAAGTCTGCTAGACTCCATCTCCAAAAATAACCAGCAGAAAAGCAGCTGGAAGCCTGGCTCAAGTGACACAATGACATGCAAGCAAGTCAAACAAGTGTGAGGCTCTGAATTCAAATCCCAGCATTGCCAAAAGCAGTGAGGAAGCCAGGTATGGTAATGTGCACCACCTACTTAGGAAGCAGAGGCCAGAGGATTGTTTGAGCTCAGAACCAAGTATGAACAATAAGTGAGACTCTGATTTGAAAAGAACAACAATAGCCAAGCTATCATTAATGAGCTTCAGGCTCGGTAAAGCTTATGTAACATGTGCATAGCCTTAGGTTCAGTCTCTAGCACATCAGAAAAAAAAATTACATGCTTTTGGAGGATTATAGGTTTTCTTAGAGGGAAGCCATTCATTCTGAAAACTGGCAATATAAAGAGAATCAATCTACCTTTTTTTGTACAAATTGCACCTCAGAGTTAATCAAAAGGTGGTAGTTCTTTTTCTTTTTGATTGGTTTTGGGGCTTGAACTCTGGGCCTGGGCACTTCAGCTCAAAGCTAGTGCTCTACCATTTGAGCCACAGCACCACTTCCAGTTTCCTGGTGGTTATTTGGAAATAAGAGTCTCATGGACTTTCCTGCCTGGGCTGGCTTTGCACCATGATCCCTACATCTCAGTGTCCTGAGTAGCTAGGATGACAGGTGTGAGCCACCAGCGCCTGGCTGAGGTGTTAGTTCTTTTATATGTGTTTGTTGGCCCTGGAGGCTTGAACTCAGGGCTTAGCCACTATTCCTGAGCTTTTTTTGCTTAAGGCTAGCACTCTACCACTTGAGCCACAGCTTCACTTCCAGATTTTTTGGGGGGTGCTTAATCGGAGATGAATCTCGTGGGCTTTTCTTCCCAGACTGGCTTTGAACCACAGTCCTCAGATCTCAGCCTCCTGAGTAGCTAAGATTATAGGCTTGAGCCACCAGCGTGGGCTTGATTTTTTTTTTTATGGTACTGGAATTTGAACCCAGGGCCTTGTGCTTGCTCAGCTGATGCCCTCCCACTTGAGCCATACCTCCACTTCTGGCTTTGGTGTTTAATTGAAACAAGTTTCTCCCTGGGCTGGCGTGGAATGAACTGTGATACTCCAATCTCAGCCTCCTGAGTAGCCAGTATTACAAATGTGACAAACCAGTGCCCAGCTTGCTGGTTATTTTGAAGATTGAAGATGGAGTCTAGTTAGCTTTTTTGCCTGGGCTGGCCTTAAACTATGATCCTCCAGATTTCAGTCTTTTGATCAGGTAGGATTACAGGCATGAACTACCAATACCTGTCTGATGTTCTTTATGGAAGTCCCACTAATATTCATCCTTTCTCCCTCCCAAGAGGAAAGACACATCTTTTTGCGATATCTGGTATCAGAACCAGGCAGTTTGAGAGGTTAGGCAAAGGACTGATGGGACACATTGAGTGGGTGGTGCAGGCTAGCAACCCCTGAACCTATCAGTGGATCTTCCCTAACAGAAAGACAGCCAGATGCCAATGTATCTTGTGACGATACAGTAGGATGCACACAGTACCTCCTGGGAGATATACTCACTCACACATTGAATTTTATAATTGAGTTTTTTGTTTTGTTTTGGCAATGTTAGAGATTGAACAAATGCCCTCTTCATGCTAGGTGAGCACTACATCCTCAGCCTTTCACACATTGAATTTGAATCTGATTGAGCCTCTAGGACAAGCCCCTGGTTTACATGTTACAATATTACAGGGATGTAAGCAGGAATGTCCCTGCTAGAATGTGGGAAAATCTAGACAACTGACCTAGTTTGTCAACAAATGAATGGCCAAGAAAAAAAAAAGAAAGAAAAAGGAATCTTATAGATTAAGAGATTTGAGACACAGGGGCTGAGGATATGGCCTAGTGGCAAGAGATTTGAGACACATGAACCAAAGGAAACCCTTCATATTGTAGTATTAAAACCCACCTTTGATTTTAACATCCCTGGTAAACTGGAGACATATAACCTTAAAGTCCTTCATCCCTCTACTAGGACAAACCTCTGATACCACTACTAACCCCCCTTATTCACTCCACTGAGTGCCTCTGGCCATACAGCTTTCCTCTCGAGCAGGGCACACAGTGTCTTGAACTTATAATCTTAGCTATTGGGGAGGCTGAAATGAGGAAGATCATGGTTCAAGGCCAGGCTGGGCAAAAATGTTCAAGAAACCCCATCTGAAAAACGTGGGTGTGGTGATGCATACTTGTCATCCCAAGTGGGAAATGTAAATGGGAGGATCGCAGTCTGGGTTGGCCCAGGCAAAAAGTGAGACCTAATTTCAGAAATAACTAAAGTAAAAAGAGCTGGAGGCTTGAGTGGTGAAGATTCTGTCTAGTAAGCTCAAAACCCTGAGTTCAAACCCCACTACTGCCAAAAAAAAATTACATAAAATATATAAGCTAACTTCCACGTTACCTGAGTCTGGCTTTCTTGGTTTCCTCTGGCTCCCTCTGGAGATATGGGGGGCTGGTGGGGGCTGTTTGCTCCTTGCATTTCCATTTCATCCTTCCCTATCTTCCCTCAGCTTATTCCCAGCACCTGGACAACGAGATCAGTCACAGCAGCTACCTGGGCACTGACTACCCCACAGCCATGACCCCCACTTCCCCTCGCCGCTACTCCCCAGTGGCCAAGGACCTGCTTGGGGAGGAAGACATTCCCCGAGAACCGAGGCGGATTGTCATCCACCGGGGCTCCACGGGCCTGGGCTTCAACATTGTGGGGGGCGAGGATGGTGAAGGCATCTTCATCTCCTTCATCCTGGCCGGGGGCCCTGCGGACCTAAGTGGAGAGCTGCGAAAAGGGGACCAGATCCTGTCGGTGAGGGAAGGCCTGCCCCAGCCTGCACCAGCCCTGCCCCTTGGCAGGCAGAGTCTAATGCTCTTGGGAGGGGCTGGGTGGGCCGAAGCCTGGTCCTTCTGCTGGACCACTCCCTGTTCCAGCCAGACCTGAGT
This sequence comes from Perognathus longimembris pacificus, assembly GCF_023159225.1. Lineage (NCBI taxonomy): Eukaryota > Metazoa > Chordata > Mammalia > Rodentia > Heteromyidae > Perognathus > Perognathus longimembris. Next base: position 7,263,208 of record NC_063177.1, read on the forward strand.
GCTGCTGCCCCCTGGTTCCAGTGACAGCCTTTTTTTGCCCTCTGTAGGTCAACGGGGTTGATCTCCGCAATGCCAGTCATGAGCAGGCTGCCATTGCCCTGAAGAATGCGGGCCAGACAGTCACGATCATTGCTCAGTATAAACCAGAAGGTACCACACCCGAGACTTTCTTTCCTTTTGTCTTTCTCTTTCCTTTCCTTCTTTCCTTTCCATTTGGTGCCAATCCTGAGCCTTGAACTCAGGGACTGGGTGTTGTCTTGGAGCTTTTAAAAATTAATTTAATTTAATTTTTGCTCAAGGCTAGCACTCCACCACTTGAGCCACAGCTTCACTTCTGGCTTTTTTTGGTGGCTAACTGGAGATAAGTCTTCGGGGCTTTCCTGCCCAGCCTGGCTGGGCAGATCTCAGCCTCTGGAGTAGCTAGGATTACAAGCATGCCACTGCCTCCTGGCAAGAGAATTTTTTAGCTGGGGCTAAGAGAGTTAGTTCCCAGAACTCTGTTGAACTACTGTTTTGGGATGGAGGGTGAGAGTGGCAGGATGGGGCAGAGTTTAAGAACCTTCTTGTCTTTCCTCAGAGTATAGCCGATTCGAGGCCAAGATCCATGACCTTCGGGAACAGCTCATGAACAGCAGCCTGGGCTCAGGGACTGCCTCCCTGCGGAGCAACCCCAAACGGGGTTTCTACATCAGGTCAGAAGCTTTAAGGGCAGGCTTTTCAGGCTCTGGTGGCATCCTCTTCCTTTGTGCGGACCCTTGTTCCTCAAGTCAGCTCTTTCCTGAAACCTGGCCCGGCTCTCACTCTCCTGCTCAGGCCTCACACTTAGCTGGTGCGTATGGGTTTGGCTGCACAGGCTGACCTTCTGGAATATACTATCTAGATTGGAAAATAGCCTTTGCCCCAAGTCTCCCAATTTCCTTCTACTCCCTGGTCACCCTGGCAGTTCCACAAGGACTCCCTGACTGCCACACACTTGGGTACCTAAAAGGTCAATGATTGGCATAGGATGGGCCTCTAGGATTTTTTTTTTTTGCCAGTGCTGGGGCTTGGGACTCAGGGCCTGAGCACTGTCCCTGGCTTCTTTTTGCTCAAGGCTAGCACTCTACCCCTGAGACACAGGACCTCTTCTGGCTTTTTCTATATATGTGGTGCTGAGGAATCGAACCCAGGGCTTCATGTATGCGAGGCAAGCACTCCACCACTAGGCCATATTCCCATCCTGACTAGGATTTTTTTTCCTTTGTGTGTTCTCATACATATATATATATATGAGATATATATATATTTATATATATATAAATATATATATATTTTTTTGCCTAATCTTGTCTTGAACTCCTGGGTTCAAGTGCTCATTCTGCCTCAGCCTTTTGGGTAGTTGGATTATACAGGTGCCTGTCATAATGACAGGCATCAAGCTATTGGGAATGTTGTCCCCACTTTGACATTCCTGTGGGCAGCCTGGGGGAGGTGGACCATAGCTGTCATGTGCCTGTATCCTGTCTCTCTCTCTCTCTCTCTCTCTCTCTCTCTCTGTCTATCTCTGTCTCTCCTTCCTCCCCCCCTCCCCACCTCTCAGTGTTGGTATCAATCCCAGGCTTGCATGCATGCCAGGTAAGTGACCCACCATTGAGTTATACTCCAGCCTTGACTCCTGTCTCTTCAACAACTTTTGCTCCTTTCTTAAGGGTCCTCTCCCCTGCTGACTCCTTTTTCTGTCCTTTTCCTGGGGTGAGTACTGCAGCCTCTCCCTCTCCTCTCCTCTCTCCTCTCCTCTCCTCTCCTCTCCTCTCCTCTCCTCTCCTCTCCTCTCCTCTCCTCTCCTCTCCTCTCCTCTCCTCTCCTCTCTCTTCTCTCTCTCTCTCTCTCTCCTCCCATTCACTTGTCTGGTGTTATCTGCTACTCTCCTCTACAAATGTCTGTTAGAGCTGTCTGACCTGACCTTGACCTCTTCTCAGAGGCCTAGACCTACAGTTCTGTCCATCTGCTTTCTAGCCATCTCTATTGGGATGTCCATGAGTATGTCTCACTCAACATGTTCCTTACTGAATTCCCTGCCATGTGCTTGGATTCTTTGGTGCTCCTACTTGCTGAATTATACCTCCATCCATTCAGGGTCACAGCTGAGGTTTTTGCTTGGTTCTCCTTCACTCTGGATCTGGCAGCTCTTCAAGTTTTTTCGGTTTTGGATTGCCTGATGATCACATGATTCTGGGGGCCTTTCTCCTCTTCCTCGTCCCATTGCTATTTTCTGCATCTTCACTCTCTGAGTTGATTCTTTTTTCCTCTGACCCTGATAGTTGTCTGATTCTAAAGTTTACCAAAGTTTTCCAAAAAGTAAATTTTTTTTTTTTTACTTATACATTTTGAATAGATTCAGGGCAATTGTGACATCCATCTGTATTGCAAACTACTACTTTTTTTTTTTTTTTTTGCTGATCCTGAGGCTTGAACTCAGAGCCTGAGATCTGTCCCTGAGCCTCTCTGTGTTCAAGGCTACCACTTGAGCCACAGCACCACTTCTGGCTTTTTTTGAGTAGTTTATTTGAGATAAGAATTCACAGACTGGGATGGGAATGTGGCCTAGTGGCAAGAGTGCTTGCCTCCTGTACATGAAGTCCTGGGTTTGATTCCCCAGCACCACATATACAGAAAACGGCCAGGAGTGGCGCTGTAGAGTGGTAGAGTGCTAGTCTTGAGCAAAAAGAAGCCAGGGACAGTGCTCAGGCCCTGTGTCCAAGGCCCAAGACTGGCAAAAAAAAAAAAAAAAAAAAAAAAGAAAGAAAAAAAGAAAAGAAAAGAAAAAGAATTCACAGACTGTCCTGCTTGTCCATGGCTTTGAACCATGATCCTTAGATCTCAATCTCCTGAGTAGCTAGGATTATGAGCATGAGCCACCAGCACCTGGTACAAACTACTTTCTGGAGTCCATCCACCCATCTATCTGTCTGTCTGTCTATCTTCTATCTGTGCTGGTCCTGGGACTTGAACTCAGGGTGATCTACTACTTGAGCCACACCTCCACTTCTAGCTATTTAGTGGTTAATTGGAGTTAAGAGTGTCAAGGACTTTCGTTCCTGGGCTGGCTTTGAACTGTGATCTTCAGATCTCAGCCTTCTGAGTAGCTAGGATTACAGGTGTGAGCCACTGGTGATAGGTTCTTTCTGGAGTTCTTGCTGTCATTATGGAAATTGCATATATCATGTGCATTATTGTGGCATTTTGACTTGTGGCCGAGTTTTTGGTCTATATTGTTTGGGTTGCTGTAGGCATGCCATCAGCAGCCTGTACTTTTTTTTGTCAGCCATGGGACTTGAACTCAGGACCTGGGCTCTTTTTGCTCAAGACTAGTGCTATACCACATTGAGCCACCACACCATTTCCGGCTTTCTGGTGGTTATTTGGAGATGAGTATCACACACTTTCCTGCCTGGGCTGGCTTTGAACTTCGATCCTCAGATCTCAGCCTCCTGAGTAGCTAGGATGACAGGTGTGAGCCTCTGGTGCCTGTTAGCAGCCTGTGCTTTTCTAGGACCTCTTTATTGTATCTCCCTGCTGGTTTCAGGGTCACTGGTGCATCCTTCACGGAGTTCTCAGCTAGGCCCTGACCTGTAGCCTGTTACCCTCTAGGGCCCTGTTTGATTATGACAAGACCAAGGACTGCGGCTTCCTGAGCCAGGCCCTGAGCTTCCACTTTGGGGATGTGCTTCACGTAATTGACGCCAGTGATGAAGAGTGGTGGCAGGCACGGCGGGTCCACTCTGACAGTGAGACCGATGATATTGGCTTTATTCCCAGCAAACGACGGTGAGGCTGCTGGGCCCCGAGCCATCCTCCTACAGGCCCTGAAGTTTCTAGGTTCTCCCATGGGCAGCCAGTAGGGGACTCATGGTGTTGGGGGGTGGGATGGTGTCAGGCCCTTCTGGGGACTATGGCTCCTGTAAACCTTTGCGTCAGACAACTCCATTGAAGAGAACTGGGCCCAGGTGCAGCTAGAAGATGGAGTTCTCAATTGGTCCAGAAAATAGGGGCTATCCCTCATCCCTCCATGTATCCCACAGGGTTGAGCGACGGGAGTGGTCAAGGTTAAAAGCCAAGGTAGGTGGAGGAGGGGTAAGCTTGGTGGAAGAGTAGGGGCGCATGTAGCAGAACCCTTAACCCACCACGTGGCCTTTTTCTCTTCCTAGGACTGGGGCTCCAGCTCTGGATCACAGGGTAGGTGGGATCAATCAGGAAACCCTGGGGTGAGAGGAGCACTGAGATGCTCTTGATCTCCTCAAGAAAGCCGGTGAGCCTGGAGCCAGTGGCTCATGCCTGTAATCCTAGCTACTCAGCAGGCTGAGGTCTGACAGTCATGGTTTGAAGCCAGCCAGAGCAGAAAAGTTTGTGAGACTCTTATCTCCAATTAACACACACACACACACACACGCACACACACACACACACACACACACACAGAGCTGGAAGTGGTGCTGTTGCTCTCAAGTAGTAGAGTGCTAGCTAGCCTTGAAGAAAAGGAGCTCAGATACAGTGCCCAGGCCCTGAGTTCAAGCCCCGGGACCTAAAATAATAATAAAAAAGCTGGACGCTGGTAGCTCACACGTGTAATCCTGGATACTCAGGAGGCTGAGATCTGAGGATCATATTATAAGGCAGGAAAGGCTATGAGACTCTTACCTCCAACTAACCGCTAGAAAACTGGGAGTGACACTGTTGCTCAAGTGGTAGAGTGCTAGCCTTGAGCTAAAGAGCTCAAGGACAGTGCCTAGGCCTGTGTTCAAGCCCCATGACCGACCAAAAAAAAAGGCAGTTGAGGCAAGGGCTCCAGGCCTTCTGTCTCAGAGCCTCTTGCAGATGCCTGTTTCCTCCCAGGTCGAGAAGACTCTGTTCTGAGCTACGAGACAGTGACACAGATGGAAGGTGAGCCCTGAGCCCTGCCCCTGCTTTGGCCCCAGCCCTTCTGCTCCTCTGGTCTTGTTCAGGACCTAAGCCCGGCTCTCTCCTCAGTGCACTATGCTCGCCCCATCATCATCCTTGGCCCCACTAAGGACCGAGCCAATGATGATCTCCTCTCTGAGTTCCCCGACAAGTTTGGATCCTGTGTCCCTCGTGAGTGCTGGGACCTGGGATGGGGATGGGGATGGGAGGGTGGGGAAGGACTGAGGAGCCCCACTTGTGAGGGCCATGGATGGAACTGCCTGTGGGTATTACGGTGCTAGGGGAGGGATGTGTCTCATCAACCCTTGTTTTCCTCAGTAGGCAAGTCTGAGCCAGATACTAGGGGGCCTTCCCCAGGAGACAGTCCTGTCTCTCTTCCATCTTAGTTTCCCCAGTGGCCTCTTATCAAGATCAGCTGGGCATTTGAGTGGGGAGGGTTGGTTGCTCTTGGTCAGTGGGGGATGATGGTTAGATCTTTGTGGGGTGGGGTCACTTCCTGGCAGATACGACACGGCCTAAGCGGGAATATGAGATAGATGGCCGGGATTACCATTTTGTGTCGTCCCGGGAGAAAATGGAGAAGGACATTCAGGCACACAAGTTCATTGAGGCTGGCCAGTACAACAGCCACCTCTACGGAACCAGCGTCCAGTCCGTGCGAGAGGTAGCCGAGCAGGTAGGACCCAGTGGGCGCCCCATCCTCTTCCTCCTGCCCTCTCCCCACCCCCTTGCCTTCTTCCAGCTCTCTCTAACTCTCTTTCTCTCTGTCTCTTTCCCTGCTGGGTCTCCACTACGCTCGCTCGGCTCCTCCACCTCCTTCTCTTGGGCAACTCTGACCGTCTGCTCTTTGTGCCCTGCTCTCCTCACTTCCTGACCCCACATTCCTTGCCACCATCTGTCTCTTTCTCCTCTCTGCTTCCCTTCTCCTTGCCCTCATTTCTCTACATTTCCTGTGGCCTTGTCTTCTATGCTTTGGCCTCCTCCAACTTCCTGACTCCCCTCTGGCTTTCTCCCCTCCCTTTTCCTGGGGTACTTACTCCCCTCTCCCACTCCCCATTCCATTTCCCTGCTGCTCCGCACCCTGCCTGCCCTCCCTCCTTGGCTCCTTTCTCCATCTGCCTCCCCTCCCTCCCATCTGTCTCTCCTGTTTCTTCCATCTGTCTGTCCTCTGTCTGTCCTCCCCTCCCTCCTCCCTGCATCCTACTTCTTTTCTCTTTTTCCTTGGCTTTCTTTCCCTACCTGGCCTGGCCTGCCTTCCACTCCTCACTCCACGGTCTGTTCTGCTTGCCTCTGCTTTGCTTCCATCTTCTTTTGAGTCCCCTCCCTGCCTGTTTCTTATCATATTCTCTACTCTATTCCTTTCCTGCCCCCTCACCTGGCTCGCCATTTTCCCTTCTTTTCTTTTCTCTCTGTCTTCACTCTGTCTGTCCTTACCCCTTTCCACTCTCACTTGTCTTTTGACACCCATCCCCCACCTTTTCGGGTCCTGCCATCCTTTCCTGGCACCTCTGTCTGTCCTTTTCTGCTATCTGCTGGTCCCCTCGCCTACCCCGCCTACCCCCAGGGGAAGCACTGCATCCTCGATGTCTCCGCCAATGCTGTGCGGCGGCTGCAGGCGGCCCACCTGCACCCCATCGCCATCTTCATTCGTCCCCGCTCCCTGGAGAATGTGCTGTGAGTATGGTCTCGGGGGCCTCCCCTCTGCTCCCCACACCTGTGTGGTCCCGGGCCTCTCAAGGCCTCTGCATTGCATTTGCCCCTCAGAACCTTGGACACCTACTTCAGCAGCTTACTAAGGTAGTTGTTGCATGGAGAGCTGAAGTTGCAGAAAGTTCCAGGCCTTTCCTATCCTCTTCTGCCTTGGGGCTAGGCATGATTACAACTCTCAGCAGCCCCTGGGGCACACAGCAGCTGGGGCAAGCTGGAGCCTTAAGGGTACTTAAGAGTTAGGGTCTTCTGGATCATTTTTATGGGGCTGAAGGCCTGTGGGACGAGCTCCTGAGAAGTCTTGTGAGCCTGGTTGTGGTGGGTCACGTGGGTGAGGGCTTGTCAGTGAATTCAGAGGATATTGGATTTTTTTTTCCCTTTTCTACATGTTCCAAATAAGAAAATCCAGGTTACACCTTAACATCCCTGAATGGAGGAGGTAAAAGGCAGGGGTAGGCCCACCATCATGTCTCTGCTTCTCCCCCTCTTCACAGAGAAATTAACAAGCGTATCACAGAGGAACAAGCCCGAAAAGCCTTTGACAGAGCCACCAAACTGGAGCAGGAGTTCACAGAGTGCTTCTCAGGTGAGGTAGCAGCCCACTGCTACCATCTGGGTGATGCCCACAGGGGGCCTTTGCTCAGAGGCGACAGAGTGCCCCGTGGTGGCGGTGGCAATGGGTAGGAAGAGGTACCTCTGTGAGCGTGGCGGCTGGGGGTGGGGGTTGTAGGCCTATGGCTCATGGCTTGGAGAATTAGAAAAATAAAGGTGCTCCATGGAGGTGCTGGTGGCTCACACCTGTAATCCTAGCTACTTGGGAGGCTAAGATCTGAGGATTGTGGTTTGAAGCCAGTCTAGGCAGGAAAGTTAGTGAGAAGTTTATCTCCAGTTAACCAGTAAAAAGCTGGAAGTGAAGGTGTGGTTCAAGTGATAAAGGCTGGTGCCTTGATAAAAAAGAAGAAAAGAAGAAGAAGAAGAAGAAGAAGAAGAAGAAGAAGAAGAAGAAGAAGAAGAAGAAGAAGAAGAAGAAGAAGAAGGAGAAGAAGAAGAAGGCTGGGGATATGACCTAGTGGTAAAGTGCTTGCCTTATATACATGAAGCCCTGGGTTCGATTCCTTAGCACCACATAGAAAACTGCCAGAAATGGCGCTGTGGCTCAAGTGGCAGAGTGCTAGCCTTGAGCAAAAAGAAGCCAGGGACAGTGCTCAGGCCCTGAGTTCAAGCCCCAGGACTGAGAAAATAAAAAGAAAAAAAAGATAAGTGAGGGTGCAAGGCCCTGAGTTCCAGGCCCTAGTACTGATCAAAATACAATAAAATAGAAAAGGTACTTCTCCCTTTGGACTGCTGCCCTTCCCTTGGTTAAATGACCTGGGACCACTGGCCTCACTGTCTGCTCCCTTCACTCCTAGCCATCGTGGAGGGCGACAGCTTTGAGGAGATTTACCACAAGGTGAAGCGCGTCATCGAGGACCTCTCAGGCCCCTACATCTGGGTTCCAGCCCGAGAGAGACTCTGATTCCTGCCCTGGCTTGGCCTGGACTTGCCCTGCCTCCATCGCCCGGGCCCTTGGTCTGGACTGAATTGCCCAAGTCATCCCCGGTCTCCCTCCCACTCCTTCTTATTTATTTCCTTTCTAACTGGACCCAGCATATTGGAGGGGGGACGCTCCTCTGCATGTATCCCTGCACTCCAGAACTGGGCTCCTGAACCCCAGGAACCTAGGGTCTGGGTGGGGGAGCAGGGCTCCTGGCTTCAAGCCCTCGCTCCTTAGGACCTGCCCCCTGCCCTCCCCTGATGCACACACAGACCCACTGGGGGCCGCTGCCTCCCCCATCTTCTCCCATACACATTCCAGAAGTCGGGGTCCTCTCAAGGAACACCCTCTATAGGGATGCAGAGCCACAGGCCTCCGCACTCCCTGAGGCAGCGTCTGGGGTCATCCCTGCCCCCCATCATAGCTCCCCATGTCCCTTGAGTTCTCATTTATTTTCTCCATTTTTTTTTTCTTCTCAAAGGTGGTTTTTGGAGGGAGAAGTAAGGGGGTCCTACTGTGGGTCCCCTGCCTTCCACACGACCCCCCACCCCCACCTTTTTTCTTTGCCGGTTTGCATGAGTGGAAGGTCTAACTGTGGCTTTTTTTTTCCTGGGATTTTTTTTCTTTTTTCTTTTTTTTGGGAAAGGGGAGGGATGGGTCTAGGGACTGGGGAAATGGGAGGGAGGTGGGAGGGCTGGGGTCAGGGGTCGGGTGTCTGGGAGCCAGGGGAAGACTGGAAATGCTGCCGCCTTCTGCAATTTATTTATTTTTTCTTTTGAGAGAGTGAAAGGAAGAGACAGATACTTGAAATTCAGTGTGTGGCCTGGTTATTTGGGACCTGAGTGTGGAAGAAGATAGTGTGGGGGCTTAGGGTTTGGTGGGTCTGGTAAGTTGAGGTCTTTCTTCACCCAACCCAGGGAAAAAAGGGTGGTTTGAAAAGGGTCACTGGGGGAGCTAGCAAGTCAGGAAAGCTGAGCTGGTTGATGCCTGGCCTGGAAGAGCTGCAACGCTCTCCAGGGTCCCTGGTACACTTGCATTGGGTCCTGCAAAGAAGCCAGCCCACATCTCCACGCTGGGCTTCCTCAGCCCGGTGGGTAGTACATTTAATCATTTAAGGAAAATAGAGAAGTTTTTCATCTTACAGGGGGTGGGGGTTCCTTTTATGTCCACAAAAACTCATCATGAGTTAAAAATATCGGAAGTAAAAGCCATTTAAGCTGGGCGCTGGTGACTCATACTTATAATCCTAGCTATTCAGGAGGCTTAGGTCTGAGGATCGCAGTTCAAAGCCAGCCTGAGCAGGAAAGTTTGTGAGACTCTTATCTCCAGTAAACCACCAGAAAACCAGAAGTGCGGTGGCCCAAGCGGTAGAGTGCTAGCCTTTAGCTAAACTGCTCAGGGACAGTGCCCAGGCCCAGCGTTCAAGCCCCATGACCAACAAAACCAAAACCCCAAACACCCCTGCATTGAATACACCTGGCCTACCAAACATCATGGCTTATCCTGGGCTAAATGTATTTGCAATATGCTTTAGCCCATAGATAGGCTAAATCATGACACTTGCATCTTGCTGTAAAATAAAATACTAAATATCCAGTGGCACTGACTAGGCCCACTTTTCTTACCACCCAGGGTAGGACAGTAGAAATGTGATACCCAAGACAAATAGAAATTAATGCACTAGCTCTGAGAGTAAATATCCCTGGGCTTTCTGGTAGCTAGGTGAAAAAGGGAAGTGGCTCAGTATCAGTTCCTTATTGTAAGGAGAATTCTATTTCAATGATGTCACATTTGTCTGGCCCTACATTCTTCCCAAAGCGTCTCAGATTGTTGCAGTGTGGGAAAGTGCATCTCAACTTCGCTGCTGTTTCTGTGACTGACAGGCTCCCACTGTGAAGTTGTCAGCTGTGACAGGCTAGTTGCTGCTTGTAGTTATCATCCTACCCTCTTGACCTGCTGACTCACAGGTGCCCCAGTGGGGAAGGTTGGGGTGAAAGGCCCTCAGGATTGTGGTTCAATCCTGAACAGTTGCAAAAGGGCAGTTTTTATAACCACTCCTGAGCAAAAGTGAGTGAGGAATGCAAAGAGTTACACACAGAAGCAGTGATTCTGGGGAAGGCATTATTTCCCTGGTTTCAAAACAGGCCCAAGCCTAGAGGCTGATGCCTGGATCTTAGCTACTTAGGAGGCTGAGATCTGAGGATCCCAGTTCAAAGCCAGCCAGTGCAGAAAAACCCATGAGACTCAAGTTCTACTTAATGAGTAAAAAAGCTGGAAGTGGAGGGTGTGGCTCAAGTGGTTGAATGCCAGCTGTGAGTCAAAGAGCTAAGTGAGCATGAAATTCTGAGTTCAGCCTGCTACTAGCACAAACCAAAAGTAACAGCCCCAAGAATCAAGGCAGAGATCCCTGAGGAGTCCCTCAAGCTAGTAATCCTATACACGACTGGGCAGAATTTCCTGTGCAGTTCCTTGTCCAGCCCATGAAATCTGATTCTGGGGTTGGGGATCTCTGAGGCGCATCGTTACTTTAGGATGTTTTCAAATGCTCCTCTTAGTTCTGTTGGATGAGGCTGCACCAATATCTTCTACTGTAGGCTGCAAGGAGACATCTGGAAGACACATAGAGATAGATATAGTCTGGAGCCTAAGGAGTTAGAGGGAGTAGAATTACCTAATTCAGTATGCTCTCTCTCTCTCTCTCTGTCTGTCTGTCTCTGTCTCTGTCTCTGTCTCTGTCTCTCCCCCCACTTTCTTCCCCTCTCCCCCTGTTCTGGGGCGTGGACTCAGGGCCTGAGCACTGTCCCAGGCTTCTTTTTGCTCAAGGCTAGCACTCTACCTCTTGAGCCACAGCGCCCCTTCTGGCCTTTTCTATATATGTGGTGCTGAGGAATCGAACCCAGGGCTTCATGTATGCGAGGCAAGCACTCTACCATTAGGCCATATTCCCAGCCCTGTATGTTTTATTTTTGTTATAAAAGTAATCCATGTACCTGAAAAATATTCAAAACTAGAAATATGTGCAGTTAAAAATTGTTATCACAGGGCTGGGGATTTAGCTCAATGGAAGAGAACCTGCCTGCAAGCGCAAGGCCCCGAGTTTGGTCCTCAGCTCTGGAAAAAAAATTGTTATCGCTTTGTTCCATATTTTTTGTGATAACGATGTGGGACAGATCTGCCCAAGTTTATGAGAGAACTCTCCCCTGTTCACTAAGGAGGCAGCTACTATAGTTGGCAGAGTCCTGGGCTCCCAAGCTGACTTGGTTCAAACCCTGACTTCTCTTTTCCTCAGTCCTTTTATATCTCTCAATAAATTCTTCTTTGGGTCTCACTTGGTGCCAGAGAATATTCTAAACACTGGGAAGGCAAGGATCTCTGTTCTTGTTGAACGTGTGTTCTAGTCAGTGGGGATGACAAGTGACAGGAAGCAGATGAATACAGATAATTTAAAATGATGAGTGCCATTAAGTGAATAAAGTGACTGCTGGGCATGTTTCATTTACACAGTGTGAATAAGGAAGTCTCCCTCCTTCCCTCCCTTCTTTCCTTCCTTCCTTCCTTCCTCCTTGTCTCCCTTACTCCTTTTCTTTTAAAAAAATTACCTAGGAGCTGGCAATGTGGCTTAGTGGTAGAGTGCTTGCCTAGCTTGCACAAAGCCCTGGGTTCGATTCCTCAGCACTACATAAACGGAAACAGCCAGAAGTGGCACTGTGGCTCAACTGGTAGAGGGCTAGCCTTGAGCAAAAGAAGCTCAGGGATGGTGCTCAGGCCCCGAGTTCAAGCCACAGGACTGGCAAAAATAAAAGTAAAAAATTACCTAGGCTCCAGCTGTTGTAATCCTAGCTACTAAAGAGGCTGAGTTCTAAGGATCATGGGTTCCAAGCCAGCTTAGAAAGACAAATCTGAGAGACTCATCTCAAAACAACCAGCAAAAAGCCAGAAGTGGAGGTGTAGTTCAAATGGTAGAGTGCTAATTTTGAGCCAAAAAACCAAATGAGAGTGTGAGGTCCTGAGTTCAAGACCCGGACTGGCATAAAAAAAAATTTAAAAAAAGAAAGGAAAAGGAAAAGATTAGGGTAAGTGTCTCACTGGATTTTCTTTCCTTTTTTTTTTTTTTTTCCAGTCTTGGGGCTTGAACTCAGATCCTAGGCACTGTCCCTGGCTTCTTTTTGCTCAAGGCTAGCACTCTACCACTTGAGCCACAGTGCCACTTCTGGCTTTTTCTGTTTATGTGGTGCTGAGGAATTGAACCCAGGGATTCATGCATGCTAGGCAAGCACTCTACCATTAGGCCACCTTCCCAGCCCCTCTCTGGATTTTTGAAAGGAATAAAGGAGACTGTAAAACCTTCACACTGTGTCTGGCACACTACAGAAAATCGTTGAGAACTGTTATTGGTTTTCCAGGGTTCTTTTCAGTTATTGGAAAAACCTGAGAGTTAAGTAAAACCTGGGAACTTTTGGAGTTTTAACTTCTCCTTAGTTGTTACCCTCTTAAAGTAGGAAAAAAACATTGAGAACTTTGTGGATCAGAGTCCCAGCTGTGTTCCTGGTGATAGAGATATAAGGGGAGTTGGGGATTGAGAGCCAGGAATGAGAAGATCCTGTTAAGGCAGGGAGCTCCCAGGCCTCAGCCCCACTGAGATGAGCATTGAGACGCTGAGCCCCTTGCAGGGTGGCTGGGTCAGTTAAGATTGGACATGCTGGGGCTGGGAATATGGCTTAGTAGCCCAGGCTAGCTTCAAACTGTGATCCTCAGATTTCAGCCTCGGAAGTGGATAGGATTACAGGTGTGAGCCACTAGCACCCACCCATAAAAGACCCTTAGCTCTTTAAGTAAAAAGCTGGAAGTGGGGGCTGGGAATATGGCTTAGTGGTAGAGAGCTCGCCTTGCGTGCATGAAGCCCTGGGTTCGATTCCTCAGTACCACATAAACAGCCGGAAGTGGTGCTGTGGCTCAAGTGGTAGAGTGTTAGCTTTGAGCAAAAGAAGCCAGGGACTGCTCAGGCCCTAAGTCCAAGCCTCACAACTGGCAAAAATTAAAATAAAAAGCAAGATTGGATGTGCCTCCACCAGCTCATCCTTCCAGGCCCCGGAGCCCATACCACATGTCCCTAGTTATGGGAACTTGTAGGCCAGTGCTGAGTCACATCATTTGTGTGCCTGCCAGTACTAGGGCTTGAACTCAGGGTCTAGTACTTTTGAGTGACTTTTGTTTTTTGAGCCATACCTCTACTTCTGGCTTTTTGCTAGTTTTGGAGATGAGTCTCACAGATTTGTCTACGTCGTAAGCTAACTTAAAGTGTGCTTCTTGGATCTTGGCTTCCTAAGCCATCAGGAATATAGGCATGAGCCATCAGCCTCTGGCTTACACGACCTCTTCTTGAGATCTGCTGGTGCCAGACTCTGCAAGTTAGACAGGAGGCCTAAGGGGCAGAGGTGGCCCCATTCTCTGGGTTTCAGGCAAGATCCAGGTGCACCCTCTACACACGAAGCTGGAAGCCCTCCAAGAGGCAGCTTAGAAGACTCATCTTCTGTGGAAAGGGGTTATTTGAGTTGAATTCCCTCCCAGCATTCCCCCTTGGTCCCAAAGAATAGCTCATCATCTTCTGGGGCGCCCAGAGAGACATTCTTTTTTTTTTTTTTTTTTTTTGCCAGGGGCTGGGAATATGGCCTAGTGGTAAAGTGCTTGCCAGAGAGACATTCTATGCCATCGAGATCCCAAACCCCGACTTACCCGCGCACCGGAAGAGGCCAACTCGATTCTTGGCTGTTTTGTCATCAGTGAGAATAAAAATAAAACTAGACATCCATGGCGGCTCAGGCCTGTAATCTTAACCAAAGGCTGGGATTGGTGGCGAGTGCTGTTCACCCCTAGTGACACAGGGTAGCTGAAGTAGGAGGACTGCAGTTTGGCCTGGGCACAATGTGAGACACTACCTCAAAAAGAACCAACACAAAAAGGGGCTTGGGGCATGCCTTAACTAAGAGTGTAAGGCCTGGAATTCAAATCCTGTCTCTGCCAAAGATAAAATAAAAATAGGCAACATATGCTGAGCATTTAGTCTGTGCAGACGCGGCGCTGACTTTTTTTTTTTTCTTGTCGGTGGTGGGGATTGAACTCGGCCTGAGCACTGTCCCTGGCTTCTTTTTGCTCAAGGCTAGCGCTCTACCACTTGAGCCACAGTGCCACTTCCAGCTTTTTCTGTTTATGTGGTGTGGAGGAATTGAACCCAGGGCTTCGTGCATGCTAGGCAAGCACTCTACCACTAAGCCACATTTCTAGGCCCTTAATTAAGTTTCTTCCAATAATGGAGACAATGCAACCTGTGAGAAAGCACCTGGCTTTCTCACAAGCTTTTCTGTCTGGGCTGGATTTGAACCACAATCCTCAGATCCCAGTCTCCCGAGTAGCTAGAACTCCAGTGAGTCTCCAGCAGCTGGCCTCCAGTCATCTTCTGGATCTTATCAGGTACACTGCTGCTGTCTTCCCTTCTGTTGCCTTTCTCATGCACACTGAGTATCCACTGGGCCCATTTGATTCTCTTGATGAAGTTCTCTCTTGTGGTCTCTTCCTGTTTGGCCTCAAGCCTCATAGTTTCTCACTAGATTTCACAGCATCTAGATTGATCTCTTTACCTGTGGCTAGCTTCCACATGAAGACCAAGTCACTGCTCACCTGCCTGCAACGTGTGTGTGTGTGTGTGTGTGTGTGTGTGTGTGTGTGTTATTGGGGATCAAACTCAGGACCTTGCATGTGTTAGGCATTCACCCTACCACTGAGCTACATCTTCATCCCTCTGCAGCTGTCTCTCACAGCCTGTGGTTTAACAAGTCAAATGTTTCTGAGCACATACCTCCCACCCCCCAGCAGACACTTGCCCGTCCTTTAAGATGGCCCCAGCTAGTTTCACATCCTGAGATTGCACCCTTGAGTGATCCCCTCCCACAGTGGGTAGGAAAGACCTGAGAGCACAGTGAAGAAATGGTGGGTGGTCACTTCTGAGGCTAAGCCACTGAAGGAATCATGCTCTCAGGCCACTCACTGTGGGAGGACACTCAAGCAGCCTTGGGGAGAGGCCCCTGGGGAGAGCTGGGGTCTCTGGCTAACAGCCACCACCCAGCTGCTTAACATGTGGCTTGGCTACTTTGGATGTTGATCTACCAACCTAGGTCACATCTTCAAATGAATGTGCCATAACTGGCTGACATCTTGGCGGTACCCTTAGAGAGATCCTGGGCCAGAACCATGGGCAAAGCTGCATTCTGAGACCTGGGAAAGTGACTGAGAAGATCTTGTTTAAGGTCTAGGTTGTAAAGTAATTCTTTTGTATCAAGACACAACCAATTCACATGTGCTACAACTATGCTTATTTATTATGTGCATTTTAAGTCATGTCCCTTTAAATCAAAATCTGAAGATAAGGGATGAAAAATATAGACAGACGTATACACATACAGGTTCAGTACCCATCTAAGCACTATTCCCTAATAAAATAAAATTTTAGAACATGGGTATAGGATAGAAATCAGATTTTGAAATGTCTTTTTTTGGCCAGTCCTGGGCCTTGGACTCAGGGCCTGAGCACTGTCCCTGGCTTCTTCTTGCTCAAGGCTAGCACTCTGCCACTTGAGCCACAGCACCACTTCTGGCGATTTTCTGTATATGTGGTGCTGGGGAATGAAACCCAGGGCCTCATGTATACAAGGCAAGCACTCTTGCCACTAGGCCATATCCCCAACCCCTTGAAATGTCTTCTTTCAAGACAACCTGCAAATAGAAGATATACAAATCATATCATTTCTTTTTTTTTTCTTGTAGTGGAACTGGGACTTGAAAACTCAGAGCCCTGAACTCACCAAATCAGCATAGTTTCATTTCCCTGAACAAACTGGATTCTAAGTGATCATATCAGACAGTGTTAAATGAACAGCCCAATTATCATCAAAATCACTGGCAGCAGGCTCAATGCATGTCAACAGCACAAGGGTTTTCAGGACATAGACAAATGAGGGCACACACAGAACTGTCATAATTATGCAAACAACATGCTGTCATCTACATAACACAATCTGAACTCTCATAAGTCTAGTTTTCTCCTTGAGATACTGGTAAAGCCAGATTTGCATGACCTCACATTCAGAGTCTAAAGTGAGACTTGTTTGTACTTTACATATTAAATTTCTATCAGAGGGCTGGGAATATAGCCTAGTGGTAAGAGTGCTTGCCTCCTACACATGAAGCTCTCAGTTCGATTCCCCAGCACCACATATATGGAAAATGGCCAGAAGGGGCGCTGTGGCTCAGGTGGCAGAGTGCTAGCCTTGCGCAGGAAGAAGCCAGGGATGGTGCTCAGGCCCTGAGCCCAAGGCCCAGGACTGGCCAAAAAAAGTAAAAATAAATAAAAATTCTATCAGAGCTGGTGGCCATACTTGTAATTCTAGCTATTTGGGAGGCTGATATCTGAGGATTGTGATTCAAAGTGGGGGCCTGGGCAGAGAAGTCTCTAAGACTTTTATCTTCAATTAACCAGCAAAAAGCCAAAAGAGGAACTATGGCTCAAAGTGGTCGAGTGCCAGCCTTGAGTAAAAAAGTTGAGTTCAAGCTCCAGCAGTATGGTATATGCATGTGTATGCATGCACGCGTGTGTGTGCGCACATGTATACATGTGAGCACATGTGCACACACACACAGTTTCCAAGTTATTTGAATTTGGACAACCTTATCTGATGCCCCTAAATGTGAAGGCCTGAATTTTTTTAGCATGTGGGCCTTGGTGTGTGGCCTGAGCAGGCCTGGCTCCATGTGGGGTTCTGGGAGCAGCGCAGAGCCGGGCTCTCCCTCAGCGTTGCAGTGGCATCTTGTTAAGCTTTGTCATCATGGCTCGGCTTGCAGTCTACAGAAAGGATTGTACTCTGGGGTCTGTGAGAGAAGTGGGTGACCCTCAGTCCCAATGGAGGCAGCTCACTGCCCTCCTCCCACTGCTTGGAAGACTGCCACCAAGTGAGCAGGACAGGCCGGGCCTGGGCCGCTGAGCCCACAGAAGGTGGAGGCCTGTGGCTGGGTCCGATGTCAGGATCACAGGCCAAGACCAGGCAAGAACAGGGAACTTGCTAGTCCTTCTGATCCAGAATATTTGGAGAAACAAGTCTGAGAAATTCAGAGGAGGAAGTAAAAGGGAGAGGGGCAGAGAGGAAAGACTACTCATCTCCCCTCCCAAATTCTGCAACGAGGAGTAAGGTGACTCGCGTGTGTGTACACTTGTCCAAGCATGCATGCAAAGACCCAGAGATGACTCCTCCCTGGGGAGGAGGGCAGAGGTAACCCATCCCCCACTCCCACCCACATGTATCCCTCAAGTTCCAAATCCATTTCCACCTCTGTTTACTGTCCAAAGTCCCAAGCCCTAGAGATGCCAGGTTCTACGTGCTCAGATACCATACCCACAGGGCCTCACATGGACCCTGTCCCCTCCCTCCCTCCTGCCTTCAGCCCCCTCCTAGGCTGGAATCTGCACTGAGGGGCCTGGGAGCCAGATCTCCAGACCTTCAGCAAGTAAAATGGGGAGAAAGGCTGAGAGGGTGGGGGACAATCGAGGGAGGGTTGAGGGGCTCTGTTGGGGGAGGAAGGACAGAGGGTGGTAAATGGCAGAGGACGGGTGGTAGGTGTGAGGCTTGGGAGGGGATAGAGGAGAGAAAAAGGGTCTCCATGGGGTTGTGGTGTGGAGGGTAACCTAATAGGGCCGGAAAAGAGACAGGACCTCACACCTTCCAGCACCAGCCCTATCATGACAAGGGAGTATCAAGATCTCCAGCACTTCGACAATGAGGACAATGACCACCATCAGCTCCAGAGAGGTGAGGGGACATCTCTCGACGTCAAAGGCCAGATTTGGTGGCTTTCACCCTTAAGCTTCAGCTCCTGGACCCTTTTCCAGGACTCCTGGCTCTATTATTCCTGGCTCTCTCTGCCTCATTCTCACAGAAAATAGTGGCTCAGTGGCTCCTTCTAGAAGTGAAGAAAATGCTGTGTGAGTGAGGCGGGGTGGGGGTTGGAGTCACTTTCTTGGTGTCAGATGCCTGAGCTTCCTCATGTGTCACCCACTTCTCAGGCCCCTAAGAAGAGGTGGACCTGGGGTGTGGGGACAACTGGCGGTTGGAGAGATGAGCAGTCAGGTCCCTGTAGGCCTCCTCCTTCCTTTCCTGTTCCACCATGGCAAATGGTGTGTATGTGGGGGGGGGGGGGGCAGGGTCAGCTGGGTTGAAGGGTGTAAATTGATGTCTGTGAAGAGACTGAGACTGCCCTGAGGGAGGATGAGGCTCCCCTATATCCAAGACAAATCCTTCCTCACTTCTTTGTCCTCTAAGCCAGGATGAAGCCCCTGGGGTTGAAAGTGAGTAGTTTGCTTTGATATAGGAAAGGAGACAGAAGGAGAGAGCAGAGGTGAGGCCCCTACATTCCAGTTCGTGGTGGGAGGTCTTTCTCTCATCTCTCTGGAGGGGGGCCGTTCCTGTTCTTTTTTTTTTTTTTTTGCCAGTCCTGGGCCTTGGACTCAGGGCCTGAGCACTGTCCCTGGCTTCTTCCCGCTCAAGGCTAGCACTCTGCCACTTGAGCCACAGCACCGCTTCTGGCCGTTTTCTGTATATGTGGTGCTGGGGAATCGAACCTAGGGCCTCGTGTATCCGAGGCAGGCACTCTTGCCACTATATCCCCAGCCCAACCGTTCCTGTTCTTCCTGCACATGGCCAATGGTGGATGGGATTCATGGAGAGAGGAAAAACCTCTCCATTTCCATGGCTGGAGCAGGGACTCCCTGGCGGGTGACTATGATGGGGTTCATAAGTTGCAGTGACAAAATAATACCACTAGGTGTCAGCAAAGGCACAGGACCTCTGTGGTGCAAGAGGTCAAAGCTTTGCCACCCCCTTTCCTTCCCCATTTCAAGTTGGCGTCTAGCCTTACAGGTTACCTGCTGCCCAGATTTCTTAATCTAAATGTTTCCTCCCAGTCTACTAGAGTGCTTATCCTGCTCTCCTTCTAGAACCTGGCTACGTCTGGCTTCCTGTTTCTCTGACCTCTGACACCCTCTCTTTTTAAAAATTTTATTTTTATTCTTTCTTTACTGTCGAAGTGTGATACAGAGGGGTTACAGATTCATATGAAAGGCAGTGAGTACATTTCTTATTCTACTTGTTACCTTCTCCCTCATTCTCCCTCCCACTCCCCCTTTGCTTCTACCCCCAAGAGTTATGCAGTTGGTTTACACCAAATGGTTTCTAAGTGTTGCTTTTTGAATGGCTTGTTTTTCCACAGTTCTATTACCCGCATAAACAGTATCCAGGGTACTCAGATGTAATACAGTGGCAGCAAGGGTACAGCCAGAAAGGGAGTACAAGAGAAACAAAACTAACTACTCAGCCAAACAAACATACAAGGAAAAAGAGGAAAAAAAGTAGTATGAGTTCACATGGCATAGAGAATAATTACAACAGTGGTATAACTCTTGTTTCCATAACATGAACTTCATTTCACTTTTCTTCTTCTTCTTCCTCTTCTTCTTCTTCTCCTTCTCCTTCTCCTTCTCCTTCTCCTTCTCCTTCTCCTCCTTCTCCTTCTCCTCCTTCTCCTTCTCCTTCTCCTTCTCCTTCTCCTTCTCCTTCTTCGCCAGTCCTGGCCCATGAACTCAGGGCCTGAGCACTCTCCCTGGCTTCTTTTTGCTCAAGGCTAGCAGTGCCACTTCTGGCCATTTTCTATATATATGGTGCTGAGGAATCAAACCCGGGGCTTCATGTATATGAGGCAAGCACTCTTGCCACTAGGCCATATTCCTGGCCCCACTTGGCATCTTCTTATGTGGTCATATGGGTGTAGCTATTGGGGTATTTTGATCTTCTACCATGACTAGCCTATTCATGTACTAGCTATTCTCTATGAGGGACACCATAGGGTTTATGTTTCTTTGGGTCTGGGTCACTTCACTTAGTATGATTTTTCCCAAGTCCTTCCATTTCCTTAAGAATGGGGCAGTGTCATTCCTTCTGATGGAAGCATAGAATTCCATTGTGCATATGTACCACATTTTCCTGATCCACTTGTCTACTGAGGGGCATCTAGGTTGGTTCTATGTTTTAGCGATGACAAATTGTGACACCCTCTCTTTACAGGGCCACTTCCTTCCAAGCCCTTGTTACAGCGGCTCTGCTCCGGACCCCGCCTTTTCCTCTTCTCCCTGGGTCTCAGTCTCCTGCTGCTGGTGGTTGTCTGTGTGATTGGATCCCAAAGTGGGTGTGCCAGGGGTGGACAGAGAAGGGAGAGCTTTGGGTGGGAGATAGTGGGGGGGATGCTCATGAGGGACGTGATGGGTGTGATGGTAGTGGGCACCACCACTATGTCCCACTTACACTCTCTCTTGCACAGACTCTCAGCTGCAGGGGGAGCTGCTATCCCTGAGAGCAATCTTCAGCAACTTCACAGTGAGCATTGAGGCTGAGTTCAAGGCCCTGAGCACCCAGGGTGAGGGGCTTGGAACTGGTCCCTGGGACTGAGGGATGGTTAGTGATGTCTGGGCACTGAATGAGTCTCTCCTCTAGGAGGCAGTGTGGGAAGAAAGATGAAGTTGCTGGAGTCCCAGATGGAGAAACAGCAGCAAAACCTGAGAGAAGGTGAAGGGGAGAAAAAGAGGAGGAGAGGGAGGGGAGGAAGTTGGGAGTGAGAGAGAGTACGCCACAGAGACAGAGACAGACAGACAGAGAGAGGCAGGTAGACAGAGGCACATAGAAACAGAGAACAGAGAGCATCTGTGTTTGGTTTTCCCAGGGAAGTGCAAGTCTGCCCTCATGTTCACACTGAGCTCATTTCCCTTCCCCACTGTCTTCCTGTACCCTCTGCCTCCCCAGATCACATCAACTTACTGCTCCACGTGAAGCAGTTTTTGTCTGACCTGCGAAGTTTGAACTGTCAGATGGCTGTGCTGCAGGGAAATGGTGAGGAGGGGGCAATTCCACTTTCCTGCCCACAGATCCCTGCCAGCAATGCCCCAGCCCTTCACCCTCCATCTTCCCATGCAGGCTCTGCGACGTCCTGCTGCCCCATTAACTGGGTGGAGTATGAAGGCAACTGCTACTGGTTCTCCAACTCTGGGAAGCCCTGGCCGGAGGCAGACAAGTACTGCCAGCTGGAGAATGCCCACCTGGTGGTGGTGAACTCCCTGGAGGAGCAGGTGAGGCCCCGAGGGGCTCACCTGGGAGTCCAGCTGGTAGAAGGGAGAGGTCATGACTTTCTCTTCTCTCCTCAGCAATTTGTCCAGCACCATATTGGTCCTATAAACACCTGGATGGGTCTAACTGACCTAAATGGCTCCTGGAATTGGGTGGATGGGACAATCTATGATTCTGGCTTCAAGTGAGTGTGTGCACTTGCCCACAGCTGGCTCCCTCTGCTTGGGATTGCCCCGTTTCCCAAACCTATGGCCCCAGGGCTGGTGGGGCTCTTGGGGACCTGGTTGAGAGGCTGACCTCCTGGAGTGCATGGTTGTCTCCTATCTGCAGGAACTGGAGACCAGAGCAGCCAGATAACTGGCACGGGCACGGGCTGGGCGGTGGTGAGGACTGTGCCCATTTCACCTTCGATGGTCGCTGGAATGACGACGTCTGCCAGAGGCCCTACCGCTGGGTCTGTGAGACAAAGCTGGAGACAGCCAGCTAGCCAGCTAGGAGCCTCTAATTTATTTCCCCAATGCTTTGAGCCACTGAAATTTAGGATTGATATTCCTCCAATCTGGCAGTCTCTATACTCGTGATTTTCCTCTAGAACTGGAAAGGGGAAGGGGAAAGGAGATGAGGAAGGTGGGTTATTTCGGGTGGGGGAGATGGAAATTCATGACACTTGGTGCAGTGTACAACTTATTATTGTCAACTTTTTCTAAGGTAAAAAGAAGAGAAAATACACACACACATTTGGAGTTGTCTGATCATTGGGATGAGGAGCCAGGGGATGGGCTTGCTGGCATTTAAAAGCCTTAGAAGGCCAGGTCCTCATGAGAGCTTTGAGCCAGAGGCCTAGTTAGGAGCCTTGCTTTGTTTCTTACAGTATATGGCTGGGAAAAGTTAATTTTTTCTGAATCTCAGCTGTAAAACAGTATTGTTAGTGGTGATTCCCTCCCCCAGCCCCCAACTGAACCACCCCAATTTTCTAAATGCTTCAAAAAGTTTGAATGACATTCACTGTTAGCGCAGTAAACAGAAGCGGCATGCGCAGACAGATGACAAACGCCATTGGGCCACAACCCAGAGTCACCAAACACATAGCATAGCAGGACCATGAGGAGAAGCACCCACAGGAATCGAATCAACAGCCAGGGAGAGGAGCAAGAGCTGACCAGTCAGGGTTCACAGATACCTATGGAATTGTTCATGGAAGTAAAATAATGGGAAGAAAATAGTTTCTTCTCAAGAAGACCTCAACTGATTACAAAATGGAGCCATGCTCTCAATCAGGCTAAAGCACTTGGAAAAACAAACATGGAAAGCATATCCTAAAGCTGTATCAACATATGATTTTCTTACTTTCCTTCTAAGTAATTTGGGTTGAAGAGGAAATCAAAGTGAAAATGAGGGATTTAACAAAGCCCAGTGAATGCTGCATGCTGAAGCCATGGAATGTTCTGGAGCTGTTTCAATAGGAGACCCATGATGCATTGCACAGTCACCATGGAGAAGCGATGCATGGAGGGTGGGAGTGTTCAGCTACAGTTTCACTCAGGAGAGAGAGAAAGGGGTTGGAGGTGTGGCTCAGTTGGTAAAGCGCTAGCTAATGAGCCAAGTGTCAGGTTCTGAGTTTGAGTCCCCATCTCACATCTAAGAAAAGAAAAAAAAAACCTGGAGAAAGAAGAACCACATGATATCCACACAAGTAGAAGAAAGGAATTTATAAAAACACAAGTAAGTTGGGGCCTGTGGTTCACACCTGTAATCCTAGCAACTCAGGAAGCTGAGATCTTGAGGATCATGGTTCAAAGCCAGCCTGGGCAGGAAAGTCTGTGAGACTATCTCCAGTTAACCACCCAAAAGCCAGAAGTGGAGCTGTGGCTCAAGTGGTAAAGAGCCAGCCTTGACTGAAAAAGCTAAAGGATAGTGTCTACACCCTGAGTTAAAGCTCTACTACTGGCACACACACAAAAGGAGCAAAATTTAATGAATTAGAAAATAAGAATGCAGGTGCTGGTGGTGCACATCTGCAGTCCTGGCTGCTCAGGAGGCTAAGATCTGACGATCAAGGTTCGAAGCCAGCTCTGGCAGAAAAGTCTGAGATGCTTATCTCTAATTAACCAGCACAAAAAAATTTAGCCTGGAAGTGTGGTCAAACCCCAGTACTGGCATATAAAAAAGAAAATAAAAACATAAATAATGATCCACCACACTCCAGCCCAACTTAGCACCAGAAAAAAAGTTTACACATATCTGTTACATAGACATAATGGGAGAACAAACACAATACTTTTATTTACCATTGCCATTGTTATATTTCTTGGGTAAATTCCTTAGTAGTAGAGGTTGTAATTTATAAACTTCTGAAGAGGAAAATGGAAGAAAATAAATATTCTAAAGGAATTTAGGAAAATAGAGGGAGAAAAAAAAAAAACACAGAACAAGTTCCTAAGACAAATCAAAGAAGTTTGGATTTGTTGCCTGTGATAAAACCTGGGGAGTTTTCAATGGATGGGGAGAAACATGTAAACACCTGAAACAAATGAAAAGGAAAGTGTCTATTTGGCAAATTAATGATTGTACAAAGGATACTTTATGGGCTGGGAATATGACCTAGTAGTAAAGTGCTTGCCTCATATACATGAAGCCTTGGGTTTGATTCCCCAGCACCACATATATAGAAAAAGCCGGAAGTGGTGCTGTGGCTCAAGTGGCAGAGTGCTAGCCTTGAGCAAAAAGAAGCCAGGGACAGTGCTCAGGCCCTGAGTTCAGTCCCCAAGACTCGCACAAAAACAAACAATAAAGGATACTTTACAACAAAACGCTATTAGACATAAAGAGGATCACTTGCCAATGATAAAGTTTCAATTCAATGGTAAGGTACACCAGTAGTTAATATATGTACACTGCCTAGCATAGCCACAAAACGCAACGCATGAAACTAAAAATTCTTAAATGCAAGGTAAAACTAGTCCAATTTACTTGTTTTTTGCCAGTCCTGGGGCTTGAACTCAGGGCCTGAGCACTGTCCCTGGCTTTTTTGCTCAAGGCTAGCACTCTACCTATTGAGCAGCAGAGCTACTGTTGTGCCAAGTCGCAAGACCGCCCCCAAGAAGACCACCGAGATTCAGACACTCCGAAATGCAAAAGCAAGGCAAGGCTTTATTTAACGAGCTGCCAACTCGGGCCTCGTCCTACCCACCGACACAGTGGAGGTTAGGAGGGAGCCCCGAGCTGTGATTACACGGGGCTTATAAAGGCAAAGAACAAGGTTACAACAATCAGCTGTGCAAGCAAGATTAGAACACAGGTACAAATCTGATTGGCTCAGGGTTCGATTCTAAAATGGGGTTCACGTGGTGGGGCCTGGCTTCAAAGTCTGGCACCTCATTTCCCCCTTTTTCTTTTTGGTACCTTGGGAGCCAATCATGGTTCCATTCTGTCCATTTCAATGGCTTGCATGTCTAGGGGATGATATAGAGGTAAGGCATGGGCCAGTAGGGCCCAATGTAGTAACCAAAGGGCCTGTCACCATTTCTTACAATAATAGTCTCTGTACCTCTGTTTTGCATGCCTCTAGTTTATCCTGCCTCATCTTCCCAAAAACAACTCTGGTCCCTTGATTTTAAAGGGGGGCTGATGGGTGAAGATCATCCATCTTCTGTAACGTCTTCAGGCTGACTCAGGGGCGTAGACCTTACCTAGCCAGGAACCTATAACCTTAGTCTCAGTCTAACTTTCTTTTCTTGAGGCGAAGGCAAAGCGGCTGAGTTGGGTGCTTGGAGACCTCCCATGTTCCATCACGGTAGTTGTCATCCAGGGCAAAGGGGTCAGCTGGCCTGGCGTGGAAGCAATGAACCCAAGTGGCGATGCTGTCTAGGGTCCCTTCCACTGTGGTTAATCTGTTGATTGGGGGCATTGGCAAGCTGACAGGCCTTTAACAGATCTCAATAAGGACACAACACAATCTCAGGTCTACAAGCTTTCTTTCCTAAACAGATGTATCAGCTTAAAATTCTCACTGCCAGTCAGGGCTTTGAGTAAATGCGGGGGTGGGGTGGGGTGGGGTGAGATTTTAATCTATCCTCTCATTTGACAAACTTACCCTTACTAACCACTATCACAGATGACTGGCAAATTCCTGCCCAGTAGACAGACATGGGCATTGGAAAGGCATGCTTATGAACTATTCTTCTAGGACTTCCCGGCTTTAACTTTTGAAAGGCCAACAGTAGTGACTCTAGGATCTGACACCATCTCTGCCATCCAAGCAGCGGCTTACTGCCTCTGGATGCTCCATCACTTTTGTCCCAGGAGGAGTGACTTTCCACTGGACTTGGACTCAGGGCCTGAGTACTGTCCCTCAGCTCTCCAGCTCAAGACTAGCACCGTACCACTTTTGAGCTCCACACCACTCTGTTCCCAGCACTCTGCTGGCTGATTAGAGACAAGTCTCTCACAGGGACCTTTCTTTGCCCGGGCTGGCTTCGAACCGCAGATTCAGATCAATGAGTCTTCTAAGGGGCCACTTTACTCCAATTATAAGCAACAAGGTGGTCCACACAGAAGTAGTTTTTAAGCATGCTCTCTTACCTGGAACTTATTAAGTGTCAGTATTAGATCTTGACAAACTTGTAGGAATCACCTGTGCTTCTCTGTGGGCCTGCTGGAAACTGTTACAAAAAACCTACAAAGAAGCTGGAATGGCAATTAAACATTTTGGTAGCCATAATTCTCCTTTTCTCACTTTGCAATAATTATTTACTTCCAAATTTCTTATCTAGAAATGTATTCTTGATTTCCAAAGCCTTTTTAACACTAACACAACACTTTAGCTTTTATCTGCATCGGAAAAACTGAAGCTCACAGGCAATCTGAAACCAGGTGCCGCCCTTTGCTTACGGGCTGCTTGTTTCAAAAGAGCCTCTTTTTTTTTTTTTTCTTCAGTCCCAGTTACTGCATGGCATAAAGACCTTTGAATTTAAACTTAGTTTTGCATCATACTGCAGTCTTGAACATGTTCACACTCACACATGCACACACACATACATTTTCAAAAGATCTTAAAGCACGCTGAATAAGCATCGGCCATACATTTTAAGACAAAAACCTTTAACAAATGATTTTAGCATTCTCCAGCCTCATTTTCCAGGGCTTGATAGTTTTAGTAAAACATTTTTAGTCTTAGTAAAACATTTTAGTGCACCAAACAATTTTCTGCTTAAGAAGGCTGGGTGGGGGTCCCCCTAGAGTTCTTTCTGTGGACACTCACACTCTGATTGTG
Organism: Perognathus longimembris pacificus; assembly: GCF_023159225.1. Lineage (NCBI taxonomy): Eukaryota > Metazoa > Chordata > Mammalia > Rodentia > Heteromyidae > Perognathus > Perognathus longimembris. The sequence continues at coordinate 7,289,873 of NC_063177.1, forward strand.
AACCATTGCCTGTACATCTTTCCAATGAGCTATGCAGGTTTGACACAAAAGAGACTGTTAGACTTACAAACAACACAGAGATGACAGCGCGGCACGGTGAGGTCACTCCCTGCCACCTGTGGGTGGCTTGGGTTGGCCCTACATCCACCCCGTCGGCGGCTGCAGGTCAGGACTTGGACTTGGGGCTGATGCGTCTGTGTCCTGGGCTGTCGGCGCCGGCGAGTTGACTGGGCAGGACCCTCCGGAGCGGAGGGCACAGCTGAAACATTTTCCTCAGAGTCCTCCTCTTGTAGAGTTAACTGGGGTGGGGAGTATGGAGCGGGAAACATTTCCTCCTCCATGCTTCCTCCCTGGAGGACAGGTGAGTACAATTTCTTCTCTTCCTTCTTGGTTTCTCTCTTGTCTGGATGGCCCGAACGAGGGGTGTAGATTAGGCGTTGCAAAGTCCTGATCTTACCTATGTCAAAGCTCCCTCAATTCCCTCAAAGGTGGGCCATTCTGACTTGCACAGGGTGATCCACTTTTCCTTCTTAAGGGCCACACTTTGGTTCTGAGCTATCTCCTTAACCTCCCTCCAGTGAGCTAGGATCAAGTCTAGGGGGCTAGATGGAGGTCCTCAAGATAGAACGTTACCCATAGCTCTGATCAGATGTTCAGTCCAAAAGGCTACAAAAAACAAAACAATTAATACAAAAGGAGGAAAACACACAGGCCTGAGAACAAGAAAAGCTATGAGTTGGAGATCTCCCAAGCTGGCCCACAACCTCCTACAAGGGTGCAGAAGGAATGGACCGGAGTTGGCCCACAACCTCCTGCAAGAAGGAGTGGACCCGAGTTGGCCCACAACCTCCTGCAAGGGTGCAGAAGGAGTGGACCCAAGTTGGCCCACAACCTCCTGCAAGGGTGCAGAAGGAGTGGACCCGAGTTACGAGTTGGAGATCTCCCAAGTTGGCCCACAACCTCCTGCCAGATAAGCAGAAGGAGCAGACCCAAGTACAAGGTGGGCGGGTTGAGTCTCGTTTAGGAGGCCCTCCTGGTCAGTTCCAGCCAAAAACCAAACTGACTCGCGCCCTACAAGTATAAGCAAAAGCAAAACAGACAAACAGACAAATTACAGGACAAGACAAATGAACAGCGCTGTTTTCTTACCTTCGGAGTCTGGGATCTTGGGGTCTCTGGGGCTATCCCGGACGAGCCCCCAAATGTTGTGCCAAGTCGCAAGACCACCCCCAAGAAGACCACCGAGATTCAGACACTCCGAAATGCAAAAGCAAGGCAAGGCTTTATTTAATGAGCTGCCAACTCGGGCCTCGTCCTACCCACCAACACAGCGGAGGTTAGGAGGGAGCCCCGAGCTGTGATTACACGGGGCTTATAAAGGCAAAGAACAAGGTTACAACAATCAGCTGTGCAAGCAAGATTAGAACACAGGTACAAATCTGATTGGCTCAGGGTTCGATTCTAAAATGGGGTTCACATGGTGGGGCCTGACTTCAAAGTCTGGCACCTCACTACTTCTGTCTTTTTCTGTTTATGTGGTGCTGAGGAGTTGAATCCAGGGCTTCATGCATGCTACGCAAGCACTCTACCACTAAGCCACATTCCCAGACCTATTCTCTTTTTTTTTTTAATAGAAAAGGTTGTAAAACCATCAAGCCATCAAAAAGGCTTATGGGTATAGATATTTTGAACCCTATATTGAATCATTATGATAAAATGGACACATTTAGTATATTGCATTCATCATTTACAGAATAACCAGTCCTTTCATTCATTTCTTTTGAATAGTACTAGGATTTGAACTCAGGGAATTGCTTCCTTCCTGGCTTGTGGATGGGTATCTTAGAGATGGGGTCTTATGGACTTTTCTGTCTGTCTTAGAACTATACTCCTCCAAGTCAGCCTCATGAGTAGTTAGGATTACAGGCTACCGGTACCATCTTCTCTCCTTAAGTTGTTTATCTCAAGTATTTTGTGACCATGATGGAAAGCTGACAAACAACAAAATAGCAATGGGCCAGCTCAGGGGGAAAAAACAAAAAGGATCAGCTCAGCACTAGTGGCTCATGACTAATCCTAGCTACTTGGAAGGCTGAGATCTGAGGATCACGGTTCAAAGCCAGCCCAGGGAGGAAAGTACTAGCACTCACATGCACGAAAGAAAGAAAGAAAGAAAGAAAGAAAGAAAGAAAGAAAGAAAGAAAAGAAAGAAAAGAAAGAAAGAAAGAAAGAAAGAAAGAAAGAAAGAAAGAAAGAGGAAACTTTTAGAACATGGAGTGCACAGGTCTAATATGGATGCGAAGATGCATATTATGTACATACTAGCAACTATAGAAATGCAATTGGGAACATTAGTGAGTCATCTTTTCAGATTTATCCAACTTGCAAAAATAGAGAAAGACAAGTGCTGGAAAGAATGTGGGAGAACTGAGTATCCTATGGATTACTGATGGGTGTATAAATTAGAAGCCATTGTATAAGTATTTAGTGGAATTAAGAATGCCTATGCAGACCAGGCACTGGTGGCCCACGCCTATAATCCTAGCTACTCAGGAGACTGAGATCTGAGGATTGTAGTTTGAAGTCAGCCTGGTCATAAAAAAAAAAAAAAGCCAAAAGTAGAGGTATGGTCAAGCACAAAAAAGCTGAGGGAAGTTATACAGGCCCTGAGTCCAAGCCCCAGTACCAGCATAAAACAACAATAGCATTTGACAATAGTCAAATGGACAAAAATTGAAAAAACAAATGACTAGATATACAGCCATATGACTAGGCCTCAAATCAGTATAGGATGAGAAGTGAAAAACAATGTAATCAAGAACACAATAACAGGGCTGGGAATGTGGCTTAGTGGTAGAGTGCTTGCCTTGCATACATGAAGCCCTGGGTTTGATTCCTCCGTGCCACATAAACAGGAAAAGCTGGAAGTGACACTGTGCTCAAGTGGTAGAATGCTAGTTTTGAGCAAAAGAAGCTCAGGGACAGTGCCCAGGCCCTGAGTCCAAGCCTGCCCCCTTCCCCCAAAAGAACACAATAATATCAAAATCAAAAGCTTATACCCACATTACGCTACATAATATTTAAGGATATATAATATAAATTAATACATGTATTGTAATATGTAGTATAATAATATATTACATTTATATATGTGTGTGTATTTGTTGTTGGTTGTGGGGCTTAAGTCCTTGAGCTCTTTTGCTCAAGGCTAGCATTCTACCACTTTAAGTCACAGTGCTACTCCTGGGTTTTGAATGGTTAACTGGAGGTAAGAGTCTCATGGAGACTTTTCTATCTGAGCTGGCTTCAAACTGTAACCCTCAGATCTCAGCCTCCTGAGTAGTAGGATTATAGTTGTGAGCCTCTGATGCCTGCCAGGATCTATATATTTTCAAGAACAAATGTCAAATGGCTTCAAGTGTTTGCTTAGAAAGGAAGGAAATTGGGAGTGTGTCACCGGAATGAAGGGAGTAAATGGAAATAAGAAAAGACCCATGGTGAGCATGTATCTTGTCCTGCAGCCCAGGCAGCGACAGCTCTACCTCCTGTCCAACAGGAACAACGTGTGTGCGCTTCAAAGCCCCACAGCTTTAGAGATCCTAACTGAGAGATGAGGCTTGTTTCCAGGGAGGGACGGCACAGTCAGCTGGACTAGTTCTGAAAGTCTGTCCAGAGAAAGAAATAAGAATAAAAGGCAGGAGCCAGACCCTGGTGGCTCACATTTGTAAATGTAGCTACTTGGGAAACTGAGATCTGAAGATCATGGGTGAAAGCCAGCTCAGGTAGGAAAAAGTCTGTGAGACTCTTATCTTCAAGTAACCAGCAAAATGCTGGAAGTGGAGTTATGGCTCAAGTACTAGAGCACCAGCCTTGAATGAAAAAAGCTAAGGGACAGCACTCAAACCCCAAGTTCAAGCCCAAGTATTGGCACCAAAAAAGTCCTTTTTTTCTCCCCTACATTTGTGGACATATGTCCCTTTTATTGTGGTGCAATAGAGAAGACACATTCTTTTTTTTTTTTTCGGTGTTAAATTATACTTTTATTTGCCTATTTATTGAAGAGTCACCTTTTTAGGGCCATCTTTGTTTCTGGAAAAAAATATACATGGTACATAAATCTTTCTTTCTCCCTCTGTCTCTCCCCCCTTCCGCTTCTTCATTAGTTTTTTGGTTTTTTTATTTTATTAATTGGACATAAATTTTTTTACAAGGTGTTGTGCAAAGAGGGTGCAGTTACATAGTAGGGCAGTGTGTACATTTCTTATGATATCTTACGACCTGTTTTTCTATCCCTTGTCTAGGTCAGGTTGACATATATGCAATATACAATGTATCAAGAACATATACAGTATTCACAGACTTGGTCTCTACTGTCTCTCCGTCTCCCTTTGTTAACAGTCATATATCAGGGAGATCATGCCCCTTTGTTTTCTGTGTTCTAGGCTTGTGAGAAGACACATTCTGACCTGTGCAAAAATTGTGTCAGAGGACCTTGAGCCTGAATCTGATGAGTTCTCCAGTGCTAACTATTGGATTATGGGAAATGCAGTGGGGGAGAAATCTCCACAGAAGAATGGCTTCATCACTCCCCTGGAGGTCAATGAGTTTTTGCACAGTCCATTAAGGATTTTTCCAATGAGAAGAAAAATGTTAAGACGCAATAAAAGGGGGTTGTGGTGGGGGAAGAGGAGGAATAGTTACAGTTTAAAATAGATGGAAGGGATACAGCAACTACAGTAACTGCTTGGACTTGGAATCCTGACATGAATAAACTAATTGCAAACAGCCTGGAAGAGCTGGAGGCATGGCTCAAGTGATAGTGCCACTGCCTAACAAACACAAAGCCACATTTCAAACACCTACAATAGCAAAAACAAACAAAATCAAAGAAATACACAACTAAATAAACAAAATCCCTTGGGGAGATCAGATAAATTGATAAATTCACTAGATTAGGCATTCTTCCTTCCCATCCTTGAGGCTTGAACCCAGGGCCTTGGAATTGTCTCTGTCCTTTTTGCACAAGGCTAGTGCTCTACCACTTTAGCCACAACTCCACTTCCACCTTTTTTTTTTTGGTCAGCCTTGGGGCTTGAACTCAGGGCCTGAGCACTGTCCCTGGCTTCTTTTTGCTCAAGGCTAGCACTCTGCCACTTGAGCCACAGCACCTCTTCTGTTTTTTTTTTTTCTGTTTATGTGGTGCTGAGGAATCAAACTCAGGGCTTCATGCATGCTGGGCAAGCACTCTACCACTTAGCCACATTCCCAGCCCCCACTTCCAGCTTTTTACTTAAAGAGCTAAGAATCTTTATGGGTGCTGGTGGCTCACACCTGTAATCCTAGCCACTTCTGAGGCTGAAATCTGAGGATCACAGTTTGAAGGTAGCCTGGGCTGGAAAGTCCATGAGACTCTTATCTCCAATTAATCACCTGAAAACCAGAAGTAGAGCTCACAGCGGTAGAGCTCTAGTCATGAGCGAAACAGCTCAGGGACAGTGCTCACCCCAGGAGTTCAAGCCCTAGGACAGACATAAAAACAAAAACAAAACCAACTCGTAGACTTTCTTGCCTGAGCTGGCTTTGAATGGCAATTCTTAGATCTCAGTCTCCTGAGTAGCTAGGCTTATAGGTGTGAGGCACCAGCACATTCTTTTCTTTTCTTTTTTTTTTTTTTTCCAGTCTTGGTGCCTGGGCACTGTTCCTAAGCTTTTGTGCTCAAGGCAAAGTGTCTACCACTTGAGCACAGCTCTACTTCTGGTATTGTGGTATATAATTGAGGATAAGAGTCTGAGCGTTTTCTGCTTGGGCTGGCTTCAAACAACGATCCTCAGATATCAACTTCCTGAGTAACTAGGATTCTAGATGCGAACCACTGATGCCTGGATATTTTTCAAGCTAAAAATTATATTTTAAAGTAATTGTACAAAGTGGATAAGGCATTCTTTTTGTGTGTGTGTTTTCTGGTACTGTGCTCTTGCTTGGAATTTTCACTAAAGGCTGGCACTCTACCACTTGAGCCACGCCCATACTGATGGCCTCTTGACGTTAGTTGGAGGTAAGAGTCTCCTGGACTTTTCCTCTGGGCTGGCTTTAAGATCCTCAAATTTCAGCCTCCCAAGTAGCTAGTATTATAGGTATGAGCCAGCAATGCCCAGCATGGGTAAGGCATTCTTACAAAATGTTTTTGGTAAAGTAATACACAGTATTGCAGTTAAGAAAAGAAGATTCTGTATTTTAAGGGTGCATGCTTAAATATTTATAGGTAAAATGATGTATCTTTGATTTGCTCTGAAATAATCTGGCATGGTTTAATGAGATATGGGCAGAGTGTGGATGAAACAGAACTAGTTAGAAGTGTGTGACTGCTGGATTGGGTGATGGTAGAGGAGTATGAGTTATATCATCCCAACTCTTGTACATGTTTTATTCATTAGAGCTGAGCCAGAAACTTCAGGGCCTAAGGATGTGAGTTAACCAAAATACAGTAAATGATTATTTTGCTGTACAAAGGCTATGTGGGAAAATAATATTTGGCCTCTACAGAAAATATCAATGGATCTGACAACTAAAATTGGAAACAAGCAATAGACTTGGATGAAATATCTACAACATTCCTAACAAGCAATTAATATCCAGGCTCTAAAGAAATCATTACAGAGACTGGGAATGTGACTCAGTGGTAGAGTGCTTGCCTAGCATGCATGAAGCCCTGGATTCCATTCCTCAGTACCACATAAAGAGAAAAAAACCAGAAGTGGCACTGGGGCTCAAGTGGTAGAGTGCTAGCCTTGAGCACAGAGAGGGTAGGGGACAGAGCCCAGGCCCTGAGTTCAAGCCCCAGGACCAGTCAAAAAAAAAAAGTTAACTCCTACAAAGTAACAAGAACAAAAAAACAACAACCCAAGGGAGGAATGGACAAAGGATAGTAAACATTTGTCTCCTCTCTTTTAGGGAATCTTTTATTACTTCATAAGCAGACAAGGAAGCAAATCATTCCTCTTGCCTCCTGTGGTAGTTGGGAACAGGCATGGATTACATATGTTGTCCTGGGCTGCTGCTCCTACAACACTGACTCTTGAGTACATGTGAAAATTTGTAGCAACAGTGTATGTGGTACACAACTCGTTCATGCCTGTAGTGCCAGTTACTCGGGAGCCTGAGATATGAGGATTACAGTTCAAAGCTAGCCTAAGCAGAAAGTCCATGAAGCTCCTATCTCCAAGTAACCACCAAAAAGTTGGAAGTGGGAGCTGTGGCTCAAGTGGTAAGAGCAACATCTGTGAGGGAAAAAACCAAGGGACGGTGTTCAGGCCCTAAGTTCAAGCCCCAGTACCAGTGTGTGCGCGCACACACAGTTTAGAAGAAATTAAGTAACAGATGTATGTGTTGTAGGGAAGCAGAGCTGACTCCATCTTGACTAGGGAAACATGGTAGGAATTGTTGGGGGGAGTAGGTCACCTGACCCCAAAATTCTGCTTCTGTAAATGGCTTGTTTAACTTGTTTGTTGCTTGCTCTACCCCATGTCAACCCCCTTACATCTGTGCTATGCTTTTACCTTTATAAACCTCAGCTTGAGGACTGTTGGGGGTCAAAATGTCAGCTCCCAAGTCTGCTCTGTGTTCCTGGCCTGTCAGCCTGCTTTTACTGTCACAGTTTCAGCTCTTGAGTCTGTGCTGCATCCTTGGCTGGTCAGTTTGCTTTTTGCTTCCCCAATAAATCCATCTTTTTGCTTGAGACTGTCTCTGAGTGGTGCACTCTTGGAGGGACGTGGAATCTCCTCCCTCGAACCCCATAACACATGCTGTAAAATTATGTATACAGTTATGAGCTTGTCTATGTAGCTATCCTTAGCACCCCCCCCCCCCAACCAAAATGAAAATATAATAAAACAAGGGCTGGGAATGTGGCTTAGTGGTAGAGTGCTTGCCTAGCTTGCATGAAACCCTGGGTTTGATTCCTTGGTACCACATAAGCACAAAAATCCAGATGTGGTGCTGTGGCTCAAGTGGTAGCCTTGAGCAAAAGAAGCTCAGGGACAGTGCCTAGGCCCTGAGTTCAAGCCCCAGGACTGGTGTGAAAAACCAAACCAAACCAAACCCAAACCCAATATAACAAAACATCTCCATAATACCAATGTGTGGATATAGCTTTACCCTGGGATTGCTGCATCTTAAACCCTCTGTGACTCTAAGGAATGATAAGTTGCAGGGGAATTTCTGATACCTTACGGGCCATCACAGTTTAGCTCCACAGCAAGATGCAGGATATGGACTGTGTATCCTCCCAATGGAGGGGCCGAGTGGAGCATACCACATCTCGATAGCCTGGGAAAAGATCCATATTCCATATTCAAAGTATGGTTTCTACTGCATGTGTATTAACTGCCCTCCCCCAGCTTTTTAAAGCTCGGACTCATAACACTGTCCCTTAGTTCTAGGCTGCCACTTGAGCCACACTTCCACTTCTGATTTTGTTATTATTGTTGGTTAATTGGAGATAAGAGTTTCACAGATGGTTTTCTTCCCCTGGGCTTTTTTGAGGCTTGCCTGGCATATACTGTTACTACAAATTTTCACCATATACTCAAGACTCAATGTTCTGGGAGCAGGACCCCAGAGGGCAATATGTGTAGCACATCTATCTAAGTGTGTGTGTGTGTGTGACCAGCAGGCTGGACAGGAAAGCCAGGGAGGAAATTATTGAAAGGCTATGTCCCAGTCATCTCAGGGGACCATGCGGAGATAGCCACAGACAGGAGAAGAAGATTTATAAGGAGGCTTATTAGTGGGGCCATATCTCCCACAGGAGAGGGAGCAACATGATGGCTGCACTGTATCCATATGGCAGCTTCTCTGGGGCTAAAGGGGAAGTAGGTAGATCTTAATGGTGAGTGGGAGTGACCCATTATAGTTCTAGGGCAGGGAGTTTAGGTATGGGTGGATCTAGGGGCTAGGGGAGGGGCTGAGGACCCAAGGGGGGTGGGTAATGCTAACAATTATATCTACTGGAGCTTTTCCTTCTCCACCTCTGCCTGGTTTTCGGAAGGGCCACTCTAGCTATTATCACCTGTCTTCTTTGCTGGTCCTGCATCAAGGACTCCCCCTCTCCCCAAAGCAGTGCTGGGCTCTTCTTGTAGGTCTCACTGTCCCAGCACTTCTTGGCAGCTGTTCTCCTATCGAATTGATTTGCTTTACTATGAGTCAGAATCCCATAGGAAGATCATCTTATTCTGAGAGTCTTCTAAAAGCAGAGCTGGAAAGGAGGACTTGTGGGATGTGGCTTTCCTGGGGGCTGATCCCCAAAATCCAGGAGTGAAGGAGAAGAGGGGGTGTACTGACAAGGAGGGAAATACAGTAGGGAGACACTGGCAAGATGGCTGCCTGTGTTGGACTACGAAGGCTCACCACCATCCTGAGCGGACAAAATGGTTGACCTCAGGGTCAGGCAGCTGGAGGATTTACCCAGAAGCCCTTGCTCCCCATGGCTGTTAACTTCAGTTGGCACTGGGCCTTAAACTCAGGGCCTGAGTGCTGTCCCTTAGCTTTTTTGCTCAAGGCTGGTGTTCTATCACTTGAGCCATAGCTCCACTTCTGGCTTTCTGGTGGTTTGTTGGGGTTCAGCCTTGGCCTTGAGGGGGAAGGGCATTGGAGAGCACACCCAAGACGCCACCCTTACCCCAGCCCTGGGGAATGTGGAAGCAGGCCACAATTCTCTGGGTCCAGAACCAGAAGAACTGGCTTTGCAACCAGCCCCCAACTTTCTCCCGAGCCCATGTGCCCCTCATTCTCTCGGGCTTTTCACTCCTGGGGTGTCGCTATCCAAGTGACGTTAGCTCATGAGGGGGTCCTATGACAAGCTTGCAGCCAATCGTCAGGCCTTGGTCGGTCACCCTTTCTCTCGTCACCTCCTACCATATCAACCTTAGCCCATCCCTCATTAAATCAGATTCACTCTCGAAGCATCTCCGAGTTCCGTGCACGCCTGGCTTTCTTCACGGGTAAGGAGGGGGTAAAGCGATCTCATACGGCCCCGTGCACCTGAGGTCTTTCTTGAGCCCCCCACTCCACCCTGGCCTTACCTGCGCGTCGGGTGACCAGGGGAGAGGGTGAGAAAGGGAGCTGTTAGTGGATAGCAGAGCCTGAATCCCTGCGCCAGGGGAGGCGACCCTAGCCCGGCAGTGGTTAACTGGTGATAAAAGTTTCATGGCCTTTTCTGCCTAGACTGGCTTCAAGCCATAATCCTGAGATCTCAGGAGCTAAGGTTATAGGTGTGAGCTCCTACCACCTGGCACAGGAGCTGTTTGATTTCACATGGAAATTTCGACTGTGTTGCAAGTGGACAAGTGGGAGGAGGATGAGAAGCCCGGATGTGAGACATTAGACATTCTATGGTCCCCATCTTCAAACTCTGGTAAGAATCATGAGGATTCCTGAACATAAAATGCCAAAGAGTAAGCTTGAGGAATGTGCAAAAGGTGTGTGCAAACAACTATCAGATATTGAAATAGAGTAGGGCTGAAGGTGGGTGGCTCACTGCTGGAATCCTAGTTACTCAGGAGACTGAGATCAGAGAATAAGGTTTGGAGTCAGCCCGGAAAGACAAAAATCATGAGTGGAGAGCACCAGCACCAGACATGAATAAAAACACCCGAGTGTTCTGGTCTTAAGTTCAAATCCCAATCTAGCACACACATTTTATATAAATACAATATGTTAATACATACATGATACATTATAATTATGTATACAGTAACATACACATGACACACATATAATATGTGTATATATTAACACATACATTATACACACATATATTAAAGCGGTCTAATTAAAACACACTTGGTATTAGTATAGAGATGGACAAACTAGTCAGTGAGACAGAATATATTCCAAAGATGGACTCGAGTGAGTTAGCAGGTAGTGTTTTTGTTGTAAGTGAAGAACTCCAGTGGAAATCAGCTGAAGCAGAGGGAGCTGATGAGGAGGACAGGGCGCCTCTTGCTGGATCTCTGTACAAAAGTGTGACTGGACCCTGTGCCACAGAGGGAGGGCTCTCTGCAGGGGACACAGGAAGTTCCTTTTGTGCTTCTCTCATAGTCTTTTCTCACACTTAGTATGACTTCTCTGGTCTTCAGATTTCATCCTTGATACACTCTTAAGCTTTATAATTTACACATCCTTCCTCCTTTCTGTCTCGGTCTCTCTTTCTCTATTTTTCTCTCTGTCCTTTTCCCCAACCCACTGGGAAAACACTGGCTGTGTTTGAGTCAGCTGTACTAATAAACTGGGATCAAGGGTTGGGGCACAGCTGCTGCGGTGACCTCGTGGAAAGAAGGTGAGAGGTCATAGAAATGTGGAGGCTCTGAGAGAGGGGCTGGAGGTGAGTGGGGGTGGGTAAACTAAAGGACAGACCTCCCTCCCTCCCTCCCTCCCTCCCTCCCTCTCTGGGGCTTGAACTCAGGGGGGGTTTCTCTTAGCTTTTTCACTCAAGGCTGGCACTCTACTGCTTGAGCCACAGCTCCACTTTCAGCCATTTTGATGGTTAACTGGGGTAAGAGTTTGATGCACTTTTCTGCCTAGGCTGACTTTGAATCATGATCCTCAGATCTCAACCTCCTGAGTGGCTAGGATGACATGTGTAAGCCACTGGTGCCTGGCTGTAGATATCTATAGGAATTTGGTAGGTAATTAAGGAGGAGTTTCACATCAGAGGGAAAAAAACGGAGTAAACAGAAGTGAGACATTTTTAATTAATCCAATTAATTGATCCTACCACTTTTATTTATTAACATTTAATGATGGCAATAATTTATTTCTATTTATTTATTTATTTTTTTGGCCAGTCCTGGGCCTTGGACTCAGGGCCTGAGCACTGTCCCTGGCTTCTTCCCGCTCAAGGCTAGCACTCTGCCACTTGAGCCACAGCGCCGCTTCTGGCCGTTTTCTGTATATGTGGTGCTGGGGAATCGAACCTAGGGCCTCGTGTATCCGAGGCAGGCACTCTTGCCACTAGGCTATATCCCCAGCCCCAATAATTTATTTCTGATAAGTTATTTTTCTCTATTTCAAACACCTGGCCATGATACTTCTCAAAAACCTTGGTTCAAAAGTTACATTTTTCTGGGCTGGGGATATGGCCTAGTGGCAAGAGTGCTTGCCTTGTATACATGAAGCCCTGGGTTCAATTCTCCAGCACCACATATACAGAAAATGGCCAGAATTGGAGCTGTGGCTCAAGTGGCAGAGTGCTAGCCTTGAGCAAAAAAAGAAGTCAGGGACAGTGCTAAGACCCTGAGTCAAGCCCCAGGACTGGCCAAAAAAAGAAGAAAAAAAAAGTTACATTTTCTGGGCTGGGAATATGGCCTAGTGGTAAAGTGCTCGCCTTGTATTCATGAAGCCCTGGGTTCGATTCCTCAGCACCACACCACATATATAGAAAAAGCTGGAAGTCATGCTGTGGCTCAAGAGGTAGAGTGCTAGCCTTGAGCAAAAAGAAGCCAGGGACAGTGCTCAGGCCCTGAGTCCAAGGCCCCAGACTGGCAAAAAACAACAACAAAAAAAAAACAAACAAAAATTACATTTTCTGCTAACTGGATTAAAAATAAAAAGAAAGACTTGACACAAAAGAGCTCCTTTCTGTGAAGTAGAAAGCTCCCTGCCCAAATCCACTAGTTTTGCCATAAATAAACTCACTAAAACAGCACTGAATGCATATCCTGCATGGTAGAAAGCATACTGGGGACAATATCTACGTGCCCCCAGCTGATTCTCTGAGTCTGACCATTCAGGGATGTATTTCTATTGGTTCTCTAAAGACCTTTCTGCCACATACAGTGCCTTGCACATACCCATATCTTTAGCCTACTTCATTCAATATCCAGATCTTTTAATTATAGTGCTTATGCTGCCAGTTTTGACAGGATCATAATGACAGGTACAAATAACTCTCTTTCTATAATGTAACACTAACTGAAAAAGAAAGTAGACTCCAAAATATCAAAATATTTCATGCTTTAAGCCAAATGCATTTGATTCCTTGGTTGGTTTCTTTTCTTCCCCCCCCTCTCTCCTTCCCTCCCTCCCTCTCCTTCTTTCCCTCCCTCCCTTCTCCTTTCCTCCCTCCCCCCCTATTTCTTTCTTTTCTTTTTTGGTTCCCTCAAGCCCTTGTGTTCTTGATTGATTTTCTCACTCCAGGCTAGCACTCTACCACCTGAATCATACCTCCACTTCTGGCTTTTGGGGGTAGGCAATACTGGGTTTGAACTCAGGGCTTTGGCATTGTCCCTTAGCTTTTTTGTTCAGGCTGGAGTTCTCCCACTTGAGCCATAGCTTCACTTCCAGCTTTTATCTGGTTAGCTGAAGTTCCTTAGATTTCAGCCTCCAGAGTCGCTAGGATTACAGGGACAAAATGGGATTTATTATATAAGAGAATCCTATAAAAGAGGAGTGCATCCAACAAAATATGTACTTATTGACTGGTAGTTTGGAATCTTTAATTGATTGATTAAATTCCTATTTTGCAATATTTTAGAGTTGATGAAGTATGCTAGCAAAAGATGGTGCCAACCCTTTTACTGTAGAGTTGAAGTAAACCCCATTTTTGAGGTAGTAGCCATTTTGTTGACTGTTTAAACTATAAGTAACCCAGGCCACCAACTATTCCAGCTAGCAGAACAAGCTTATTAGGGCCCAGACGGTCAGGAAACTCCCTGCTTAACTCTAACTGCCCTGGAATATCTCTAGCCCTGAGCCAATCAGATTTGTATCCTAATCTTGCTTGAACACCTGATTGCTGCAACTTTGTGGTTTTTTGCCTTTATAAGCTCTGTGAAATTTCAGCTCGGGGCCTTCCTCCTAACCTCTGCTGCGTCGGAGTGTAGGACGAGGCCCGAGCTGCAGCCCGCCTGAATAAAGCCTTGCTTTTGCATTTCGGAACATCTGGCTCTCGGTGGTCTCGCGACTTGGGCATAACAGTTGCCCAGCGACCCCCAAGATCCCAGACCCCGAAGGTAAGAACACAGGGATGTTGATTTGTTTTGTCCTGTCATTTGTCTGTCTGTTTTGCTTTCACTTTTCCTCTTGAGGATGGCTGTTCTGACTCACATTTCTTGAAGGGATTGTCGAAGCAGATGCACTTGCACGACAATCCTGGAGGAACTGGGAGACGTCCCAGATCCTCCACCCTTGAAGGGGGACCCCTGGAACCCCGCCTTGATACTTGTAGGGTGCAAGTCAGTTCGGTTTTTGGCTGGAAGTGACCGGGAGGGCCTCCTAACCGAGGCTCAACCTGCCCACCTTGTACTTGGGTCTGCTCTTTCTGTTTCTAGTTTACAGGAGTCAGTGGACCAACTTGGGAGATCTCCACCTTGTAAGTCCTTGAAAACCCAGGCCTGTTTATTTTGTTTGTTTTCTTTTATTTGTATTGTTATACCCCTTGTTATTTTGTGGACTGAACAACTGACGAGACTGAGAGACATGGGTAATGTTCCATCTAGCCCCCTAGACTTGACCCTAGCTCACTGGGAGGTTAAGGAGATAGCTCAGAACCAAAGTGTGGCCATTAAGAAAGGAAAGTGGGTGACTCTCTGCTCTTCTGAGTGGCCCACTTTCGATCTAGGGTGGCCACTAGAAGGGACTTTTGACTTGAGTCTCAAAGTAGAGGACTATGTTTTTAATTCCTTACATAGTCACTTGGAGAGAGTTGGTAGATACCAACTTCTTAGGGCCCCTCCCGTGGGTTTGTCCCTTCTTACCCCCTCAGTCCTCCACAGTCTCTTCACAGGCTTTTGTCCAGACCACCCACGGGCGGTGGGGAGTGACCCCACTGCGCAGCGCTGTCGTTTCTGTGTTGTTTGTGATTCTGACAGTCTCTTTTGTGTCAAACCTGCATAACCTGTTTTTTTTTAATCTTGTCCCGTGTTTATTGGAGCCGTCAGTTTATAAATTAGTAGATTGTTTATGGCATATTTAGTTCCTTTATGTGTTTTGTATGTGGTCTGTGTGTGTGTCTAACCTCCTCCACACTGGCGGGAGAAATTCCTCCTAGGCATGGGGACTGAACTAAGAACATGGCAAACAGAAGACTTCCAGGAGTGACTCCTTCTCTTTCTCTTTGTGTCCCCAGTGGAATTTTCCTCCCTTTCTTTTCTTAGCAGCGTTGCTTCTCCAGAATTGTCAAACTGCTTTTACTTTTGCCACTGTTGTATGTTTGTCTCAGTTTATGTCAAATGCTCTGAGTTGTCTGAATGATGTGGTTAATAGGACTTTGATGTAAAAAAAAAAAGTAAAATTAAAAACAAAAGGGCCTAGGACAAGATTGAGTACTGAGGAGACTAGGTCTGGTGGTAAATTAGGAAAGAAAGTAAAAGTAAATCCAATCGGAAACTAGAAAAGATTGTGTTGCAGAAAAGGAAAAATTACCTGTATTGGTACAGGACTGGTCTGGACTGTTCTCTGTTTTCTGTATCTCCTGACTGTGACAGACGAAATGGGACAGACTCACTTAGCTCCCTGGATTTATGTTTGGCTCACTGGAAAGATGTACAGGCGACAGCTCACAATCAGAGTGTGAGTGTCCACAAAAAGAACTCTGGGGGACCCCCACCCAGCCTTCTTTTTTTTTTTTTCTCTTTTTTATTTTTTTATTTTTTTTATTAATTGGACATAATTTTTTTTACAAGGTGTTGTGCAAAGAGGGTGCAGTTACATAGTAGGGCAGTGTATACATTTCTTATGATATCTTACGACCTGTTTTTCTATCCCTTGTCTAGGTCAGGTTGACATATATGCAATATACAATGTATCAAGAACATATACAGTATTCACAGACTTGGTCTCTACTGTCTCTCCGTCTCCCTTTGTTAACAGTCATATATCAGGGAGATCATGCCCCTTTGTTTTCTGTGTTCTAGGCTTGTCACACTCAACGTTATTTGTTCGAGTTCTGACCATTTCCCTGCAAATAACAGTATTTCACCATTCCTAATCGCTATGTAGTATTCCATTGTGTATAAGTACCATATTTTTTGGATCCATTCGTCTGTGGAGGGGTATCTGAGTTGTTTCCATATTTTAGCTATTGTGAATTGTGCCGCGATAAACATGGAAGTACAAATGCCTTTTTGATATCTTGGATTTTGCTGTTTAGGATAGATGCCTAGGAGTGGTATGGCTGGGTCATAGGGTAGGTCTATATTGAGCTTTTTGAGAAACCTCCATACTGTTCTCCAAAGTGGTTGTACTAATTTGCACTCCCACCAACAATGGAGAAGGGTTCCTCTTTCCCCACAGCCCCTCCAGCATTTGTTGTTTCCTGAGTTCAGAGTATAGGCTATTCTAACTGGGGTGAGGTGGTATCTCAGGGTTGTTTTTATTTGCATTTCCTTTACTAGCAGGGATGTTGAGCATTTCCTCATGTGTTTCTTTGCCATTTTTATATCTTCTCTTGTGAAGTCTCTCTTTAGCTCTTTTGCCCATTTCCTAATAGGTTTATTGGGCTTGGAGGGGCTTAGTTTTTTGAGTTCTCTGTAGATGACAGATATTAGGCCTTTGTCTGTTGCTGTGCTGGTAAATATCCTTTCCCATATCGTTGGCTGTCTTTCTATTTTGGTGGCTATGTCCTTAGCTGTGCAGAAACTTTTTAATTTGTAGTAGTCCCATTTGTCGAGTCTTTCCCCTATTTGTTGTGCCCCTGGGACTCTATTCAGGAAGTTCCTTCCTGTGCCTATAAGTTCTAGTGTCTTTCCTACTCTGTCCTTCAGTAGTTTCAAGGATTCAGGTCTGATGTTGAGGTCCTTGATCCATTTTGAGTTGATCTTCCACCCAGCCTTCTTAAGCAGAAAATTATTTGGTGTGCTAAAATGTTTTGTTAAAACTATCAAGCCCTGGAAAATGAGGCTCGAGAATGCTAAAATCATTTGTTAAAAGCTTTGTCTTGTAATTTGGGTGTTGCAGGAGTAAGATTGGCAAAAATATCTCTTGCCACTGGAAAATGTATGGCCAATGTTTATTTTGCATGTTTTAAGATCTTTTGAATATGTGTGTGTGTGTGCATGTGTGAGTGTGAACATGTTCAAGAGTAATGAATTTTATGTATATACTGTGATGTAATAGTAAGACTCTTAACTAAAGTTACATATAATCAGTCAAGTATTTTAAAGTATATATATATATATATATATATATATATTAAACTAATGGGGATAGAAGTAAACTCTCATTAACTCTTTGTATGTAGGAAGAAATGGCAAAATGGGCTAATGTTTCTCACTAATTTATTGGAAAGCTGAATGGATAAGTATTTCTAATTTTGTAATTGTAATTCTTGCATTAAGGAAAAATTGTCATTAAGTTCAAAGGTCTTGCTGAAACTGGGACTGAAGAAAACAAAAAAAAGGGCTCTTTTAAAACAGGCAGCCTGGAGGCAAAGGGTGGTACCTGGTTTCAGAATGCCTGTAAGCTTCAGAGTTTTTCCAATGCAGATAAAAGCTAAACTGTTAGTGGTAAAGCAGAAGTTAGTAAAAAGGCTTTGAAAATCAAGAATGCATTTCTAGATAAAGAATTTGAGCAGCCAGAGCGCTAAAGAGTAAATGTTAAAGTTCCAGTTTGTTTGTAGTTTTTCTTTTGGTAACAATTTCCAGCAGGCCCACAGAGAAGGACAGGTAATTCCTACAAGTTTGTCAAGATGTAACATTGGCCCTTAATAAGTTCCAGGTAAGAGCGTGCTTAAAAACTACTTCTGTGTGGACCACCCTGTTGCTTTTAATTGGAGTAAAGTGGCCTCTTGTAAGACTCATTGATCTGAAATCTGTGGTTCGAAGCTAGCCCGGGCAGAGAAAGGTTCCTGTGAGAGACTTGTCTCTAATCAGCCAGCAGAGTGCTGGGAATGGAGTTGTGTGGAGATCAAAGTGGCAGATTGCTAGCCTTGAGCTGGAGAGCTGAGGGACAGCACTCAGGCCCTGAGTCCAAGTCCAGTGATGGACCAAGAGAAATGACAAAGGTGCATTTATACCAGTATGGAAAAGTCACTCCTGGGACAAAAGTGATGGAGCATCCAGAGGCAGTAAGCCCCTGCTTGGATGGCAGAGATGGTGTCAGATCCTAGAGTCACTCCTGTTTGGCCTTTCAAAAGTTAATCAAAGCCGGGAAGTCCTAGAAGAATAGTTCGTAAGCATGCCTTTCTAATGCCCATGTCTGTTTACTAGGCAGGAACTTGCCTGTCATCTGTGGTAGAGGGTAGTAAGGGTAAGTTTGTCAAATGTGAGGATAGTTTAAAAATCCCAACCCCCCGCATCTACTCAAAGCTCTGACTGGCAGTGAGAATTTTAAGCTGATACATCTGTTCAGGAAAGAAAGCTTGTAGACCTGAGATTGTGTCCTTATTGAGATCTGTTAAAGGCCTGCAAAGGTAATGTAGACATTTTTTAGGTCATCAGAGATCAGTTCCCCAGCCAGTCAGGAAAAAGCTTTTACAAACTAGAATGTTAAAAGGCTACACTGTGGTAGCCCAAAAAAAGTCTGTATAGTTAAAAGTTAAACGTTAAATGTAATTTCCAGTTTGGAGTAAAGCTTAAAGCTCCCAATGGACATCTGATCCTGGCAACCCCTTGGTAAAGTAAACTAAGGTTATAGGTTCCTGGCTAGGTAAGCTCAACGCCCTTGAGTCAGCCTGAAGAAGTTACAGAAGATGGATGATCTTTGCCCATCAGCTCCCCTTTAAAGATCAAGGCCCCCCAAAAATGAATCCAAGGGCCATTGCCTAAACCAGTGGGGTGTCAGCCTACAAGAGCCAGTGTGCGTGTTAAAAGTGAGAAAGACAATCCCTAGAAAGTTTAAGTATGTAACAAAGAGAGTATGAGTCAAGACAAGGCTGGTTTAAAAGGTGATTCAATTATTCTCCATGGCTTATTACCCTAATATCTACTTTATTGGGACCCTTGGTGATTATTATTCTGTTGCTGACATTTGGACCTTGCGTTCTAAATAGATTGGTACAATTCATGAAAGACAGATTAAACACTATACAGCTAATGGTACAGCGAAGTAGGTACACGCCTCTCCCGGACAAAGAGTTGTTGGAGTTTAGTTTTGGGCCTGAACCACAGGATTGTGCTTCATGTCCATAAATCAAGGGGGAATGTAGAATTGAAGTAAACCCCATTTTTGAGGCAGTAGCCATTCTGTTGACTGTTTAAACTACGAGTAACCCAGGCCACCAATTTTCCCAGCTAGTAGAACAAGATTATTAGGGCCCAGACGGTCAGGAAACTCCCTGCTTAACTCTAACCATGGGAATGTCTCTAGCCCTGAGCCAATCAGATTTGTACCTGTATCCTAATCTTGCTTGAACACCTGATTGCTGCAACTTTGTGGTTTTTTGCCTTTATAAGCTCTGTGAAATTTCAGCTCGGGGCCTTCCTCCTAACCTCTGCTGCGTCGGAGTGTAGGACGAGGCCCGAGCTGCAGCCCGCCTGAATAAAGCCTTGCTTTTGCATTTCGGAACGTCTGGCTCTCAGTGGTCTTCTTGGTGGTCATCTCGCGACTTGGGCATAACATTATTACTTATGTTCATTTGGAGTGTTGACAATGACATTGTCCCTTTTCCTCTTTTAGGCACCTCTTCAGCCCACCCCACCAGCTCCTTTGAAGTGACTTAATTTTTCATTGTGGTTTCCAAGTGAAGATTCCTTCTTCGAATACCTGGAGTGGAAGAAGCAGAAGTTAAACAGCAACTTTGATTTGGAGTGTGTGTGTGTGTGTGTGTGTGTGTGTGTGTGTGTGTGTGAGAGAGAGAGAGAGAGAGAGAGAGAGAGAGAGAAAGAGAGAGAATGCAGATACTGGGGCTTGACCCCAGGACCTCATGTTCTTCCTTAGCTTTGCTGCTTGAGGATGGCGCTCTACCACTTGAGTCACATCTTCACTTCTGTTTTTTTTCTGGCTAATTGAGATAATATTCTCTTTGGGGGCTGGAAATATGGCTTAGTGGTGGAGTGCTTGCCTTGTATACATGAAGCCCTGGGTTCGATTCCTCAGCACCACATAGATAGAAAAAGCCGCAAGTGGTGCTGTGGCTCAAGTGGTAGAGTGCTAGCCTTGAGCAAAAGAAGCCAGGGGACAGTGCTCAGGCCCTGAGTTCAAGCTCAGGCAAAAAAAAAAAGATTCTCATTGGTGTTATGCTTGGGCTGGCTCTAAGCTGTGATCCCTCAGTTTTCAGTCTCTTGAGTAGCTCTTGAGTGAGCCAGGCACTCAGCTTTGATTTGGATTTTGTATCCCTCTCTCCTTCTCTCTTCCCTGAGGGTGGAAGGCATTATCAGCAAGGAGGACAATTCTGTTCTTTATCTTTTCTGGAGCAAGGCCACACTTCCTGCTCTTGTGGTAGGAAAGAGAATAACTTCTAAACCTGAAATCCAAAGTAAATTCTTTAAAACCCAAGTTAAGGTTACCCTTTCTCATCAAACAACTAGACTAGTTTTTCTTGGATACTGTTTAGAAACATAATAAAAATATTTAATGTGTCTTAACAAGAGGTCATTTCTCAGTTGAACAATACCATTTGTTGTTCAAAGGAAGAACTAAATTAAAAAAACACATCATAGTCTTACTGATTACTTGTATTTTTATTGCAAACATTTAATGACTTCAAAAGACAAAGGATCATATTCTCACTGGTGAAATAACAACTTAAGTTTGTTTTGGGAATAAAGGAATTCTTCCTTATCAGCACTTTCTGGGTTTGAGAAGTGGAGGGAGTGTGTGTAAAAAACAAATAAACTTGAAATAAATACTTAAAACATAAATTCCATGCCAGAGGCATAACCTATGTGAACAGACAAGTCCAGACTTTGAAGGTAGGGTGGTGAGAGGCACACATGGGTGCCAGAGGTGTGTGGGGACTCTGTAACCTCTGCTCAGTTTTGCTATGAACACCTCTTAAAAATGAATTCTAACTGGCTACCAGTTAGACTATAATCCTAACTACACAGAAGGCTGAGATCTGAGGACACAGTTCAAAGCTAGCCTGGGCAGAAAAGTCCAAGAGACTCTTTTTTGTTGTTTTGGTCATGGGGCTTGAACTCAGGGCCTGGTTGCTGATCTCTGAGCTTTTGTGCTCAAGGTGAGTGCTCTACCACTTGAGCCAAAGCTCCACTTACAGCTTTTTAGTGGTCAACTGGAGATAAGAGTCCCCCTGGCTTCTTTTTGCTCAAAGTTAACACTCTACCACTTGAGCCACAGTGCCACTTCCAGCTTTTTCTGTTTATGTGATACTGAGGAATTGAACCCAGGGCTTCATGAATGCTAGGCAAGCACTGTATTAGTGATGGAGTGCTACATTCTCAGCTGGAAGTTGAATCTTAAAGGGATTTAATGAGCAAAGTCATTCAGCTCTACCATAGTATAAACTTCATTGGAAGGCTAGGTCCTCTCTCCTCTAATGCTATGGTGAATCACTTCACTACATAATCCAGGAGGGGTGGAGGGACCCCATAAGGGAAACTTCACCAGCATGGAGTACAACTGGAATTGTGTCTTTTTGTTTTTGTATTCAGTTATTGTTCTACTGATCATAATAGATTAGTAGGAATTAATAGGAATCCTCACTTTTTTGTTTGTTTGTGCTGGGGCCTGAACTCTGGGTTCTGTATTATTGCTTGGTGCTCTACCACTTGAACCACACTTTCACTTCTTTTTTTTGTCCATTGTGGGGCTTGAACTCCGGGCCTGGGAGTTGTCTCTGAGCTCTTTTGCCCAAGGTTAGTGCTGTAGCTCTACTTCTGGGTTTTGAGTGATTAGTTGGAGATAAGTGTCTCATGGACTTTCCTGCTCAGCTGGCTTGAACTTCAATCCTCAGATCTCAGCCTAAGTAGCTAGGATTACAGACTTGAGCCACTGACACTTGTCAGAAATCCCTAATCATTGAAGAACTATGGAGATTTAGTCATTTAAAAGGGCCACAGCTAGACATTGGTGGCTTATGCTTGTCATCTTAGCTACTTTGGAGGCTGAGATCTGAAAATCATGGTTTGAAGCTGGCTCAGCAGGAAAGTTGGTGAGACTCTTACCTCCAACTAACAACCAAAAAAGGCAGAAGTGGAGCTGTGGCTAAGGTGGTAGAGCACTAGCCTTGAGCCCCAAAACTCAGGGACAGCACCCAAGCCCCATATACAAACAAACAAGCAAATAAATGGGGCTAGCCTGCTTTGCAGAGGGCATCAGTTGAGTCCACTATGCGATATCTCCTGCCTTGTTTCTGAAGCTGCTGCAGCAAACGGGCTCCCAAAGCCCCAGTGTGCGGTAGTGTAATGCCCAGATTTTAAGGCCCCCAAAGACAACCATCAGAGTCCACAGTCAAAGCCAAACTGCAAGGGTCATTTTATTGCGAGTTCAAACCCAGTCCCCCCTGCGCACTCATTGTCAGTGACGCTGAGAGCCCCCGAGCACAATTCCAGCACAGCTTTTATAGACGGGTACAGGGAAGATGAGGGAAGATGAGGAAGACCCCCAGTTACAAGTATACAATTGGTTGACATTTGCCCTAGTTTACCGGTCGTCTCAGGATTGGCCTGGGTCTTCCCGCCGAAGCATGGGTCAGATGGCCTTAACCCTGGGGGTGGGTCTCCAGGAGTGGTCACGTAGCCACATTCCTGGAGCCAGGCGGTTCCTATCTCCTGTGCCCAGGTCTGGGCTGGGGTCTGAGAGCTGACACTTAGTTATGTCCAACCTTGAGTGGGCTTCGGGCACGGACAATTAATCATGACCCAGGCCAGATGGCCATTATCTCCAGTGCTCAGATTCGGGTAGTACAGAGTTCACAGAGGGGTGTGAGGGGGGCGTGTGGTTACAGAGTAGCTATAGGAAGACTGCTGGTATTTTTCCACTTTCCCATGGGTTAGCAAGCAAAGGTACAGAAGCAAACTAGCTGTTAGGGGCATAATGGTCACAATTTTATTCTCTACGCTCTTCAGTAGCACAGTGGTGCTGTTGTTAACCTGGGTCTGGGAGGAAGAAAGGTTCATGCCTTTATACCGTGTTCAGCTCTGCTACCTCTAAGCCATCAGATGCCTGAGCTGTGGGAATTTCAGCATCACTATTTATTATTGGGCTAGGAATGTGGCTTAGTGGTAGAGTGCTTGCCTAGCATTCATGAAGCTCTGGGTTCGATTCCTCAGCACCATATAAGCACAAAAAGCCAGAAGTGGTGCTGGGTGGCTCAAGTTGTAGAGTGCTATCCTTGAGCAAAAGAAACTCAGGGACAGTCAGTCCCTGAGTTCAAGCCCCAGGAATGGCAAAAAAACCCCAAAAAACAAAAAACAAAACCAAAACCCACAAAAACACTGTAAAACAAAACAAAAAAATCACCACCAACAAAAAGTCTTATTATTATTTGAACCAGTAGTTGAAGTGCCAGACTTTGAAGTCAGGCCCCACTTTACCACGCGAACCCCACTTTACCACGTGAACCTGAGATAAGCAGGCCCTGTGAGCAAACCCAGGACAAGCTTATTTGGGCCCAGCTGGTGGAGAACTCTAACCGCAGGAAATGCTTAACTCTAACTGCCCCTAGAATGCCTCGAGCCCGGAGCCAATCAGATTTGTGCCTGTAATCTTGCTTGCTTAAACACCTGATTGCTGTAACTTTGTCTTTTGCCTTTATAAGCCCTGTGTAATCATAGCTCGGGGCTCCCTCCTAACCTCCACTGTGTTGGTGGGTAGGACGTGGCCCGAGTTGCAGCTCGCTTAAATAAAGCCTTGCCTTGCTATTGCATTTCGGAATGTCTGAGTCTCGGTGGTCTTCTTGGTGGTGGTCTCACGACTTGGCACAACATAGTGAGGCTTGAACTTAAGCTCTTGCACAGTTGCTTGGCTTTTTGCTCAAGGCTCAATACCACTTGAGCCATACCTTCCACTTTTATCTTTTTTTTTCTGGTTAGTTGGAGATGAGTTTCTTGGATTTTTCTGCCCAGACTGGCTTTGAACCCATGGTCCTCAGACCTCTGTCTCCTGTAATTGTTAAATTGGCACAAAATTGTACATATTTGCCAAGTAGTGTGTGATGATTTTTTACATGTGTGCATTGAAAGTATTAGCTTGTTGTAACTATTAGCTTGATGGCTTGCTCCAAGTGAACCTTACTCTTTCGCCATGCCCTTGGTCAGCAGTGCCATGGCCTTGGACTCCCAAGGGCATGCTAACAACTCATTCATATTCCTGTGGGGCGATGGTCTCCAAACACCTAAATATCTCTCTGATCAGGAGCACATTCAACCCAGCTTCTCCAGGAAGCATCTGGGCCTTAGCCCTGACACAAGGTCCAATGGGCTCAATATCTAATTCCCCTCCAAATTCAGGTATTGAAGTCCCAATGGAACAGTATTTGAAGTGGGTCGCCTTAGGGAGATGATTAAATTAAATAAGATCCCAAGGGTGGGGCTCCCATGATGGGGTTAGCGCCATTCGAAGGAGAGGAATTGACAAGAGCATGTGCACACTCTCTCCATCCATCACATCAGGACGTAGCAAGAACACATTTGTCTATAAACCAAGAAGATGGCTCTGGGCAGATTCAGATCTTCTGGCACTTTGATTCTGGATATGCTAGCTTCCAGAACTGTGAGAAACAAATAGTTATCAAGCCACTCATTCTGTGGAATTTTGTTATAGCAGTCTCAGTTAACTAAGATGAGAGTTACTGGTTCTGTTCCCTCCTTCAGTCATGATGGATTCCACTTGGGCCATTTCAGTCTTTGCTGGCAGCAGACCTTAGCTAGGACCATCTCTATCCAGCAAAGAGGGTGAGATCTGAGGATTGTGGTCCAAAGCCAGCTGGGCCAAGAAAGCTTGTGAGACACTTATCTCCAATTAACTACCAGAAACTGAGGTGGCACTGTGGCACTGTGGTAGAGTGCTAGCCTTGAGCTGAAGAGCTCAGGGACAGCACCCAGGCTCAGAGTTCAAGCCCCCAGACAAAAATCAAAACAAAACAAAAATCAAAGAGGCTCTAATGCCATTAAATCTCTGAAAGAAAACAACGGGCTGCATGTGCTGCCACATGCTTGTAAATCCCAGCCCTTGGGAGGCTGAGGTGGGAGGATTCAGAAGTGGAGGCCAGCATGAACTGTATAAATGAAGCCTGAAAATAAACCTCTCCTCTCTGGGCACACCAGAGCCCGTGGGGGAGGAAAGTACTGGATTTTACTGAAACTTTTAGGTTTGAACAGAAGCTACAGACTGCAGCAGAACAAGAATCTCTTGCCAGGTCATTTGCTGACTCCAATTGCCAGGGAGGTCGTTAGCAACTCTGAAACGTCAGCTTGGGTACAAAAACCAAGGGTTAGTTCCTGTATGCCAGTACCGAGTTTTGTCATGACCAGTGCATGAGAAGAGAAGCTGTTACTATCATGGGTCACAGACAGGCTGGGTGGCTTGCACTTGCCAGAGAGGCTGGGTGGGGACAAGGGGGGTTGCATTCTGCAGATCCTGGCTTACCTGAGGGCAGGAATGGAACTCTCAGATGAGATCCAGGGCTGACAGGAGGAGAATCACATGACTTGCCTGTGAGGGTTGTCATGGTCCCTTCCTCCTGTCCCCAACAGGTGACTCTGGCAAAGTCCAGAAGCATTCAATTTGTCCACTTTGGTTCCAGCCTGAGCTTCTGCATGCTCCTCAGCCCGTGGTCCCTACTTCTTTCTCAGGCAATCTTGGGTACCTCAAAACCAGTCAGGTGCTGGTGGCTTACTCCTGTAATCCTAGCTACTCAAGAGGCTGAGTACTGAAGATTGCAGTTCAAAGCCAGCCAGGGCATAAAAGTTTATGAGACTCTTACCACCAATTAACTAGCTAAAAGCTGGAACTGTAGCTCAAGTGATAGAATGATAGCCTTGAATACAGAAAGCTAACGAGAATGTGAGGCACAAGTTCAAATCCCAATACACCAGCACAACAACTAAGACAAAACACATTCTTATGGTTTCTGAGCTGCAGTCCTGAAGATCTAGGATGAAACAGGAGAACTGCCACTTTTGGATGCCAAGCTACAGTGACTTCCAGGGCCTATGGATACCTTTATGGACTCCAAAGAGTAATCAGTAAAACTGAATCAGGAAAAGTCATTAAAAGCTATGTGGAGTAACAGTGGCTCATGCCTGTAATCCTAGTTACTCAGGAAGCAAAGATCTGAGGACCAGGGTTTGAAGCCAGTATGGGCAAGAAAGTCTATGAGACTCTTTTCTCCAATTAAATACAAAAAAAAAATCCAGAAATGGGGCTGTGGCTCAAGTGGCAGAGCACTAGTCTTGAGCAAAAATGCTCAGGGACAGTGCCCAGGCCCTGAGTTCAAGCCCCATTGTCTGCACCCACACAAAATTAAACGAATGATGAGAAGAAAAGACTGGCAAATAGTTCTTGGAGTCCAATTAAACATTTTTAGCTACAAGAAAGAGCTGTTTACTGTTTAATATTTCACTTCAGCTATTTGGAAAGAGAAAATTGGAGATGGGGGGGTGGGGCGTGGCGTAGATTGGGGAATCTGGTGCCTGGCAGATGTGACCACACGGTGGTGCTACCATCCTGAATTTTGTTACATGAGTGGAAAAAGAATCAAATTCAACTTTTTTTTTTTCTTTTGCCAGTCCTGGGCCTTGAACTCAGGGCCTGAGCACTGTCCCTGGCTTCTTTCTGCTCAAGGCTAGCACTCTGCCACTTGAGCCACGGCGCCACCTCTGGCCTTTTCTATATATGTGGAGCTGAGGAATTGAACCCAGGGCCTCATGTATATGAGGCAAGCACTCTACCACTAGGCCACATTCCCAGCCTCAAATTCAAGTTCTTTTTTTTTTTTTGGCCAGTCCTGGGCCTTGGACTCAGGGCCTGAGCACTGTCCCTGGCTTCTTCCCGCTCAAGGCTAGCACTCTGCCACTTGAGCCACAGCGCCGCTTCTGGCCGTTTTCTGTATATGTGGTGCTGGGGAATCGAACCTAGGGCCTCGTGTATCCGAGGCAGGCACTCTTGCCACTAGGCTATATCCCCAGCCCAAATTCAAGTTCTTTATAGGTGAAAGAAAAACAAACAAAACAAAACCCCTCTAAAACATGAAGTCAGCTTTGATGCTTATTGCAGTAATTAAAATTTAAATTGATTTAATTATTTAGGGAAGTGTTATGCAACTGAGCTATATCTGCCCATCAAAAATGTTTTTTTTTAATCCTAGCTATTCAAGAGACTGAGCTATGAGGACCACAGCTTGAAGCCAGGAAAGTCTGTGAGAGTTTCATCTCCAATAAACTACTAAAAAGAGTCAGAACTAGAGCTGTTTCTCAAGTGGTAGAGTGCAAGCCTTGAGCAAAAGCAACTCAGAGACAGCGTCAAGGCCCTGAGTTCAAGCCCCAGGATCAGCACAAAAAAATAAAAATAGAAACAGCAAAAATACACATAACTTCAAGCTTGCCACCTTAACTCTCCTCTTGCTTCAGCCTCCCAAATGCTGGGATTATAGATGTGTACCACCTTGCTCAGCTCTGTAATTCTTTAGGTAGTACTAGGCTGAACTTGATGGCCTCATACTTACTAGACAGGCACTCTACTACCACTTAGCCATATCGCTTATCCCCTCCTTTTATGGTGAGGGGGAGGGCCAGTCTTAGGGCTTAAACGCAAGGCCTGTTCCCTGCACTTTTCTGTTCAAAGCTAACACTCTACCACTTGAGCCACAGCTCAACTTCTGGCTTTTTGGTGGTTGATTGGAGATAAGAGTCTCATAGATTTTCCTGGCTGTCTGTTTTCAAATTGTGATCCTCAGATCTCAGGTTCCTGAGTAGCTAGAATTACAGATGTGAACCACTAGTGCCTGAATCTTTAGTCTGTTTTAGTGATGGTTATTTTTATTTATTTTTGTGCCCGTCTTGGAGCTTGAACTCAGTGCCCAGGCACTGTCCCTGTGCTTCTGTGCTCAAGGCTAGCGCTCTACCACTTGAGCCACAGCTCTATGTTCAGGTTTTTGGTGGTTAATTGAGATAGAAGTCTCATGGATTTTTCTGCCTGACTTCAAACCATGATCCTCTGATCTCAGCTTTCCGAGTAGTTAGGATTACAGGTGTGAGCACTGGTGCCCAGCTGTGTTGGTTATTTTTGAGATAGAGCTCATACCTGGGCTACCATTTGCCTATTTTATACTTTCCATTGTAGCTGGGATGATAGACATGTGCTACTGCACTCATCTATGGGTTGAGAAGGTGTCTTGTGAGCTGTTCTGCCTGAATTATCCTTGAACTTCAATGGTCCTATTCTCAGCCTCCCAAGTAGACCTGACTACAGGTGTGAGCCACCAGCTCCTGGCTCTCAAATATTTTGAGGAACCATCATACCTGTTTTGTTTTTTTATTGCTAGTCCTGGGGTTTGAACTCAGGGCCTGAGCACTGTCCCTGGCTTCCTTTTGCTCAAGGCTAGCACTGTACTACTTGAACCACAGCACCACTTCTGATGTTTTCTGTTGATGTGGTACTGGGGAATCAAATCCAGGGTTTCATGCATGCACAATAGGCAAGCACTCTACTACTAAGCCACATTCCCAGCTCCTATCATATATTTTTTTCTCTTCTTTATTGTCAAAGTGAAGTACAGAGGGGTTACAGTTTCATATGTAAAGCAAGTATATTTCTTATCCAGCTTGTTACCCATCATACATTTTTATGCCTTTTTTTAAAATTGTTGGAGATTGAGTTTACATCCTTGCACAAGCTAGGCCAGTACCTAACACTGAGCTATACCCCCTGCCCACTGTAGCATTAAAAAAAAAGACCCTTGTATTCTAGTATCTTATACATACAGAAACACAGGTGATTGTCACAAATTGAACAACATGTAATCAAAAACTCAATCATGGCTGGAGGCCTGGCTCAAGTAGTAGAGTCAAGTAGTAGAGTGCTTACATTGCAACTCGAGGCTCTCAGATTAAACCCTATGATTGCAAAAACAAAACAACAAAACCCTAAACAAACTGAACAAAAGAAAACAAACCCTCTGTAGCCCAATCACAAAAGAGTATCAGCAACACCCTGGGGTCCTCCCTTCAGGTTTATTACTCCTCTCTCAGACATTTATCAGCATGTGTTCATTTTGCCTGCTTTTGGTCTTAAATTCTTGAAGGCATATCACAAAATCCTTCAGTCTGGCTGGGCCCTTGTGGCTTAAGCTTGTAATCCTAGCTACTTAGGAGGTAGAGGCCAGGAAGATTGGGATTTGAAAGCAGCCTGGATAGGAATGTCCAGGAGACTCCAGTTTAATCCAGAGCTGGGCAAGGTGGCCTGCACCTTGGATGAGATTGGGAGGAGATAGCTAGAGGCCAGCCAGGGCAAAACATTTATGAGACCTAATTTCTATAGAAAAAAAGCTGCATATGGTAGCGCATGCCTGTCATCTCAGCAGGCAGCACAAATAAGAGAATCACAGTCAAGGCTGGCCCATACAAAAATTGACAACCTGCTTAAAAAATGTCAGAGTTTGAAGTGTTGCTCAATTGGTAGAGCATCTTCAAAAAAAAAAAAACCAAACGAACAAACAAACAAAAAAAACAAGTGCCACTTTTGTATGGCCTGTGATTTTGAGGCTGGTGTGGTCTAATAAACAGGACACAGTATGACAGATACTGAAGAAGAGGAAGCAGTGGAGATGAGACTCGGGTGAGCGCTCTAGGGAGCCTCTGGTTGAAATTCTCCCTCTTTGTCTCCACCAGTAACTCCTCCTCAGTGGTAGCAGGGCAAGTGAGTTTTGTAGTACAAACAGTTGTAAAGCTGGTTGGGTGAAATTCATTGTTCTGTACTTTTTTTGTTGTTGTTGTTCTGTACTTTTTGATGAGCTGTTTCCTGGGACTTTGCCAATGCTTGTACCACAACATCATTCTTCCTTTAGCTCCTCTTTAAAAGCGAAGGAGAAAAGGAATTGGGGCCACCATATGCTGGGTCCCCTTAGAATATGAGAGACAAAGAAACAAAAAGCCACTGATGTCACTTGAAGCATATCGCAGGATAGTGTCCTGCAGACAGTGCTCTCAAAGCAACAGGAACAGAATCTTATCTGCATGGGGTAGCCGTTGTGAGGCTCAGGGAGGCCTGCTGGCTGAGTCAGGACAGGCTTCTAGAGGGAGATGACTGCATCTTAGAAGAAGAACTGGAGATCACTAGGTGCATGAGCCAGCTGGGAAGAAGGGAGAAGCTGTGTGTGTGTGTGTGTGTGTGTGTGTGTGTGTGTGTGTGTGTGTATTGGGACTTGAACACAAGGCCTGGATGCTATCCTTTCTCTTTTTCACTCAAAGCTGAGTCTCTACCACTTGAGTCACAGCTCTACTTCCAGCATTTTCTGGTGAATTCAATGTAAGACTCTTGGGTTTGTCTGCCTGGGCTGGCTTCAAACTGCATTTCTCAGATCTCAGCTTCTTGAGTAGCTAGGATATAGGTGTGAGCCAACAGTGCCCTGAAAGACCCAGCAACCTAAAATAAAAAGGCTGCCTTCAAGGGCTCCAATTCTCCCTATTTAACCCAAGGCCAATCTCTGTAATGGAGAAGATGTGAAGAGATGGCTGAGATGCTCTCTTTCTCTGCTATATTTCTAATAAACTTTACTATCACCCTCAC
The DNA here is from genome assembly GCF_023159225.1 of Perognathus longimembris pacificus. NCBI lineage: Eukaryota > Metazoa > Chordata > Mammalia > Rodentia > Heteromyidae > Perognathus > Perognathus longimembris. The sequence continues at coordinate 7,320,494 of NC_063177.1, forward strand.
TTATGTTCGCGTCTTGCCTGAATTATCTTCTTGCCAAACACAAGTATTGAGGTCAACTTAGCTGCCCTCAATTTCCTGTATCATTACTGTGTTGTTGGTGGGTTTTCTTTCTTTTTTGTTTTTGTGTATTATCCAGGAACTTTTTTCTCCCTGAGAGTTTCATGTTGACTCTAATATTTATTTATTTAAGTTCCAGTACTGGGGTTCAAACTCAGGCCTAGGTGCTGCCCCTTAGCTTTTCCACTCAAGGTTGGTGCTCTATCACATGAGCCACACCTCCCTTCAGTCTAATATTTAATTTCAAATGATTTCATTTTAAAATGAACACAAGTAAATTAAATAAATATTATCTCCCAGAGGTCACTTACCTCTGGCCTTAGGTGTGTGAGGTAGAAAATCTGGAGGGCCAAGTTCTGGGCTAAGCTCCTCCCAAGATACCCAGGTGCCAGTTTCTACAAAAGTTCTTTATGGCTGGGTACCAGTGGCTCATGCCTGTAATCCTAGCTACTCAGGAGGCTGAGACCAGAGGATCATGATTCAAAGCCAGCCTGGGTAGGAAAGTCCACGAAACTCTTGTCTCCAGTGAACCACCAGAAAACTGGAAGTGGTGCCATGGCTCAAAGTGGTAGAGCACTAGCCCTGAGTAAAAAAGCTCAGGGACAGTGGCCAGACCCTGAGTTCAAGCCCCATGAGCAATAAAAAAAGAAAAAATGAAAATGCTCTTTATGAACACCCTCCTCCTGGAGTCCCACTCATTTCAAAATTGTACCAGTTATAAATCTGTGTTTCCTTGTCTCCATGTTGGTCAACTTGTGGGCAGATCCCTGTGCTTCTAGCCCAAGGCAAGAGCTTGTCATTAAGTGACACTTCCTGACTCTAACTCAGGGCCTCATGCCCTCACTTAGTTTTTTTCACTTCAGGGTCACACTCTACCACTTGAGTCACACCTCTACTTCCAGCTTTTTGCTCATGAAGACTTTTCTGCGCAGGTTGTTTCCAGATTTCCATCCTCAGATCTCAGCCTCTCCAGTAGCTAGTATTTCAGATAGGAACTACTTTAGCTTGCAGTTCTTCATCAATTTTGAAGGATAACTTTATTGGGTATAGTAATTTTGACTAGAAGTTATTTGAGGTCACTTGTTGGGGATGGCTGTGCCTTTAAGAGGGGGTGGCCCAGTTAGCCCGTCCCCCCCTCCTTCCGGCTTCAACCGGAAGAGAAGCCCCTGCCCCTGGGGGCGAGCACATGTGCCACCATGGCAGCCGGAGACCCCAGAGGCCTGGTCCTTGGGGGGCTGTGGTCTCTGCCCATAGAGGAAGTTCCGTTACATCACCGTGATGGACAGCCCATTAGCCAATCGTTAATACCCAGTTAGCCCCTCTCCTTTGCGCGTCTTTGCTGGTATAAGGCTATTAGTCCCTCCCTTATTAAACCAGAACACCCCTTGAGGGTTTTAGAAGTCCACGTGCCTGTGTCTTCCTTGGGAATGGGGGGGGGAGCAGGACATCTCTCAACCACACGCTACCGAGGCTGCCCGTGGCCTCCCCTTCTGCAGTTAATCCTTACTGGCCAGGGGATGCGTTGAGAGCGGCAGAGGACCACACACGGAAGAGGCAGCGAAGCCCAGGACCTCCACGCGGATGGGAGGTAGAGCGAAGCCCGGCAGTCACTTATCATTTAAAAAAGTTTTTTAAGGTGTTTTTTTTTTTTCCCCTGGCATTCCAACCCTTTCAGTATCTTTGGGCTTGGTTGGAGATGAGTTAGAAGCTTTTGAAAGAGTCACATTAATTGCATTTGTATATTGTGATAGAAGTTGTGTATATCTGTTAGGTTGGATATCTCTTTTACTGCCAATTAGAGGAGAGAAAGCATATAGCAGTGATAAAATAATCAACTGTAGCTGGGTGCCAGTAGCTCAAGTTTGTAAGCCTAGCTATTCAGGAGGCTGAGATCTGAGGATCAAGGTTCAAAGCCAGGCTGGGCAGGAAAATCCATGAGACTCTTATCTTTAGTCAATCACCAAAAAGTTAGAAGTGGAGTTTCAGCCCAAGTGGTAGAGTGCTAGCCTTGAGCAAAAAAAGCTCAGGGACAGTGTGTGGTCCCCGAGTTCAGGCCCCAGGATTGGCACCAAAAACAAAAACACACAAAAAAGGGAAAACACATACACATATGTGTTTTCTTTTTGTTGGTGGTAGTGGGTTTGACTTCAGGCCCTCAATATTCCTGGACTGACACTGTTCCACTTTGGCCACATTTTCGGTTTTCCTTTTCCTTTTCTTTCTTTTCACATGGTATTCAGGACCTTTCGTTTGTCTGGCAAGCACTCTACTACCTGAACCATTTCCCCAGTCCTTTAGCATACAGGGCCTCACACTAACTGTGCCTGGGCTGGCTTTGTGCCTGTGCCATCACACTTGGCTTGTTTTAAAGATAAAGCCTTCCTAACTTTTGTTGGGGCTGATCTCAAACTGCTATCTTGTTACTACTTCCTGAGTTGCTGAGGTTACAGACATGTACTACCATTCCTGGCCACAAACCAAGTGTTCAAATGTGGTTAAAAAACTTGAAACTATCAGCTTCATCGCTAATATGGTTGTAGAATAAAAGAACTAGGTTTTGTTTTGCGGACTTTTTTTTTTTTTTTGCCAGTCCTGGGGATTGGACTAAGGGCCTGGGCACTGTCCCTAAGCTTCTTTTGCTCAAGGCTAGCACTCTACCACTTGAGCCACAGTGCCACTTCTGGCCTTTTCTGCTTATGTGGTACTGAGGAATCAAACCCAGGGATTCATGCATGCTTGGCAAGCACTCTACCACTAAGCCATATTCCCAGCTCAGAACTAGGGTTCTTATGGAATAAACTGTACATTTAAAATGGTTACTAGTTTAGGTATTAAAAATTAAGCAGTAAGGAAAAAAGGAACAAGAGAAAGAAAAAAGAAAAAGATAAGGTAAAGAGGAAGAAACATGAGATAAAGATATACAATACACTAGTGTGCAGGAACCTCATATAATTGTGTGCGTGCACGTGTGTGTGTGTGTGTGTGTGTGTGTGTGTATGTGTTGGTCATGGGGCTTGAACTCAGGGCCTGGGTGCTGTCCCTGAGTTCTTTTGAGCCACAGGTCCACTTCTAGTGTTCTGGTGGTTAATTGGAAATAAGAGTCTCACAGACTTTCATTCCCAGGCTAGCTTTGAACTGCAATCCTCAGATCTCAGCCTCCTGAGTAACTAGGATTACAGGTGTGAGCCACCAGCACCCAGCAAACCTCATATAATTATTATAGAGAAAAACAATACAATCAGGAAAAGAGAAGGGAAAAAGGAATAGGGGAAAAAAGGTACTTTTCCTTGGCCCTCAGAGCTCTGTCTGTGGTTGTTTGTTCCTGGTCCCCTTATAGGCCTGAGGTAGTCTCTGATTCCTTTCTGGGTGCAGCCTGGGTAAGGATGGGTGACTGGCTAAGGCTGTGGCCTGGGCAGTGGCTGAGGGGAGGGGAGACAGCTCAGCAGCTCAGGTGCACACTAGTGGCTGTGCTGGGTCGGGCAGGTCCCCTTGAGCAGTAGCAGCTCCAGTGCAGGTGCGAGTCCATGGTTTAGCAGTAGGGGGGTGGGGGCAGGGCAGCTCTGGCTGGTAGGAGCAGTTGAGAGTTGAGGTGGGAAAGGTCTGGGCACAGGGCAGCAGATGAGGAAGAGAGAGTGGAGTGGTTTCCTGGTGTGGGATGTCTGAGTGTTTCCAGTGAAATTTGCAGGCTCCTGAGATTTAGGGTGCTGGCTTGTTGCATACCGGATACCCAGGTGGGCCTTGAACCCACCACAGTAATCACCAGCACTCCGTTGCTTGGGCTAAGAGTCTTTTATTCAGCTCTGCACAGCATCTACGTGCCACCACTGGGATAGTAACAAACAGCACCAGGGCTAAATAGGGCTAAGCTTTTAAAGGCAAAAATCACATGTACCACTACTTTGTCTAAGCCTGCTGTTTCTAGGGACTCCCCAAAAGGGGGTTCCCTATACCTTTCACTCGGTTTCCACACACTGGCTTTTGAGTAAAATTGGTTTCCTTCCCACCAACTCTTATCTTCTGAGTATTAGCTTTTCTCTGTGTGTGTGCAGGTCCTGGGATTTGAACTCAGGGCTTGAGTGCTGTCCCTGACCTTTTTTTTTTTTTTGTCAAAGCTAGTGCTTTATCACTTGAACCACAACTCCATCAACCATGGCTTTCTGCTGGTTAAATGGAGATAAGGGTTTCATGGATTTTCCTGCCCAGGCTGGCTTTTAACCATGATCCTCAGATCTCAGAATCCTAAGTAGCTAAGATTACAGGCATGAGCCATTAGTGCCTAGGCCCTGTTTTTCTTTTTTCTTTTCTTTTTTTTTGCCAGTGCTGTGGCTTGGGACTCATTTGAGCCACAGCGCCCCTTCTGGCTTTTTCTATATATGTGGTGCTGAGGAATCAAACCCAGGGCTTCATGTATAGGAGGCAAACACTCTACCACTAGGCCACATTCCCAGCCCTGCCCCCTGGTTTTTGTTTAAATTTTTTTGTAAAGGTGATGTGCAGAGGGGTTACAGTTACATAAGTCAGGTATCAAGTACATTTCTTTTTTAATAGTGTCACCTCCTCCCCCATTTTCTCCCACTTTCTCCCTCCTGACTCCCTCTTCCCAAGTTATATAGTTCATTTCCAACATAGTGTCTAGTGAGTACAAATACTCGCTTTTGAACAGTGAGCAGCTGGCTAGAACTGGGTCTAGCACACAAATATCTGAGATAAATCAACTTTAGTGGAAATAAGCTTATTTTAGAGATTTCAGTTCATGATCACTCAGCTCTGCTGCTTTGGAACTGCACATTACAGCAGGAGTGTGTGTGGGAGCAAAGCCATTGACCACACTGAGAATCAGGACAGGAAGAGGGCTGGGCTCATGGTGCCCTTTGAGGGTGAATGACCAATGACCTAGAGACCTCCCACTAGGCCACGCCATTTAAAATTCCTACCATCTCATGACAGTGCCATAGTCTAGAGACAAATGTGTAATACAGGAGTCTTTGGGGAACATAATCCCAAGCTGTTCCACCTCCCACCTGGAGCAAGTCCTATAGTCTCCCCAACGCTCCATTTCCTCCCCTGTGAAATGAGAATAAGAAAGGCATCCATCTTGTGTTGTGTTTGTGAGGGTTAAATGAGAAAACATCTATAACTAGATTTCAGGAGTGGATTCCTGTTTGTATTCCTGAAAGTGCTTATGGAGACTGATTTTTCTTCTACCTCAAGGAGAGCTGCTTTCTGCGGCCTTTCTGTGGTTGCTCTCTCCTCTTCTTCCCTGCATCTGGAGAAACTTCCGCTCCCCAGAAGGGCGACTGAGCCAGGCAAGGGTTGGAGTACCTGGAGCTGAGCCCACAGGAAACAGTGGCCTAGAGCTGGGGTGCAAGGGTCACAGGCCCAGATTGGGCAAGAGCCGGGAGCTGGTCGGTCTCTTTTATCCTTGTCAGGGAACTTTGGAGAAAGCAGCACTGCTGGAAATTCAGGGACAGGAGGTGGGAGGGGGAGGGGCAGAGGGATAGCAGCTCATTGTATCAATGCCTCCAGGCCTGGCTCCCCTGCCCCATTTGTGAAATGAGGAGTGGGATGACAGGAGAGTGGGGGTGGAGGCGGGAGGACCAGGGGACCCCCATCTCTGAGGATGAGAACCACAGTGGTGGTGTCTCTCCCCCCCCCCACCCCTACTACTCATTGCTTGAGTTTCAGCTCTGTTTATATTTCTATTTACTGTCCAAAGTCCCTGCGGCTGGGAGATGCCATGTTAGATTCACTTGGACATTCTGATATACATGCGGGCTCAGAGCGCTTGCCCAGGCCAGCCTCCTCCCCCTCCTAGCACCTCCTTCCCCAGTCCTCCCCAACTTAATGTCTGCCAGGGAGCACATCAGCTCTTCATACCTTTAACAGGTAACGAAGGTGGGGGGCAGGTGGGAGGGACTTCAGGTGTCTGGGGTTCAGGGACACTGAGGGTTGGATGGGAAGGTGTGAGCCGCTCTAGTTCAAGGAAGGCATGCCCCTGGCCTTGTCAAAGAGACACGAGATTGGACAGGAAACTGAGATAGTGCAAACCTTTGCTCCAATCTCACCTTCAACTTCATATTCAACCTCAGCTGTCACCTTAGGCCTTACTTTATTATTATTGCTATTGTTATTATTCTTGTGGGGCCTGGACTGGTGTCTCTAGACCTCAATCCTCAGATCTCAGACTCCTGAGTAGCTAGGATTACAGGCGTGAGCCACAGTACCTGGCTGTCATTCTTTACTTTAATCTGTCCACATGAGTTTGCTTGTCTGTTCAAAGCCCATCTCTAAACACAGCCCCAGCCTCAGCCTGAAGAGCAGCCTTCCCTCCACCCCAGCTCCAGCTCCTGCCTGGGGCCCGCCATGGACAAAGACTTTCAGGACCTCCAGCAGCTGGACCTGGAGGAAACTGACCATCAGTTCAGCGGTGGTGAGGAGCCAGGCATTCATGGACAGAACCGCAAGAAAGAAAGTCCATTTTGGAAAGGCAAGTGCCAGTTTCTGGGACCTCACCAGAGCCCTGCCTCAGTGGGCCACACTCTCTGGGCACTCCGGGGCAGGGGCTGTGTTCCTCTAGCTGTGAGCTGTTGATGACTCTCATTATACAGGGTCCAGAAAGAATTTGTCCCCAGAGGTGAGGACATGTTGGAACTGGAGAAGACTTTCTCCTTCTTCCTCCTACCCTGAGGCACATGTGTGCTGTGTGTGTGCATGTGCACATGTGTGTGCACATTTGCACGGCTGTCTACAGTCAGCAGGCCTATGTGTGCCTGTACGAGTAAGGGTAGGAGGTGAGCTGGAGAGGGCAGGCAAGTGAGCTGAAAGGCTCAGCTCCCGGTAGGCCTCCTGCCTGGTCTGTCTTAGGCACATCTTGAACATAGGTGGAAAGATTTCAGAAAAATTAGTGTGCCTCTGGACAGAAAGATAGGGCACAGAGGAGCATCAGGCTGGGAGCTGGAACTGGAGCCAAGCTCTGTGGAAGTGGAAGGGACCAGGGTGCATGCTCAGGGGAGAGGGTGGGCTACCCTGAGGCTGGGTGGCTGAGGGAAGGATTGGGTTGGGCAGGGAAGGAGGGGACAAGACCTGCTCCACCTACATATCTCCTTCCTGAAAGTGGGGTGGCAGGCTCCCACCCCCCTGCAGAGGCCCACCCACCTCACTTTGCCCCGAAGCTGTATGTAGACTAGTGAGGGTTCAACAGCTTTGGGTGTTGCTAAATCTGCGGAAGGTGAAATCATTCAGCATTTGACAGAAAAGCTTGGAGAGAGTCCAAATTCTTTCAATTAATGGGCAAGGGGGATTGCTTCAGGGACCGAGGGGTAGCACAGGGGGGAAAGCCACAGGCTGCAAACCCAACACGTATTTCCTTCCAGCAGCTTCCACTGCATAGGAGGGGGTATTGTCACAGGAACAGGTTTTTATTGCTGATGGTTTTCTACTTTTCCTGTCACTTTATGTGTATACAGTTTTCAAGACTTTTGTGTGTGTGCCAGTCCAGGAGTGAACTCAGGGCCTAGGCACTGTACCTAACCACTTTTTGTTCAAGGCTAGCTCTCTACCACTTGAACCACACCTCCACTTCCAACTTATTGGTGGTTAACTGGAGAAAAAGTCTCATGGCCTTTCCTATCCTGCAATTTCCCAGGTCTCAGCTTGCTGAGTAGCTAGGATTGTATGTACAAGCTACCAGCTCCTGGCCAGATTTAATTTAACATAATTAATTAATTTTTTTGGTGTGGTTGTGCTTGAACAGACATATTTAATTCCAGATGTGGTTGTTTTCATCTTGTGGAGCTCAACTTTGGACTTTGAAACACCTTTAACAGCTCTCTGCTTAATGTTGTTTTTCTTTTTTCCACACATACATTTATATGTATGAATATATGGGATATAACTACAATATCTGTTTAAATTACATTGTCTGCTAATCCACCCTTCCTTTCTTCCTTCCTCTTCCTCCCACTCCCCCTCCTTCCTTCTTCTTCCTTTCTTTCTCAATCATGGGACTTGAAGTCAGGGCCTGGGTGCTATTCCTGAGCTCTTTTTGTTCAAGGCTAGCACTCTACCACTTTGAGCCACAGCACCACTTCCAGTTTCCAGGTTAATTGTAGACAAGAGCCTCACAGACTTTCCTGCCCAGGCTGGCTTCGAACAGCCATCTACAGATCTCAGTCCCCTAGGATTATAGGTGTGAGCCACCAGTGCTCAGCTTAATGCTAATATCTTTGTCCATTCTGCATCCATTTTAATAGATTTATTTTTTCCATTTATTTTTTGTAAGGTTTTTAAAATAAGTAGCCAATAAAGGAGAACGCCATGCAGTATTCAGGCAGGAGAGAAAGTTTATCACCGAACTGTTGGCTTGTGGCGGAGATGATGCATGACTGGACTATTAAGAAGAGGTCCTTTGTTTCCTTATCTTTGGAGTTCTTTTCAGTCTGTATATTATTTTAGAGGCATATGAAGTAGTGCTTGGGTCTTACTTTTTGGTGCATTTCTCTCAAGACTGCCCTTTTTTGGTCTTACTGTGTATTGGTATCTTGGGTCTTGTTTGCTTGGTCATGTCTCTTTGCAATTTGATTTTAACACCTGCATCTCAGAGAGACCATGTGCTGTTTGTCTCTCTGTTCTTGGCTTGTCTCACTCAATATGATTTGTTTTAGTCCAGGCCGTTTCCCTGCAAATGCCATTATTTTTTTAATCATTTCCAATAGCTGTATAGAATTCCATTGTGTACATGTACCACATTTTTTGGATCCATTCATCTGTAGTGGGGCATCTGGGTTGTTTCCATGTCTTGGTTATTGTGAACAGTGAGGCAATGAACATGGAAGTGCTGTTGTCTTTGTCCGATCCTGGTTCCTGTTGCTCAAGGGCAGATGCCTAGGAGTGGTATGGCTGGGCCATAGGGTATGTCTATGTTTAGTTTTTTGAGGAACCTGCAGGCTGCTTTTCAGAGTGGTTGTACTAGTTTACATTCCAAAAAACAGTACAGTAGGGTTTCTCTTTCTCTGCATCCCCTTCAGTATTTGTTGTTGAGTTCAGAGTATAGGCCATTCTGACTGGGGTAAGGTGACATCTCAGGGTTGTTTTTATTTGCATTTCCTTTATGGCCAGGGATGTTGAACGTTTCCTATGTGTTTATTTGCCATTTTTATTTCTTCTGTGAAGTCTCTCTTTAGCTCCCTTGCCTATTTAGTGATTGGTTTACTAGGTTTGGGAGGGATTTGTTTCTTGAGTTCCCTGTATTTGACAGATATTAGGCCTTCGTCTGTTGCTTTGCTGTTGAAGATCTTTTCCCAGTTGGTTGGCTGTCTTTCTACTGTAGTCACTATGTCTTTAGTTGTGCAGAAACTTTTTATTTTGATGTAGTCCCATTTGTTGAGTCTCTCTCCAATCTGCTGTGCCCCTGAAACTTTGTTCAGGAAGTTCCTGCCTGTGCCTATAAGTTCTAGTGTCTCTCCTACTCTGTCCTGTAGTAGTTTCAGAGTTCCAGGTTGGATATTGAGCTCTTTTAATCCATTTTGAGTTCATCTTAGTGCATGGTGATAGGCTAGGGTCCACTTTGAGTTTTTGGCATGTGGCTGCCCAGTTTTCCCAGCACCAATAGTTGAAAAGGCTTTGTTTTCTCCATTGTATGTCTTTGGCTCCTTTGTCAAATATCAGCTAGATACAAGTATGTGGTTTTATTTCTGGGTCTTCTAATTTATTCCATTGAGCTTCGGGCCTTTTTTTTTTTTTTTTTTTTCCAGTCCTGTGCCTTGAACTCACGGCCTCAGCACTGTCCCTGGCTTCCTTATACTCAAGGCTAGCACTCTGCCACTTGGGCCACAGCACCACTTCTGGCCATTTTCTACATAAGTGGTGCTGAGGAATCGAACCCAGGGCTTCATATATGCGAGGCAAGCACTCTTCCACTAGGCCATATTCCCAGCCCCACGTCTGTTTTTGTGACAGTACCAAGCTGTTTTTGTTATTATGGCTCTGTAATAAATCTTAAAATCTGGTATCGTGCTACCTCCTGCGCTGCTTCTTTTGCCTAGAGTTGCTTAGGCTATTCTAGGTCTTTTGTTGTTCCAAATGAATTTTTGGATTTCTTTCTCTATTTCAGTAAAGAATATCATTGGGATTTTGATGGGAATTGTATTGAATTTGTATGTCATCTTTGGCAATATGGCCATATTTATGATATTGATTCTACCTATCTATGAGCATGGAAGTTCTTTTCATTTCCTGGTGTCCCCTTTGATTTTTATAATTTTCACTAAATAGATCCTTTACATCTTTGTTTAGGTTAATTCCTAGATTAAAAAAATTTTTTTAGCTATTGTAAATGGGGTTGTTTTCATGATTTCCTTTTCTGCTTGTATATTATTGGTATACAGAAAGGCTACTGATTTTTGTGGATTGATTTTGTATCCTGCTACTTTGCCAAAATGGTTTATTAGTTCTAGGAGTTTGGGAGTGGAGTTTTTTGGGTCCTTCAGGTATAAGATCATGTCATCTGCAAATAGGGATAGTTTAATTTCTTCTTTCCCTATGTGGATCCTTTTAATATCCTTTTCTTGCCTTATTGCTCTGGCTAAGGGTTCCAGAACTATATTGAATAGGAGTGGAGAAAGTGATCATTCTTGTCTTCTTCCTGATTTTAGGGGAAATGGTTTTAGTTTTTCCCCATTTAGTGTGCTATTAGCTATTGGTCTGTTCTATATGGCTTTTATTGTTTTAAAGAATGTTCCTTCTATTCCTATTTTCTCGGGAGCTTGATTGGGTGTTGTATTTTGTCGCAGGCTTTTGGCCTTGGCTCTGTTAATGTGGTGAATTACATTTATTGATTTGCATATGTTAACCAGCCTTGCATCTGTGGAATGAAGCCTATTTGGTCATAATGTATGATTTTTAAATTTAGTTTCTGGATTCTCTTGGCTAATATTTTATTGAGGAGCTTTGCATTTGTGCTCATAAGGGAGGTTGGCCTGTAATTCTCTAAGACTGGGCATTCTGTTTTGTTTTGTTTTGTTTTTTTGGCCAGTCCTGGGCCTTGGACTCAGGGCCTGAGCACTGTCCCTGGCTTCCTTTTTGCTCAAGGCTAGCACTCTGCCACTTGAGCCACAGTGCCACTTCTGGCCGTTTTCTGTATATGTGGTGCTGGGGAATCGAACCCAGGGCCTCATGTATACGAGGCGAGCTCTCTCGCCACTAGGCCATATCCCCAGCCCCGAGACTGGGCATTCTGATTCATCTTATTTGTTTCCTCTTTCTCAAGAGTCATTGTCTTGGGCTGGGGATATAGCCTAGTGGCAAGAGTGCCTGCCTCAGATACACGAGGCCCTAGGTTCGATTCCCCAGCACCACATATGCAGAAAACGGCCAGAAGCGGCGCTGTGGCTCAAGTGGCAGAGTGCTAGCCTTGAGCGGGAAGAAGCCAGGGACAGTGCTCAGGCCCTGAGTCCAAGGCCCAGGACTGGCCAAAAAAAAAAAAAAAAGAGTCATTGTCTTTCACTGGCTGATGTCCAGTGTCTTGAAAATGGCTGCTCCCCTCCCCCTGCTGGTACTGGGGCTTGATCTCAGGGCCTCAAGCTCTTGCTTAGTTTTTTCTCTCAAGGCTAGTGCTCTACCACTTGAGTCCCACCCTCCACTTTTGGCTTTTGGCTGGTTATTTGGAGATAAGAATCTCTTGAATTGGTCTGCTCCAGCTGGCTCTTTGAACCATGATTCTCAGACCTCAGCCTCCTGGGTAGCTAGGATCGCAGGCATGCACTACCAGCATCCACTAGCCCTCTTTTCTTACAATGCACGTCTATCAAAGGGCAGGTGTTTCCCTCACCCCAGGTGCAAGAGCTGATATGAATATGTGTACCATGTGCATGTATGTTGTATGAACTTGTGTGTGGGGTGTGTATGCTTGCACATGCTCCTGTGGGTACAGGTGTACAAATGTTTTGTGTTTAACACCCCACTGTTGGGGTCAAATCCATGGGCTTCTCCCCAATGCCACACTTGTTTCTTTGCTTGTCCAGGTTGTGTCTCCTCTATGCTCTGTTCCTGCTTCCTGAATGTCTGGCTTCTGACACCCTCTCTCTTACAGGGCAGCTTCCTTCCCAGACCCTTCCACAATGCCTCTGCTCCAGCCTCCACCTCAGTCTGCTTGCCCTGAGCCTCAATGTCCTGCTGCTCGTGGCCGTCTGTGTGATTGGGTCCCAAAGTGAGGTCATGGGGATGAGGCAAAGGTGGTGGTGGGTTATGGGTAATGATGAGGTAGTGAGGAGGACAATGAGAGGGAGAGAGGTGGAGGCAGCACGTGACAGGTGCTGGGCACAATAAGGGGTCAAGAATGGGATGGATAGACAGGTGTTAGTGGCGCATGCCTGTAACCCTAGCTATTTAAGAGTCTGAGATCTGAGGATTACAGTTCAAAGCCAGCCCAGGCAGGAGGCTCCATGAGACTCGAATCCCCAATTCTGCACCAAATAAGCCAGAAGTGGAGATGTGACTCGAGTGGTAGAGTGCTAGCCATGAGCACAAAAGCTCAGAGACTGGGGTTGGAAGCATGGCTCAGTTGCTAGAACGCCAGCCAATGAGTGAAAATGTCAGGTATGAGTTCAAGTTCTGGTTTTGTACCTAAAAAAAAAAAGCTCAGGGACAGCAGGTAGGCCCTGAGTTCAAGTCCCAGGACTGGAACAAGCTCCAACCCCTCATCCCCCCAAAAGAAAAGAACTGGGACCACTGGTGTGTCAATGATGGGCAGTGAGGGGGATGGTTATACAGATGGTAATGGGGGCACAGCCCCACACCTGCTCCCTTCTCAATGTCTCCTGACAAGGCATACAGCTGCGAGAAGAGCTGCAGGCCCTGAAGGAAACTTTCAGCAACTTCTCCTCGGGCACCCTGCGGGAGGTCCTGGCTCTAGGCTCCCACGGTGAGTGGCTGGCATTGGTTTATCCTCACAGGCTTTCCTACTGGCTCAGTGCTGCATCTGCTCAGGGGCTGTGGGGATGAAGCCTGGGGCAGATGCCCTAGTCCTGAGGGGCTGGCAAGGCTCCCCATGGACTCTGGCCCTGATGTGGGGGGCCCTGGGGATCCACTGAGGCAGGCAGGGTGAGTGCCAGGCTGGGAGAGGAGGCTGAGGAGATGAGGAAGAGCACTGCACATTTGGGGACTGAGGACAATTCTAGTGTGACAGGAACTGGGGGTGGTGCTGAGGGGGTCAGAGATCAGAGTGTGGGAGGTACTGGGCTTGGCAGCGAGTGGTGTGGACTGCATGGGGGCATGGTTGTGTGAACACGGGGACCCAGCGAAGGGATTTCACCAGAGTCCCTGCAGGAGCAGGGGAGCCTGGTAGGGTTGAGGGCTTAGGTGCTGACCAGGCCTCGTCCCACAGGAGGTCACAGGCTCCAAGTGGCGCCCCCCTAGTGTGTGGGGCTGGAGGCTGTGCAGGAGGCAGCAGGGGGGAAAGGAATCCATCTTCCTTCTTTCTTCAGGAGGCAGCACAAGTGACAAACTGACGTCCCTGGAGGCCCAGCTGGAGGAGCATCATCAGGACATAAAAGCAGGTCATATTATCCTCCCAAAGTGTGCGTGTGGGCTGTGTATGAGGTGGACATATGCATTGTGTCTGTGATGGGTGTGGCATATATGAGGTATGTGCATGTATGTGTTGTGTTGTGTGTATGGTGTGAGTGTAGGGTGGTGTCTGTGTGCAGTGTGTGCTCTGGTGTTGGTGGGGTTGTATGCGAGTGGTGTGTTGTATGTGTGCAGTGTGGAGTGTAATGCGTGTCCCATATCTCCATCTGAAGTAGTTTGTTTTGTTTTTGTTGCCAGTCCTGGGGCTTGAACTCAGGGCCTGAGCACTGTCCCTGGCTTCTTTTTGCTCAAGGCTAGCACTCTACCACTTGAGCCACAGCGCCACTTCTGGCCGTTTTCTGTATATGTGGTGCTGAGGAATTGAACCTAGGGCTTCATGTATACAAGGCGAGCACTTTACCACTAGGCCATATTCCCAACTGTGAAGCAGTTTAGTGTGTGTGTATGGGATGTGATGGTGATCTGGTACAGTGAGTGTGTTATGGTGTGTGTGGTGTGGTATGTGTGTTGTATGCGTTATGATGTGTGTGGTATGTATGTTGTGGTGTATTGCTGTGGTATGTGTATTGTGGTGTGTCTGGTGTGGTATGTGTGTTGTGGTGTGGAGTGTGTGGTATGGTATATGTATTGTGGTATGTGTGCTGTAGTATGTGTATTCTGATGTGTTTTATGTATGTGGTATGGTATGTGTGTTGGGGTGTGGTGTGGTATCTGTGTTGTGGTGTGGGTATGATATGTGTGTCATAAGTGTGTGTGTTGGCATGTGTGGTGTGGTATGTGTGTTGGGGGATGTGGTGTGGTATGTGTGTTGGGATGTGGGTGTATTAGGTGAGGTGGTGTGTGATGTTGTGTCTGTATAGAATGTGTGTGTGTGTGTGTGTGTGTGTGTGCATGCGCACATGCGCGCTAGTCCTGGGGCTTGAACTCAGAGTCTGAGCACTGTCCCTGAGCTTCTTTTGCTCAAGGCTAGTACTCTATGGCTTGAGCTACAGCACCACTTCCAGCCTTTTCTATGAATGTGGTACTGAGGAATCGAACCAGGGCTTCATGTATGCTAGGCAAGCACTCTACTACTAAGCCACCTTCCCAGCACCTATAATATATGTTTTGTGGGGTGTGTATGGTATGTGTTTGGTGTGTGTTTTGTGGAGTATATATGGTGTGTGTTTTGTAGGGTATGATGTGTGTGTTTTGTGGGGTGTGTTTGATGGTGTGTGTTTTGTGGGGTGTGCATGGTGTGTGTTTGGTGTTTTGTAGGGTGTGTTTGATGGGGTGTGTTTCGTGGGGTGTGTATGGTGTGTGTTTTGTAGGGTGTGTTTGATGGTGTGTGGTTTGTGGTGTGTGCATGATGTGTTGGGTTTGCATGGTGTGTGACTTGTGTGTGCATGGTGTGTGTGTTTGTGTGGTGTATTTTGTGGGCTGTGTATGGCGTGTGGTTTGTGGTGTGTGTTGGGTAATGTGTGTGTGGTTGGTGGTGTGGTTTGTGGTGTATGCATGCATGGTGTGTGTGTTTGTGGGGTGTGTGTGGTGTGTGTATGCTGTGAGCTTGTGTGCTTCTGGAGCTGCCCCAGCTGGGGTTTTGAGCTGGGTCCTGGCGGGTGGGGTCCGGCACATTCACCCCACTCCCTCTGTCCCCAGACCACGCCACCTTGCTCCTGCACCTGAAGCACTTCCCCACTGACCTGGGGGCCCTGACCTGTCACATGGTGTATCTCCAAAGCAACGGTAGGGAGGGAGGGCGGGAGGGACAGGCTGGCGCTGGTCCCTGGGTCTCTGTGTCCCCCCTCCCCCTGCAGGGGTCCCATCCCTCTGCCCACACCCCGCAGGCACGAAATGCTGTCCGGTTAACTGGGTGAGGCACGGAGGCAGCTGCTACTGGTTCTCTCGCGCCGGGATGAACTGGCGCGAGGCTGAGGCGTACTGCCGGCTGGAGAACGCGCACCTGGTGGTCATCAACTCTTGGGATGAACAGGTGAGACTGCAGGGAAACGTGAATGCAGACTCCTGAGGAGGCCCAAGCAGGCTTGCCTTCTCCACTTTCAACCTAAAACAGGACCCAGAAGAGGAAATGTGGCAGTTTGGAGAGGTACACAGTGGCGCAGACACTGATCCTAACAAGTAGGAGCTGGCAGAGAATGACAGGAGCCAGCTGGGAGATGGCTTGCCAGCCAGTATGACCTTGAAGCCAGGACACGGAGAGTCTGTGAATCCCAGTACTGACCTTCAGATGGGGTTGTTGCTCCTGTCAAGGGAACAGAGCAGCAGGATTCCATGCCCGCTCCCCTGCAGTGGGTAGCTGGGGCCTGCAAGGTGCCCTTGGCCTCTCACTTCCACTGCTGCCACCAGACAGTGACCTTGAACGTGGTTCATGGGGTAGAACCAACCCCTTAGAGCACATGGGACATTTTTGTGCCACCCCCTTTGTTTGTTGGTTATGGGGCTTGAACTCAGGGCCTGGACACTTTTGATCAAGGCTAGCTAGCAAATCTACCACTTTGTATTTTTTTTTTTTTTTGTCTTTTCTGTTTTGGTACTGGGGATCGAACCCAGGATGTTGCACTTGCTAGGCAAGTGCTTTGCCACTGAGCTACATCCCAGCCCAAATCTACCACTTTGAGCCATGGCTCCACTTCCCATTTTCTGGCAATTAATTGGAGATAAGAGTCTCATGGACTTTCCTACCTGGGCTGACTTCGAACCACAACCCTCAGATCTCAGTGTCCTGAGTAGCTAGGATTACAGGCCTGGGCCACAAGCACCTAGCTGATTTTTGTGCATTTTTAATTGTTATTATTAAATGTTGTACAAAGGAGTTACAATTCCATAAGTCAGGTTATGAGTACAACCAGACAGGACATTTCAAAACCTTTTTATTGTTATTGTAAAAGTTAGTTACATAAGTCAGGTAAAGAAAACATATCTTTTTGGACAATGTCACCCTTTTCCCTCACTCTCTTCCAGTTTTTCCTCCAATCCCCCCCTCCCCAACCTGTGTAGTTTATTTTCAACATAGTGCCCAGTGAGTACCACTGCTACATTTGTTCACTCTTGGTCCCTCCATTTCTGTGCCCGCTTTGCGCTTCCAAAGACAGATAAATGAACAAACAAGACAAAGAGAAAATGGAAATTGAAACAAAGGAAAAAACCCTCTTGTTTCTATTTCATGGAATTCATTTTGGCAAATATTATTTATATGATCAGATGCATGTAGGCAGTGTACCTTCATGTTCTTTTCCCAAGAATATCCTTCTTTGGTCTCTGGGTGCATGCCTACAGTCAGACAGGACATCTTAAAATTTATTTTTGTTTTGGAGGTGATATACAGTGGGGCTACCTTTACATGTCAGGTAATAAGTACATTTCCTTCCTCATAATGGCATCTGTCCCCTCTTTCTCTCCTCTTCCCTCCTATCTCCACCCTTGAGTTGCATAGTTCACTTTCATCAATGTTCAGTGAGCTCCACTGCTGCACCTTTTCATCCTTTTCCTCTGATTCTGTGCCCTCCCACTGCTTTCTCAAAGATGTGCACGTGAGTACACCATATATAAGGTAAAGAATACAAAGTCACCAGAATGAGAAAAAAACAATTTAAGAAAAAAGTCCTGGGCTGGGGATGTGGCTTAGCAGTAGAGTGCTTGCCTAGCATGCACAAAGCCCTGGGTTTGATTCCACAGTACCATATAAACAGAAAAAGCTGGAAGTGGTGCTGTGGCTCAAGTGGTACAGTGCTGGCCTTGAGCAAAAAGAAGCCCAGGGACAGTGCTCAGGCCCTGCGTTCAAGCACCAGGACTGGCAAAAAAGAAAAGAAAAGTCCTTTGTTTTCATATCTTTGGAGTTGGTTTCAATATGTGTATAGACATATGAAGAGGCACTTGAGCATTGCATCTTTGTGATTTTCTCCTAAGACTATCCTCTTTTGGTCTCTCTGTATATGAGTATCTAGAATTTTGTATAGTTTTAGACAGAATGTTTTTGATCAGGGAGAATGATAATAATAGTTGCATTTGCTGAGTATTTACTATGTTCTTAGCCCTTTTGCTGTTTTTTGTTTTTTTTCTAACCTAGGGCGAGACAAGCACTGTACCACTAGGCCATATTCTCAGCCCATGTTCCTAGCGCTTTTATCTACTCAATTCTCTAACCCTCATAGAGCAGGCAACCTTACTGTTCCCTTATGAGATGATGGCACTAAAGAACAGAAAGGTTAAATGACTTGCCACAGAGCTAGTAAGGCATGATGGAGCTAAAATTCAGATCAACTTGGCTCATTAGCCAGTGGCTTGTCTATTTTTAATTCTTTTTTTTTTTTTAAATAAGATAGGGTCTTGGTACATAGCCCAGGCTGATCTGGAACTCAAGATCTTCTTCCCACAGCCTCCTGAGTGCTGGGGTTGCATATGTGTGCCACACCTGGTGGCCACCGTTACCTGCTGCTTTAGCGGTGGTCCCTGGAGGATTTGCTTAGTATGAACCTGGAAGTATTGTAATGACAAATTTTAAGCCCTTGGATTCAGAATATATTTATCAGCTGGTCTTTGGTGGCTTGTGCCTATAATCCTCATTACTTAGGAGGCTGAGAACTGAGGATCAAAGTTCAAAGCCAACTTGGACAGCAAAGTCTGTGAGACTTTTATCTCCAGTTAACCATCCCAAAGCCAGAAGTAGAGCTTTATCTCAAGTGGTAAAGCACCAGCCTTGAGCAAAAAACCTAAGGGACAGAACCCAGGCCCTAATTTCAAGCCTCAATATGGAAACCACCCCCTCACCTGCAACAAAACAAAACAAAATGTATTTATCAAAACATTGTCACTCACCAGGATATATGAGTAGTTTACATGGTAAAGTGATTGCAAACATGCTTTGTGTTGTGGATCAGCCTACAATATTAGCTGTAATATATAATGGAGATTGGGCAAATCACAGTTTGAGGTCTGCTCAGGGAAGTTTGAGATACCTTAACCAGTGGGCAGCTGTGGTGGCATCAAGTTGACTTCTGACTGTTTTGGTTGTTTTTTATGGTAGTGGTGGTGGTACTGGGATTTTGAGATGGGGGTCTCACCTTGTGCCAGAGTCAGTCTTGACTGTGATCCTCCTCAAGCTGGTGTTCTACCATTTGAGCCACATCTTCACACATTTGTCTGTCTGGACTGACTCGGAACCACAATTCTGATCTCATCTGTCGGGGGTTTTTAGCCTCCCGGGCTCTCTTGTCCTGCAGGAGAGATGGGAAAACACACCCCACCCGGGCGGGCCAGGAAGAGGAAAGGGCCAACGAACTGCCACTCCAGCCCCCCTTTTGTCGGAGGACCCACAGACAATCCGGGAGCCAGTCAGAGCTAAGACTCGTTTAATGGCGGCAACGAGCTGTTCTTTTACATGGGTCGGAGGGTGGCTGAAGGAGAGGGATATGTGCACCTACATAGGGGCTGTGAATGGATGCCTGACCTGTCCGTCAGGGAGGAGCTCCAAGGGACCTCCCAAAGGGGCGGCCTACATCTATGTCACCACCCTCAGGACCACCTCTGGGTTCATCACTCACAGCCATCTTGGTGCACACGCGGTCTGAGGCTGGGAGGCGGGGTTGGTTAGAGCCGCCTTTCCGGTTCTGGACCCAGAGAAGGCAGGCGGGGCTAACAGCCATGCAGCCCTAGGGCTGGAGAAGAGGCGGGCCAGCTAAAACCACCTCTTAACGATGCAAGGCGTTTTTTTTTTTGGTAATTTATTTATTAATTAAAAAAAAGTGTTTTTTTGACAAGGTGTTGTGCAAAAAGGGTACAGTTACATAGTAGGGCAGTGTGTACATTACTTGTGATATCTTACATCATTTAGATTTCTTTTGATAGCATGACCATTTTCAGAAAATGGGCTCAAGACCTCATGTCTGCTAAGCAAACTAATACTCTCCCCCCCAACCCTTCCCACCCCTGCATAGATTTCAAGCTAGTCTCAAACTCCTGGTGTCCAGTGATCCTATCACTTTCAAGCTTCTGAGTCACTGGAATAATTTTTTTTCTGTTAAGAGGTGAATGTAGGGGCTGGGGATATGGCCTAGTGGCAAGAGCGCTTGCCTCATATACATGAGGCCCTGGGTTCAATTCCTCAGCACCACATATACAGAAAATGGCCAGAGGTGGCGCTGTGGCTCAAGTGGCAGAGTGCTAGCCTTGAGCAAAAAGAAGCCAGGGACAGTGCTCAGGCCCTGAGTCCAAGCCCCAGGACTGGCCAAAAAAAAACAAAACACAAAAACAAAACAAAACAAAACAAAAAGAGGTGAATGTATTCATTGAACATGTTTTAATAGACATATTTAGTATTAGACCTTCTTTTCAAACTTATTACTTTATTTTACTTTTTTGTCAGTCATGGGGCTTGAATTCAGGGCCTGGGTGCTTTCCTTGAGTTTTTTTTTCTCAGGGCTAGCACTCTATCACTTTGAGCCTTCTGGTTTTCTGGTGGTTAATTGGAGATAAGAGTTTCATGGCCTCTCCTGCCCAGGCTGGCTTTGAACCAGGATCCTCAGATCTCAGCCTCCTGAGTAGCTAGGATTACAGGCATGAGCTGCTGGTGCCCAGCAGTCCTGTTAATTTTTAAGGATTTTATGCTTTTTTTGGTAATTTATTTATTAATTAAAGAAAAAAATTTTTGACAAGGTGTTGTGCAAAAAGGGTACAGTTACATAGTAGGGCAGTGTGTACATTTCTTGTGATATCTTACACCCTGTTTTTCTTTCCCTTCCCTAGGTCGGTAGACATATATACAATATACAATGTACCAAGAACATATACAGTAGCCATGTGGCCTATGCTGAAGAAAATTTGCCTAGAGCTTTAAATGTAATGTCGACAATAGACAATATATTGACAATAGTCTTATATGAACGTACATACATAGTTTTTGAGCTATTGTGATCTGCTTAGAGGTCAATTTTTGACCTTTATATGTTGAGTAGTTGTTTGGTTTTAGTTACATAATGTAGGGTTGCTGACCCAAATCTGTGGGAAATACCATTTGACAAGAAGGATTTGGTTTCACAGACCTGGTCTCTACTGTCTCCCCCTCCCACCGCCTTAACAGTCATATATCAGGGAGATCATGCCCCTTTGTTTTCTGTGTTCTAGGCTTGTCACACTCAACGTTATTTGTTCGAGTTCTGACCATTTCCCTGCAAATAACAGTATTTCACCATTCCTAATCGCTATGTAGTATTCCATTATGTATAGGTACCATATTTTTTGGATCCATTCGTCTGTGGAGGGGCATCTGGGTTGTTTCCATATTTTGGCTATTGTGAATTGTGCCGCGATAAACATGGAAGTACAAATGTCTTTTTGATATCTTGGGAACTGCTGTTCAGGATAGATGCCTAGGAGTGGTTTGGCAGGGTCATAGGGTAGGTCTATGTTGAACTTTTTGAGAAACCTCCATACTGTTCTCCAAAGTGGTAGTACTAATTTGCACTCCCACCAACAATGGAGAAGGGTTCCTCTTTCCCTGCACCCCCTCCAGCATTTGTTGTTGCCTGAGTTCAGAGTATAGGCCATTCTAACTGGAGTGAGGTGGTATCTCAGGGTTGTTTTTATTTGCATTTCCTTTACTGCCAGGGATGTTGAACATTTCCTCATATGTTTCTTTGCCATTTTTATTTCTTCTCTTGTGAAGTCTCTCTTTAGCTCCTTTGCCCATTTCCTAATTGGTTTAATGGTCTTGGAGGGGCTTAGTTTTTTGAGTTCTCTGTAGATGACAGATATTAGGCCTTTGTCTGTTGCTGTGCTGGTAAAGATCCTTTCCCATATGGTTGGCTGTCTTTCTATTTTGGTGGCTATGTCCTTAGCTGTGCAGAAACTTTTTAATTTGTAGTAGTCCCATTTGTCGAGTCTCTCCCCTATTTGTTATGCCCTTGGGACTATATTCAGGAAGTTCCTTCCTGTGCCTATAAGTTCTAGCGTCTTTCCTACTCTATCCTTCAGTAGTTTCAAGGATCCAGGTCTTATATTGAGGTCCTTGATCTATTTTGAGTTGGTCTTGGTGCATGATGATGGGTCTACTTTGAGTGTTCTGCATATGGCTGCCCAATTCTCCCAGCACCAGTAGTTGAAGAGGCTCTGTTTATTCCATTGTATGTTTTTAGCTCCTTTGTCGAATATCATCTGACTGTAAGAGTGCGGTTTTATTTCTGGGTCTTCAATTCTAATCCATTGGTCTTCTGCTCTGTTTTTATACCAATACCAGGCTGTTTTTGTGATGATGGCCCTATAGTAGAGCTTGAAGTCTGGTATTGTGATACCTCCTGCACTGCTTTTTTTGCCTAGAATTGCTTTGGATATTCTAGGTCTTTTGCTGTTCCATATGAATTTATGGGTTGCTTTCTCTATTTTAGTGAAGAATGTAGCTGGGATTTTGATGAGGATTGCATTGAATTTGTATAACAATTTGGGCAATATGGCCATTTTCACTATATTGATTCTGCCTACCCATGAGCATGGGAGGTCTTTCCATCTCCTTGTGTCTTCTTTGATTTCCTATATTAGATTTTTATAGTTATCATTAAGTAGGTCAGTCACGTCCTTGGTTAGGTTGATCCGTAGCTACTTTATTCTTTTTTTGGCTGCTGTAAAAGGAATTATTTTTATAATTTCCTTTTCTGCTTGTACATTGCTGGTGTACAGAAAAGCTGCTGACTTTTGTGGGTTGATTTTGTATCCTGCTACTTTGCCAAAATGGTTTATTAGGTGTAGGAGTTTGGGGACTGGGTTTTTTGGGTCCTTCAGATACAAGATCATGTCATCTGCGAATAGGGATAGCTTGATTTCTTCCTTGCCGATGTGGATCCCTTTGATGTCCTCCTCTTGTCTTATTGCTATGGCTAGGGATTCCAGCACTATATTGAAAAGAAGTGGGGAGAGTGGGCATCCTTGTCTTGTTCCTGAGTTTAAGGGGAATGATTTTAGTTTCTCCCCACTTAATATGATGTTAGCAGTTGGTCTGTTGTATATGGCTTTTATTGTTTTGAGGAATGTTCCATCTATTCCTGTTCTCTCCAGAGCTTTTAATAAGCATGGATGTTGTATTTTGTCAAAGGCTTTTTGGGCATCGACTGAGATAACAATGTGATTCTTGATTTTAGTTCTGTTGATGTGGTGAATTACATTGATTAATTTACAGATGTTGAACCATCCTTGTGACTGTGTTCTGGAAATAATTCCTTATGATTGTTTGAATATCGTGTGTATTTGTTGTAATTTTTCCGGTGGAGTCCCTGATTTTACGTATATGACTCTCTTCTCTTCTTTTTTTTTGTAAGTCTTGCGAGGGGTCTGTCACTTTTATTTATTTTCTCAAAGAACCAGCTGTTAGTCTTATTTATTTGTTGAATGGTCTTTCTATTTTCAATCAGATTCATCTCTTCTTTAATCTTCGTGATCTCTCTCCTCCTAGTCATTTTGGATTCGATCATTTCTTGTTTCTCCAGTTGTTTTAGTTTCATCGTGAGGTTATTCACCTGCTCTGCTTACATTCTTTTAATGTGAGTGCTGAGGGCAGTGATCTTGCCCCTCAGTACTGCCTTAGCTGTGTCCCATAGGTTTCTTTGTGATGTATTTTTATTGTCATTGTGGCTTATGAATTCATTGATTTCATCTTTAATTTGGTCTGTGGCCCAAGTGTTGGATAACAGTGTGGGGTTTAGCCTCCAAGAATGTGTATAGCCTCTGTGGTAACCATTGTTATTGAGGGTTACCTTTATTCCACTGTGGTCAGATATAATACATGGGATGATGTCAATATTTTTGTATTTGCTGAGGTTCTTTGTGTGGGCTATGACATGGTCAATTTTGGAGTATGATCCATGGGCTGCT
The DNA here is from genome assembly GCF_023159225.1 of Perognathus longimembris pacificus. Taxonomy (NCBI): domain Eukaryota; kingdom Metazoa; phylum Chordata; class Mammalia; order Rodentia; family Heteromyidae; genus Perognathus; species Perognathus longimembris. The sequence goes on from NC_063177.1 coordinate 7,343,990, forward strand.
GAGAAGAAGGTGTATTGGGTCTCTGTAGGGTGGAAGATTCTGTATAGATCTGTCAGATCCATTTGGGATATGGTGTTACTTAGGTCCTCAGTTCCCTTGCTAATCCTCTGGGTGTTGGATCTGTCTCTTGGAGAGAGTGGGGTATTAAAGTCACCCACTATGATTGTGTTTGGGTCTATCTTGTTCTGTAGTTCTGTGAGAATTTGCTTGACATATGTAGGGCCTCTTTTGTTTGGTGAATATACATTTATCACCGTGATGTCTTGGTTCTGGATTTTTCCTTTTATTAAAATGTAGTGTCCTTCTTTGTCTTTTTGAGTTGATTTTAGTGAGAAGTCCAGCTTGTCTGAGATCAGAATGGCTACACCTGCCGTTATGGTAGGTGCATTTGCTTGGAAGATCTTGTTCCATCCTTTCATTCGGAGCCTGTTTTTATCCCTTGCTGTAAGATGGGTCTCTGGTAGAAAACAGATGGCAACTTTTTGTTTGCGGATCCATTCTGCCAGTCTGCTCCTCTTTATCAGAGAGTTTATACCATTTATATTCAAAGAGATCAAGGATAAGAGTGTTTTTCCCCTTCTATTTTCCTGTTAGGCTGTTTGTCCTCTTTTTTTTTCTTGTCTTTAGTAAGCTGCTCTTTCTGTTGGGCTCTGGCTATTGTAGTTTCTTTCTGCTTCTGTCTGTGTGTCCTGTACGATTTCTGTTGGGTGGGGTTCCCCTCTTAGAATTTGCTGTAGGGCTGTTTTTTTTTTTTTTTTTTTATTCACATACTCCTTTAGATCCTCTTTGCTATGGAAAGATCTGGTTTTTCCCTCAAATATGAACTCTAGCTTGGCTGGATATCTTATTCTGGGTTGGCAATTGTTGGCCTGTAGGACTTGGATGGTGTTCTTCCATTCTCTTCATGTGTGGTAGGTTTGTGTGGAGAGGTCTGCTGTTATTCGGATCCTTTTCCCATTGTAATAATTTTTTTCTTCGCTTTGGCTGCATTCAAAATTTGCTGTTTATTCTTGAGATCTGTAGTCTTGATTATTATGTGCCTGGGCGAGGATTTTCTAGGGTATGCTCTGCCAGGCATCCTATAGACTTCGGTTACCTGGGTGAGGTCCCTTGTGAGATTGGGGAAGTTTTCTGCAATAACTTTATTGAAGATATGTTGAAGCCCTCTGCTCTGGTATTCGGCTCCTTCTTCTATTCCAATTATGCGCAGATTATATCTCTTGTCTTTGTCCACTAGCTCCTGGATTAGTCTGCCCTGGAGCTTTACCGTTTCTTGGAGTGTGGTAATTTTCTGGTCCTTGTCGGCTGCATCATCGTCCAAGAGAGAGATTCGGGCTTCAATATGGTCAATTCTTTGTGCTGTGGATTCAAGTGTGGAGTTTATGGATGTCATGGAGCTATTTATGGTTGTCAGATCAGCTCTGATTGTGGAAATTTCTTCCTCTAAAGAGTTGTATTTTAAATCTGTTTTTTTTCATGCATTTCACTTCTCAGGATGTTAAGGTCTTCTTTAACAGAGATTTGCACTGTATCCATTTTTGCTTCCATTTCTTTTTTGGCTTCCTGAAGGTCCTTCAAGACTTCCATTCTAAACTCTTGGAATTGTTTTCTGATTTTATTCCTGAGGCTTTCCATCATTTCTGCTAACATGGCCTCAGTTGATTTTTTATTCTCCATCTCCTCTTTGGTCGTACTGCTTTTTGGAGCTGGTGAGTTGGCTTGCCCTTTGATGAACTGTGTTATATTTCTTTGTGATTTGTGCATCTGGAGATCTGTAGGTGGTTTCCTTGGGTTGGCTTTGTGGTTGTTCCAGCTGGTCCGTCAGTGGGAGACTTGTTTGTGTCCTGGCTTTGGGTTTGAGTTTGGCTGTTGAACCTTACTGCCCAATGGGTGAGCATGACCATCTTGTTTGTTGCCGGGGTGGTCACCCTCACTGCACTTGGGGGTGGGTAGGTTCTGTGTCTTTCTCTGTGGGATAGTGTCCTGCCACTGTGTTGTGCTGACCCTAGCATGCCCCTGGTGGGGGTTTGCGGGTCGCTGATTCAGTGTGGCATGGAGGCTTTTCTCTTCTTTGCTTCTTTTTTTTTTTCCACTCAGTACCTTGGTCAGAGGAGCTCACCTCTCAGATTGAGATTTGGCACTGAGAGGCGGCTCACCCACCTGTGTGGGTTGCTCCAGGGCTGGTGTTGTTGTTGAGGGGCAGCCCACCCACCTGTGCGAAATGCGCCTATCAGAGCAGGCGCTGCCGCAGGGGGGCCCTGCCCACCTGTGCGGAGTGCGCCTACCAGAGTGGGCGCTCCTGTTGGGGGCCCTGCCCACCTGTGTGAAGTGTGCCTATCAGAGTGGGTGCTGCCACTGGGGGGTCCTGTCCACCTGTGGGGAGTGCGCCTACCAGAGCGGGTGTTGCAGCTTGCCTGCTTGTGCGCTCCCGCGGAGGGTTGGGCAGGAGGTCCTCCTGCTGGAGGGCTAGCACGCTGGCCCACACCGGCCCTCGGGGGCGTGCATGCATGTGCACTCTAGTGCTTCCTCTGGGGATGTGCTGCCCCAAGCTGTTGGGAGGGTGCTTGTGCCCTCTCGCAAGTTTGCTGTGGGGGGCGGTATGCGTGAGCCCCAACAGGGCCAAGTGTCTGGGCGCGGGTTGGTGCCCACAGACTTTGCGCCTCAGCTGCGAGGGGTGTGTGTGTGTGTTTGTGCCCAGGTGTCCCTGTTGTGCTGGTATTGCCCACCAGCGAGCCTGTGACTGCTGTTCAAAAAGTCCGCGAGGACCAGGAGCCTCAGGTGGGGCTTCCAATGTCCACCAGTCCCTGGGCCCCAGTTGGGGAGGGGGCAGGGCCGGTGCGGTCCGGCTCAGGCTCCTCTGCTGCCTTGGCGCTGCTCCACCCCTGATAGCTCCTGTGTCCTCCCAGAGTCTGTAGGGACCTTTTGCCGCCTGATTTGTGGCTCCCTTGTTCCCTCGGGGTAGGGAGGGAGCTCTAGCTTCTTTGTAGTTTTGGGTCTCTCCTAGAGCTGGTCTCCTATGGTGGGGGGTAATGGGGAACTTACTGGTCCTGGATTGTGTGAGCGTCCTGCACCACCATGGGCTTTTCGGGGCTGTGGTGCTGGGGTGCGGCGCTTGGTCGTTTGGTGGTGGTGGTCCCAGCTCTCCCCTTCTGCACTGCGCCATTCCCCTGCTGCTTACGTCTGATCCCAGTCGTTGGGTCCTGCAGCTCCGGTCCCTCACCGCCGCCATCTGTCTCAGTCGGTCTGCACTCAGTCTGGGGTCTGTGGAGCTCCTGGTGTCTGGACTCTGCGCTCCTGGCATGTCTTTTCGGCAGTTGGTTTGCTGGCGCCAGGTCCCCTTTCCCAGCCTGGCCCTGTTCGGGCCAGGGTTGGCTGGTGGGGGGAGGGTACCCCGGAGATTTTCCGGCTCCATGCAGGTTATAGGCTCTTCTTTTTTTGTTCTTTTTCATTTCCTGAGTTTCTCTGTTGCTTCTGGCTGCTGGTTTTGCTGGGTTCTTGATGGGGTGTTGGGTGCTGGAGTTCCCAGCTCGCTATTCGGTTGGAGCGAGTTGGGGTGCCTCCCTACTGTGGTGGTGCCATTTTCCCTCTCCTTTTATGCTTCTTTTGCGATCTCACATTTGCTTTGTGAGACACATTGTGGTTTTGTTTTCTCCCCTATGGTATTTTGGAATAGCAGCAGTTCATTTTTAGTTTTTACTAATGATTACCTTTATAACCTTAAATGATGAATGGAAATTAATGGCTTCAGAAACTAAAAGCTTATATAACTTTTCATGTGAAAGATGAGAAAATCTGCTGGATGTAGCTTAAGTGATAGAGTGAGGAATGAGTTTTATGATGATTTTCCTTCTGTTACTCTTATGAAAATGGGTATAATTCTTCCTTTTCTGTTATTCACCCAAGAAAGTAGGGATGAATGATCCTGGATCATTTTCTCTGGTCATCTAAGATTTCTTTATTCAGTCTTGACACAGAGGCCTGGGAATTGATAATCACATATTTATTTCAGTGACTCAATTGCTTTGTTGATGAGAAGAGGCCCTGGGACAGCAGTGAATAGACTACCTTGTGTCTAGGTCTCTTCTTCCCAATTCTGTCAGCCCTCTGAACACGAGGAGCAACCTCACCACCACTTGGGTTGCCTTTTTATCAACAGGACATTGTGTGATGTACTAAAACTGATCCAGCCCTTGAATGAGGTGATCTACTGTAACCTTGTCTCTAGTGAATGCATATGGCCTTAGGTGATTTGCCTTCCAATTCAACCTTTCTTCACACACTGTTGAAAGGATGGTTAGGGTGGATGTCAGTTTAAAATATCCTTCCATATACTCCAGAAACCCAAGTTGATCACATAATTTCCCTGCAGCCTTGCCCAACAATGGGATTTAAGTCTTTTGGGGTAGCTATCACTGTCAGAGGGGCTTGTGGAAGGGCTAACATCCTAGATTCTGGGGACCTATTTATAAGCTCAGAAACATCTTCACCCATGCCCCTGCCAGTGGGCTGGCACTCTCAAACTCCAGGTACCCTCCTTCATTCAGCACAGGCTTCCTAGGCCCTGTGGAGTCAGGTCATAATGGGTTCAACCCCATGAGTCCAAGCTCAGAAGCCTGAGGACTGGAAAACCTCAGGAAATGACAGCCACTCAGAGCAAGGTCAACCAGGGCCAGGTAGACCTGGAAGGGGAGTGAACTCAAGATTCTTTATGGGTTCTGGAGTATGTGGAAGCAGCGGGAGCAGAGAATCCAAGTGTTTGAAGCTGTGAGTAGAAGACAGGAGAGGACTGTAGTCAGAGTAGCAGTCAAAATGGGTTGAGATGCAACAGGGTGGTAGTTAGGAATTAGATGCTACATTGGATCCCTGCATTCTAACGATTACCTTGCAAAATGAGAATCACTACGACAATCAACTTAGAGTACTTTTGATGTACTATTTTTGTGCCAGTCTTGGTGCTTGAACTCATGGCCTGGGAGCCCCTGAGATTTTTTTTGCAACAGCTCCACTTCTGGGTTTTTGGGGGTTAATTGGAGATACAAATCTCATGGACATTTTTTTTGCCTGGGCTGACTCCAAACCATGACTCTTAGATCCCAGCTTCCTAGCTAGGATTACAGGCATGAGCACTAGTGCCTGCCTCCTAAATCGGGAATTTTTGTAAAGCACTTTATGCAAAATCTAGCCCAGTAAATGTTCATTAAACAGCCATGGTGATAGCCAACTGGAGATTTCCCTTCTCTTAAAAGAATCCACTTTTACTAATGTGTCTTTCAACTTTTGCTTTTAAATAAACTTACACTGTTTACATTAAAACAAACAAACAAACAAAACAAAACACTCAACAACTATTGTTACAGAGGAAGAGTGAGGAAACCCTTAGTGAGGAGGGAGGGATGCTTCAGCTTGGGGCAGGTCAGGCTGGGCAAGGCTTAAGGAGGCACCTGGATACCTGCACAGAGACAGCAGGAAGTACAGGGAACCTCTGGAAACTAGCAACGTCTTCCCACATCTGTTTTTCCAGAAATTCATCATGCAACACACTAGCCCCTTTCACATCTGGATAGGTCTCTCTGACATGGAGGGCCCCTGGAGATGGGTGGATGGAACCAACTACGAGCACAGTTACCAGTAAGTGGCTCCCCTGTGTCCCCTGTTAGTTTGCCAGTTGACCTTGCACCCTAACACACACATCCCTTAGGGTCCCACTTCCCCAACTCTCCCTCCCCGACTGTTGCCTTGAGGCCCCATGGAGTCCATGCCTTTGGGGCTTAGAAGACCAGACTGCTGGGAGATGGTGAGGGGAGAGCCTGAGCTTTGTCCTGCCTCCTTAGGAACTGGGCTATCGCTCAGCCAGATAACTGGCAAGGCCATGAGGTGGGCGCCAGTGAAGACTGTGTGGAAGTCTTGTCCAATGGCCTCTGGAACGACAACTTCTGTGCGGAGGTGAACCGCTGGGCCTGTGAGATGAAACATAACATCACCGTGTAGGAGCCCCGCTTAAGTGTGTCAGTGCCTCGCAGGCCCCCCACCCCACCTTTGCATCACCCTAGCTTCTCCAGGAGGAGGACTGTGAAGAATAGAAGACAAACGGAGCCCCAGGCATGGGGAGGAGTTGAGGAGAAATAGAAAGGGAGTGGATGCTGGGAGGGCTGGGATACTACAGTGTGTGGTAATTATTCTCATTCTCAGCCTTCTCAATGGCATAGGGAAAGGAAGATACTAATATCTGAAACTGTGTGGCTTGGTTATTTGGGACTGGGACATGAAGGGGACAAAGCAGGCCAGCTGGAAGGGCTGGAGGAGGAGACAAGGAGTAACCCTACACTCTTGCTGCTTGGCAATGGATCAGCGGATTATGGCAGGTTGTGGAGGAGAGGAAAGAAGCTAGGACCAGAAATGCTCAGTGACAGCTCTGAGGCCACCCGAGGCCCCCAAAACTCCTGAAGGATGAGCCTGCTCTGCATCTGGGGTCAGACCTCGACTCCAGGGAAAATGTTGGTGAAGAACAGAAGGCTTGCTCAGCTGCCTCCCACCATGTCCCATTTGGACTCCAAACACATTATCTCCAACACAGGTTGTCTCCAGGTGTTTCCATAGTGGATGGCCTTAGAAAGATCTGCAGGCAATTACATTTTCAGTTTCTTCTGCCCTTTTTGAGATATTGGGGGTTGAACTGAAGGCCTTAAACAGGCTAGTTTATCACCTGTCTATCTATCTATCTATCTATCTATCTATCTATCTATCTATCTATCTATCTATCTATCTATCTATCTCAATCTATCATCTACCTACCTATCATCTATCTATCTAACATTTATCTATCTCTATCTACCTACCTACTATCCATCCATCCATCTACCTACCTACCTATCATCTGTCTCATATTTCATCTATCTTTCTTTGTTTTGTTTTTTGTTGCCAGTCCTGGGGCATAGATTCAGGGCCTGAGCACTGTCCCTGGCTTCTTTTTTGCTCAAGGCTAGCACTCTGCCACTTGAGCCACAGCACCACTTCTATATATATGGCCATTTTCTATATATGTGGTGCTGGGGAATCGAACCCAGGGCTTCAGGTATACGAGTCAAGCACTCTTGCCAATAGGCCATATTCCCAGCCCGTTATCTATCTTTCTTTCATCTATATGTTTGTCTACCTATCTATCTATCATTTATATATCTATTGTTAGATCTGAACGGAAGGCTTTGCACTTGCTGGTTAAAGTTTTAAAATTATGAAGTCATATATGATATTAGTAAAAATGGTTGCTCATGGGCAAACATATGTGCACATGTGAGCACACACAGTGTCTTTTCTTCCCTTCTCAGTGTTATATGTTTCTAGAGTGTCTTCTTAGAACATTTCCTGCACAAATGCAATACTATGTAGAATGATGTTGCTCTCTTTTCCACTGTTCAATGTCATATGGCCATTGTTCTAATCTATGCCTTTACCCCAAAGAGTTTCACATCACTGAATTTCAAAGCCATAGAGAATTTCAAAGCATAGATGTGGCATCCAGTATTCAATCATTCTCTGTGATGGAAAAATAGTTTCTGTTTTTGTTTTTGCTGGTCCTTGGACTTGAACTCAGGGCTTGGGCGCTGACCCTAAGCTTTTGTGCTCAAGGATAGTGTACTACTCTGCCTAGCCAGCCGGCAGCAAAGAGGGAATCCTGATTGAGGGGGCGAGGATTAAAGAAAAAGAAAAATGCAAGACAAGAGAAAAAGGACAAGAGGCAAAAGATGGGGTTCAGGAGGTCTGCATCTCGAGATTGTAACTCAAGACTGCAGCCATGTTTTATTCTTTTTTTTTTTTTTTTTTTGGCCAGTCCTGGGCCTTGGACTCAGGGCCTGAGCACTGTCCCTGGCTTCTTCCCGCTCAAGGCTAGCACTCTGCCACTTGAGCCACAGCGCTGCTTCTGGCCGTTTTCTGTATATGTGGTGCTGGGGAATCGAACCTAGGGCCTTGTGTATCCGAGGCAGGCACTCTTGCCACTAGGCTATATCCCCAGCCCCTGTTTTATTCTTAACTTCCAGCTTATATGCAGTTTGACAACCAGGAAATAGCATAGGATTAACTAAGGTTTAAGAAAACAGGAAGGCCCTGAAATTGGTAAATAACAACAGGCAGTAAAACAAGATATGGTTGAATGGTTTACATAAAACAGACTCTTGTGGATATAATAAAACATCTCAGGATTAGTACTGTCCTTCAAGTAAACCATGTCCTTGCATGTCCTTGAGATAACAACATAGCCAGAGGTTAGGATGAACTTTGTTGTTGGCTCCCTAAGCCATGACCTTGCACACTCTTGAGAGTATAGCCAGAAGTCAGGGTGAATTTCGCTGTTGGCTCTCTACATACTACCACATGAGCCACAGCTCCACTTCTGGATTTTTGTGGTTAATTGGATGTAAGAGTTTCATGGACTTTCCTGCCCAGACTGGCTTCAAACTGTGACCCTCAGATCTCAGCTTCCTAAGTAGTTAGGATTATAGGTGTAAGCCACTGGTGCCTGGCTAGTTTCTGTTTTTGATTGTTTTCCATAGATAATACTTCAAGTAGCTTTTGCTTTTAAGTTAGTAATAGGGCAAGATTTTCCAATGCTCAATTGCAAAACTGACTAGGATTGTTCCCTTATATGTACATGATTGGTATTAAACGAAAAGATAAGGCCAGATGCTGGAGGCTGAGATCTGAGAATTATGGTTTAAAGCCAGCCCAGGCAGGAAAGTCCATGAGACTTTTTTTTTTTTTGGCCAGTCCTGGGGCTTGGACTCAGGGCCTGAGCATTGTCCCTGGCTTCTTTTTGCTCAAAGCTAGCACTCTGCCACTTGAGTCACAGCGCCACTTCTGGCCATTTTCTGTATATGCGGTGCTGGGGAATCGAACCCAGGGCTTCATGTATATGAGGCAAGCGCTCTTGCCACTAGGCTATATCCCCAGCCCATCCATGAGACTCTTATCTCCAATTAATCATCAGAAAATCAGAAGTGGAGTTGTGGCTCAAAGTAGTAGAATGCTAGCCTTGAGCAAAGGATCTCAGGGACAGTGCCCAGGCCTTGAGTTCAATCCCCATGACCGACAAAATAAATAAATAAATAAAAGTAACAATACATAACACTTTAAAGTCTTGCAGGGTTCCAATCTATTTAGCTACTCCTGCTGCCCAGAAAAACTGCTTTCAATGCTCTGCTTCCTCTGCTTCTGACATCTATAGTTCTAAGCAACACACATAAACTTACAGCTCTTTATCAGTTATGAGAATTATTTAGCCACTCCATCAGTCATGTAGATGAATTAAGATCTTGCATTTTTTTCTATAACCATTTATTCAATTTAATTTAGGGCCTAATTCCAAAGTTGTATCAGTTATGGATGGTACTAACATTGTTATTGTTGAGTAAATTCTGATAATATCCCTTTCTCTTTTTATTTTTGCAACATACACACACATATATTTATACAAATACAGGAAAAGTCCCCAGGCCTAGACAACATATCTTTTAGCCATTCCTTCCTTCCTTCCTTCCTTCCTTCCTCCCTCCCTCCCTCCCTCCCTCTCTCCCTCCCTCCATTCCTTCCTTCCTCCCTCCCTTCCTCCCTCCCTTCCTCCCTCCCCTCTATACATAGAAATTAGGAAAATTCAGAATTTGACCTGCATTTTCTATGTTTTGTTGCCAGTCCTGGGGCTTGAACTCAGGGCCTGAGCACTGCTCCTGGCTTCTTTTTGCTCAAGGCTAGCACTCTACCACTTGAGCCACAGCGCCACTTCTGGCTTTTTCTATATATGTAGTGAGGAATCAAACCCAGGGCTTCATGTATGTGAGGCAAGCACTTTTCTACTAGGCCATATTCCCAGCCCCTGACCTGTATTTTTAAACGTTTTGATCTGTAGGCTTCTTGGTGCAGTAGTGCAATGCCTTCCATTCCATTGCAAAGGCTCATGCCATTACATGGAAATGGTGGACAGTAATTTCTTGGGTGGTGAGGCCAGCCCTAGAACTCCTTCTCTTGTATCCCTCTGGTCCACCACGACTCATAAATACTTAGACTTTTTTTTTCTCAAATGAAATAATCTGGTGATCACTAGCCTAGGAACTCCCTAATGAAAGTGAGATATGAGAACAACCTCTACCTTTCTAAATGTGGATTTGCCTGCCTGGGCTGGCTTTGAACCTTGCCTCTCAGATCTCAGTCACCTGAATAGCCAGTATCATAGGCATGAGCCATTGGCACATGGAGAAGGGAGAACTTTTTAAGGTGATATTCTCTTGTTAAAATACAGTTAAAGTCAAATCATTTAAAAAAAAGGGGGGGGATGGGGCTGGGAATATGGCCTAGTAGAGTGCGTGCCCCGCATACATGAAGCCCTGGATTCGATTCCTCAGCCCCACATATATGGAAAAGGTCAGAAATAGCACTGTGGCTCAAGTGGTAGAGTGCTAGCCTTGAGCAAAAAGAAGCCAGGGACAGTGCTCAGGCCCTGAGTCCAAGCCCCAGGACTGGCAATAAAAAAAAGGCCCTACCTAAAAAGCCTCGCGATTGGGCGCCAATTTGTCAGGCTTAATCTCCATGTCCCCCCTGGGGAGACGTCAAGCCTCTAATTGTGGGGGACACTCGGCTCTGTGCACTGCTCCCGCCGGCAGGAGGGCAGAGTGTGTCCCGGTCGGGCCAAGCTGAGAAGAGATAGGGCTGCCGAAATCCCAGCGCATCCCCAGCCCCCCCCCCTTACGTTTAAGAGAAGGCACTGCACACGGAGATTCCGGGGGAGCTGTCTGATGGTCTACTGGCTTCCAAAAGGGTTTTATTCAAGGGAGGGGTTTATATAACAGTAATGGTGGCAGGAAGAGGAGGGACTAACTGGGCATTAATGATTGGCTAATGAACTGTCCATCACGGTGATGTCATGGAACTTCCTCTATGGGCGGGGACCACAGCCCCCCAAGGACCGGGCCTCTGGGGTCACCAGCGCCATTAGGAGACATGTGCTTGCAGGCGAGAGGTGGGGCTGGTTTGGCATCTCTTCTGGTAGAACCCAGAAGGGAGTAGGAGGGGCTAATCAGCCAAGCAGCCCCAGGGCGGGAGAAGGAGCCTGTCTCTTAGGTATAGCCAGACCCGGACATGAATCCAGGGCTTCATGCCCTTGCTTAGCTTTTGCTCATTCACAGCTGATGTTCTACCACGTGAGCCATGATTCTAGTTCAGTATTTTGCTGGTTAATTAGAGATAGGGTCTCATGGGCTTTTCTGTAAGAGCTGACAGCCCCTGACAGCTAGGGTTACAGTTTCCTAAGTAGCTAGGATTACAGGTGTGAGCTATCAGCACCCAGCTTAGTTCATCTCTTTGATGAGTAGTATTCCATAGTATAGACTGTTCACTGATGAACAAACATCTGGGTTGTTTCCAGATTGTTTTTTTTCTGGTTGTGGAGCTGGCCTGGGTGCTGTCCCTGAGCATTTTTGCTCAAGGCTCTATCACTTTGAGCCACAGTGCCACATCTGGTTCTCTGGTGGTTTATTGGCGATAAGGCTCTCACAGACTTTCTTACTCAGGCTGACTTTGAACCATGATCCTCAGATCTCAGCCTCTTGAGTAGCTAGGATTATAGGTGTTGGGGTTCAGCTTTGGCCTTGAGGAGGAAGGGCAGAGGAGAGCGCTCCCGAGATGCGGCCCTTCCTCCAGCCCTGGGGGAATGCGGAAGCAGGCCACAATTCCCTGGGTCCGGAACCAGAAGAACTGGCTTTGCGACCAGCCCCCCAACTTTCTCGCCAGCCCCTGTGCTCCCCATTCTCGTGGGCTTTGCCCTAGGGTGGTGCTAAGCAAGTGACGTTAGCTCATGAGGGGGTCCTATGACAAGCTCGCCAGCCTATCGCCAGCTCTTAGTTGATCACCCCTTTTCTCGTCACCCCCTACTATATCAACTGCTAGCCACTCCCTTATTAAATCAGATTTGCTCTTGAAGCTGTCTCAGAGACTCCGCGTATGCTGGCTTCCTTTAAGGGTAAGGAGGGAGGTAAAGCGATCTTGTACGGCCGCGTGCACCTGAGGTCTTTCCTGAGCCCCCCATTCCACTCTGGCCTTACCTGCGGGTCGGGTGACCAGGGGAGAGGGTGAGAAAGGGAGCAATTAGAGTAGAGTAGAGCCTGACCCCCCGTGCCAGGGGAGGCGACCGGAGCCTGGCAATAGGCATGAGCCACCAGCGCCCAGCGGTTTCTAGGTTTGGATACTTCAGAAAATAAATCTTCTATCAATGTTCATGCACAGAATTTTGTGTGGATACATATTTATTTTTTGACAAATGCAAGTACTGTCATATAGTGTAGAATATTGTTGTAGAAGAAACTGCAAAACAGATTTATATTCACAACAACATGGTATAAATTATCTAAATTTTCCATTTCTTACCTGAATTGCATCTTTTAAGTCTCAGCATCTCCTCTTCAGTAAAGTGTCTCTTTATGTCTTTTTTATCCCCCTATTTTCTAGTTCCCTTTGATTGTTTTCAGAATTCTTTCTTTTTCTTGTACTGGGGTTTGAACTCAGTGCTTTGCACTTGTTAGGCAAATGTTCTACTACTTGAACATTCCATCAGTCTGAGTTCTCTTTTCTTTTCTTTTTTTCTTTTTTTTTTTTTTTGCCAGTCCTGGGGCTTAAACTCAGGGCCTGAGCACTGAGCACTGTCCCTGGCTTCTTTTTGCTCAAGGCTAGCACTCTGCCACTTGAGCCACAGCGCCACCTCTGGCTGTTTTCTATATATGTGGTGCTGGGGAATCGAACCCAGGGCTTCATGTATACGTGGCACACTAAGCCATATCCCCAGCCCCAGTCTGGGTTCTCAAAATCCTTTGTTTCATTCTCTCCTTTCTCCTCATCTCCCTCTCCCCCCGCCCCGTACTGGAGTTTGAACTCTTTGCACTATTGCTTGGCTTTTTTCTCAGGACTAACGAGTACTCTACAACTTGAATCACACTTCAATTGCTTTGCTTTTTGCTGGTGAATTTGCTAGTAAGAGTCTCATGGAGTTCCTGCCTAGCAGAATTGCAACCTTCAGATCTCAGCCTCCTGAGTAGTTAGATTACAGGCATGAGCCATCCGTGCCTAGTTCTCCGAATTCTTTACAATATTGTAGGTTTCATGCCTTTGTTGGTTGGATGGTCTGTAAATAGTTCCCCCCAAGTCTGCAACTTGTCTTTTCATCATGGGTGTGTGGGAGGGAGTATTGGGTTTGAACTCAGGGTCTGGAGATGTTCAAGACTAATGCTCTACCACTTAAGCCACAGCTCCACCTCTAGCATCTTGGTGGTTAATTGGAGATAAAAGCCTCATGGATTTTCCTGCGCAGGTGGGCTTTGAACTGTGATCCTCAGATCTCAGCCTCCTGAGTAGCTAGGCTTACAGGCATAAGCCATTGGTGCTGACCTTTTCATCCTTTTAACAGAAACCCATTTTCAAAAACCTATCATGATTAAATAAAACCTTGGCAAATCCAATGAAGGAACTGAGAAAAGTGACCAGACCACATGAAATCGGAGGTTAAATGATATGTTTCCTGTTTTCAGTGTTTCCTGTTTTCATGTATGCTGGCTGTATTCCCAAAGCTGAGAGAGATGATTGTTGATGTCCACATGTTTAAAAACCCTGAAGTAGCTAGGCACATCAGCAGAACTCACTTAGATGGGACAAGACAAGCAAGGGAGTTTATTTAAGGGAGTCCTCAACTCTCACTCCATGTGGATAGAGAATGCTTCTCTCCTCCCTCACCAACCAGGTTACAGAGCCACAGGGCATCCTTCGTGCAGAATCTGCCTGCAGTGGGGAGACAGGCATCCCCCATGTCCTCATCCGGTCATGTGGTAGCTAACTCAACACACATTTTGTTGGGATTCCTGTGGAGTGCTGCTTGAGAGGGTAAAGAAGAATTTAAGAAGCCAGGTGCTGGTGGCTCACGCCTATAATCCAAGCTACTCAGGAGGGTGAGATCTGAGGATCTCAGTTTGGATCCACACCCAGGAAGACAAATCTGAGTTACTCTTATGTCTAATTAACCAGTAAAAATCTGGAAATGAAGGTTTGGCTCAAATGATAGAGCACTAGCCTTGGGTAAAAATGCCAAGCAAGAGTGTGAGGCCTTGAGTTTAAGCCCTAGTACTGGCACATGTGTACACACACACACACACACACACACACACACACACACACGGAAGAACCTGACCCACTCATCAATCAGTTCAGTTGCATCTGGTGGTCTGGCAGAGCAAGAATGTCAGAGAACTTATATTAGGCTTGAGAGATCTAAGAGGACTCTGCCCAGGAGAACTGTGTGGCAGACAAGAAAGAGGCCATGGGCTCACAGGGAGTGTTATCTTCACGGAGCAGAGGAGTCCAAAGGGTCCCAGAGGCATCTGGAAAAGGCCAGGGAAGAGCCAAGATGGTAGCTCATACCTCTAATCTAGCTACTCAAGTGAGACTACAATTAACTAACAGAAAACCAGAAGTGATGCTGTGGCCTCAAGTGATAGAGTGCTAGCCTTTAGCGAAAGAGCTCAGGGACAGCGCCCAGGCCCCGAGTTCAAGCCCTCAAACGGACAAAAAGGTGCCTCTTCCACTCCCCATAAAGAAGACCTGTGTAATGTGCTTGCTGTGAAAAACACCTCTGCCACCTTCAAGGATCAGCCAGGGTCTTGTGCTCTTGTTTAGTGTTTTTGTTTAAGACCTGCATGTACCATGTGAGCCACACCTCCACTTCAGTTTTTTGCTAGTTATTTGGAGATAAGAATCTCTTGTATTTTTCTCCAGGCTCCTGAGCAGGTAGGATTACAGGCCTGAGCTCTTGGAGCCAGGCCTAGCCTATGATCTTGAATTCTTCTCTCCGTTGTTCTTGAGCATCAGTGAGAAGAGAAGGAAAACAAGAAGGAGGAGCAAGCCGGGAGCTGGTGGCTCACGCCTGTAATTCTAGCTACTCAGGAGACAGATCTGAGGATCTTGGTTCAAAAGCCAGCCTGGGCAGGAAAGTCCCCCTGAGATTATTATCTCCAATTAACCACTCAAAAACCAGAAGTGGCGCCATGGCTCAAAGAGGTAGAGCACTGGGCTTTTGCAAAAGAGCTCAGGGACAGCACCCACGCCCTGAGTTCAAGTCTTATGACCGACCAAAAAAAAAAGGAACAGAATCATTTGCGACTTGGCTCCCAAATTGTTGAGATGAGGATCCTTGGTGAAAATAATTGATTGGAAATCATTCTGGGGAAAATAATGAGAAAGAGAATAGGGAAGCAGGATGCAGGAGAAAAGGAAGTCAAGCAGAGGGGTCAATAGAGGCTGACTGTGAGAGGAGGATTTTTGTGAAAGTGATTCATTCACTCAGAAGTTGTTGCAGGTAATTTCAAATGAAGGTCCATGGCGATGGTGGTGGCTTTATATAAATTTAGCTTATGACCCCACCGAGGAAGCACAGGTTATGTCAGAGTTGCCCCTTAGGAAGAAGGAGGCTGTAGTGTTTATACCTTGGCACCCATCAGTCTTTGGGTGACACTGTAGTTGACAAGAATGTAATTCCAAGGTACTCGTGCCCTATATGGCCACGTGACGCAGGAGGGCAGTACCTGACAAAGAGGCACCAATGCCATGTGTGGTGACTAACACCTCTAGTGATTACTTGAGAGTTGCCCCCCTTTGTGAGCACAGGCTTACCAAACAAAACTTACAATAGGCATTCCCAAAGAAATTCTGCAAGATTGTCAATGTTAACAAATTTAGACAGGATCCTCTTGCTGGCAAAACTCAGCACTTTTTAAAAAAAGCATGACTTTCATATTCACAAAAAATCATGGCATGTCCTTGGGCATCAGCATTGCAGAAGTCACAGAAAAGGTTGTTTTTCTTAGAGAGTCAGCAATTTATGGAAAATGCTCAAAGTTTAATTTATTTGGGGGACTAGAAAGAGAACCATTGTTTCTTTTCATGTCCATGTAATTTACTTAATTTTAATTAATTGTGTGTGTGTGTGTGTGTGTGTGTGTGTGTGTGTATGTGTGTGTGTATTGGTTCTGGGACTTGAACTCAGGGCCTGGTGCCTGTCCCTGAGCTTTTTTTTTTCTTTTTTCTTTTTTGCCAATCCTGGGCTTGGGGCTCAGGGCCTGAGCACTGTCCCTGGCTTCTTTTTGCTCAAAGCTTAGCACTCTACCACTTGAGCCACAGTGCCACTTCTGGCCTTTTCTGTTCATGTGGTGCTAAGGAATCAAAGCCAAGGTTTCATGTATACTAGGCAGGCCCTCTACCGCCAAGCCCCATTCCTAGCCTTCCCTGAGCTTTTGTACTCAAGGCTAGCATTCTACCACTTGAGCCACAGCTCCATTTCTGGCTTTTTGGTAGTTAGAGATAAGAATCTCATGGACTTTCCTGCCTAGGTTTAGCTTTGAACCGTGATCCTCAGCCTCCTGAATAGCTAGGATTACAGGTGCGAGCCACCACTGCCTGGCTGATATCTATTTTAGCCACACTACAAAATAATGCCTATGTCACCATTCTCCTCCAAGGCACTGCCACATGTGACATTAGGCCATATAGATTTTCCTAGTTAATTTGCTTATCTGTCATCTGCTGGAAGGTGAGCTCAGTGAAGCTTGGGCCTTTGTCTGCTGGACCATTTCACAGGTAGCCTGCCTGGCTGCTGCAGATCCTCTGTGTGGAGTAGATGAATAAATGCACTGTGCTGCAACTAGAGGAACAGCATGTTTTTTTAAGGGAACTACACTGTCAAAAGCTGATTATCCCAATTCCTATATGAACTCAACACAACACACTACCACACTGGCCACAGATGAATTGTCCAATCCATTTTCTAGGAAACACTTGGTGGTCACTGAGGGGAGGGAGTCAGTGACCAGAAGGCTAGGGCTGTAGTGCCCCCTGCCCCTTCTCCATGCAGGACTGGCTGGTGTCAGGATGTACCTTCCTCTGCTCATCTTTACTTCTTCCTTTTCCAAGAGCTGAACCCCTAATAAGTAGCTCAGACCTCAAATTCAACCTCAGCATTTGCTTCTCCAAATTGTGTTAGTCTGCTTTCTATCCACATGCATGGTACAGCCAGGTGCCAGTGCCTTACATCTGTAATCCCAGCTACTTAGGAGGCTGAGACCTAAGGATCACAAATCAGAGTCAGTTTGGGGAGAAAAGTCTGTGAGACTCCATCTCCAAAAAAATCCCAGCAAAATGCTGGGCTTGAGACGTGGTTCACATGGTAGAATACCAGACATAAGCAAGAAATCTGAGTGAAAGTGGAAGGCCCTGAGTTCAAGCCTTGGTACTAGCACACAAACCAACAAAAAGCTAGCAAGTATAATCAACCTATAAGGAGATAAAGTTTATTTTGGCTTATATTTTTAGTGGTTTTTACTCTATAATCAGTTTGCCCTGTTGCTTTCGGCTGTGGCAAGAAGCATACCACCACAGGAGTATCTATTAGAGCAAAACTACTCACCTTATGGGCAGGAGGCAAAAGAGAAAAAGGAAAGGTCAATCCTTTCAGAGACAGTAGGTATCCCACAATTGAAATACTTCCCAACTGAAGCACTATCCTGCAAAACATCAAATAGCAAGCAGAAGTAAAATCAGGAAGCAAAGCAAATTAGGAAAACATTCTATGTTTAAAAACAGGGAAATGTGGCAGGATGACACATACCTATATACTCTCAGTACTAGGGAGACTGAGGTAAGGGGATTGTGAGTTTGAGGCCAATCTCGGCTACATGGAGACACACTGTCTCAAGGAAATGTAAGAACATAGCCATTCCTATGAGTACTAAGTAGAAATACTTGAACACACACACACACACACACACACACACACACACACAGAGCTTCCTTCCTTCCTTCCTTCTTTCTTTTTCTTTCTCTCTTTCTTCTTTCTTTCTTTTCTTTCTTTCTCTTTCTTTCTTTCTTTCTTTCTTTCTCTTTCTTTCTCTCTCTCTCTCTTTCTCTCTTTCTCTCCTCTTTCTCTCTTTCTCTCTTTCTCTCTTTCTTTCTCTCTTTCTTTCTCTCTTTCTTTCTCTCTTTCTTTCTTTCTTTCTTTCTTCTCTCTCTCTCTCTCTCTCTCTCTTTCTTTCTTTCTTTCTTTCTTTCTTTCTTTGCCTGTCCTGGGGCTTGAACTCTAGGCCTGTGTGCTGTCCTGAGCTTTTGTGCTCAAGGCTAGTGCTCTACTACTTGAGCCACAGATTCACCATCTAGCTTTTTGTGGTTAATTAGAGATAAGAGTCTCATGAACTTTCCAGCTCAGGCTGGCTTTGAACTACAATCCTTAGATCTCAGCATCTTTGAACGTATATATTGACCGCAGCACTATTCACAATAGCCAAGTAATGGAATAAGCCTAGGTGTCCATCAACAAGAATGGGTAAGGAAAATGTGGTGGTATACATATAAAATGGAGTGAGATTAGGTAATTTTCAGGAAAATAGATAGAACTGAACAGCATGCTACAGGAAATAAACTAGATTCAGAGAGACAAATGTCAAGTTTCCTCTCATATGCAGAATCTACACATAAAAAATACACATCATGAAACTGAAGAGGGACTGTTTGGATGACATCCAGGAGGAGAAAGAAGAGGGTGGTTATAAGGGGTCAGTATAACTGAAATATATGTGTCTGTGTCTGTGTGTATAGGTGTGTATATAATACATATGCATATGTAATATAACATAATACATTTAATTATGTATGTGGGCCACAGTCCTGGGGCTTGAGCTCAGGGCCTCCAGCTCTTACTTGGCTTTTCTAGTCAAGGCTGGCACTCTACCCATTTGACCCACATCTCCATTTCTGGCCCAGAAATGGAGATAAGGTCTCTCAGATTTTCTGCCAGGGCTGGCTTTGAATCTCAGATCTCAGCCTCCTGAGTAGCTTTATTACAGGTGTGAGCCACCAGCACTTGGTTGAAGTATATTACATTTATGTATGAAAATAGTAGGAATGATTTTTTTTAATGAAAGGAGGGGCTAGTACTGTGGCTTAGCAATAGAGTGCTTGCCTCAGCACCACATAAACAGAAAAAGCCGGAAGTGATGCTGTGGCTCAAGTGGTAGAGTGCTAGCCTTGAGCAAAAAGAAGCCAGGGACAGTGCTCAGGCCCTGAGTCTAAGCCCCAGGACTGGCAAAAAAAAATAAAATGAGGTGTAGATAAGAGCAAGTCCATTTTATGAGCTGATGTGCAGGAATGCTTCTAATGCATTGTAAATGCAATTAAAAAAAAAAGCAAAACAAGTAGAAGAACACTATTTTTAAAGTAAAGGTGATGTACAGAGGGGTTATAGTTGCATAAGTAAGGTAATGAGTACATTTGTTTATGCACAGGGTTTCCCCCATCCTTCAATTTCTCCCAGTTTCCCCTCCCCTCCCCCCCACCAAAGTTGTAAAATTCATTTCCAACATAGTGTCTAGTGAGTATCACTGTTGAATTGTCCCACCTCTTCTGTGACTCCCCTTCCCTTCTCCAAATCAGATAAACTTCTACAGGACAAAGAGCACAGAAATAAAAACCGTGACAACATGGGATACACCAAAGGAGAAAAACATAATGCAATTTAAATAGAAGATTGCCACAAGGTATTTGCTTTGCTTGTCACCAGGTGGTCCCTTCTTGTTAAAGGGACATGTTCAGTGGCTCAGGGCAATGGGCCCAGGAGTGCTGGCAGGCTTCTGGCATGAAATGGAAGTGAGTGGCAGAGGCAATGAGGGCTGTGCAGTCAGGCCACGTGGGCTCAGATGCCAGGGAAGTCAGCTAGAGTTTGAAGAAGAGCAGAGAAGAAGCATGGCTAAGATGAAGGCTCAATAATGGACACATTATTCTGACAAATGTAGAGGCAGGAAGTGAATAAAGACAAGAACAAGGAGGAAAAAAAACCCACTGTTCTTTCTGGTTCAGCTCTACATCCCACATGATGATAAGGAAGTCATGGGAGCTCCAAAAAAAAAGAGGAAAAGGAGAACATACACCCAAAGGGATGAGCCCAAGGCCCCCCACCCACCCCCACCCACATCGCCTGTGTGTTCCAGTTATCCTCATTGTTACTTACTGTCCAAAGTTGAGAGATGGAATTATAGTTAACTGGGCTTTAAGGCTAAGATTGGCACATAACTCCTCCTTTGGTCCCTCCTACCTCAACTACTCAGAACTTAGTTCTTGAAAATCTAAGTGACTTCTGCCTGTTTAGTGGAGCACAAGAAAGCCTCCAGATCACAGCCTCCAGACCTCCCACAGGTAACTGGGCTGGGAATGCCCATGAGACCCAGGAACAGAGAATATGTTAGGGGAAGAGGGAGAGGGGGACTTAGGGTTTTGGTTGTAATTGAGAAGAAACAGAAGGAGCCACTATGGGATTTAATTACCAGGTGACGACTTGAGACTATTTTCCCTTCACTGAATTCTAGATTAGACTACAGCAGGCAGAATCTGCAGTCACAAACTAAAATTCAAACTTGGCTTGATCTCTGGACCAATTCCGACTTGAACTTCAGCCCCAATCCCAGTTATAAGCTTG
Organism: Perognathus longimembris pacificus; assembly: GCF_023159225.1. Lineage (NCBI taxonomy): Eukaryota > Metazoa > Chordata > Mammalia > Rodentia > Heteromyidae > Perognathus > Perognathus longimembris. The sequence continues at coordinate 7,364,529 of NC_063177.1, forward strand.
GCTCTGACTTGAATCCCAACCTCAGCTTTAGTCAAGATCAACTTTAAACTTGAACCTCAATTCCATGCTACTGCTAGTTGCAGGGCCAGGCATAGGCTCAATTCCACCCATGAGCATTGATGCTACTACTAGAATGAGACAGAATACCAAGTCCAGAATAATTTCAGACCTAGTTGAAAGAACAAACTTAGGTCCAACTTACTTCTGACATTAATTTTAAACTCAGCTCAACTCCTGCTTACCACCTGTAACCTCAGATGGAAATTTAGGAATATTTCTATTTTGGTTCTAAACCAGGGCTTATTCTCAAATGGAATGTTATGTCTTACTATTCCAGTCCTGATGTCAACACTATCTTGCTTCCAGCCTTTGTTGGCCGTAGCCCTGTTCCATTTGGGCCCTGGTTTCTTAATTACAGCTCAGACAGCCTCAGAGGCCGTGTGGGTTCAAGCATGACAATGACATATGAAAATTTTCAAGATGTGGGGAGTGAGGAAAAAACTCAAAGGATCGACAAAGGTAAGAGGAAAGGAGAAGTGTTCTCTCCTGAACTGTCTTCTTAAAATATCTAACAAGGGGGCTGGGAATATGCCCTAGTGGCAAGAGCGCTTGCCTCCTACACATGAAGCTCTCGGTTCGATTCCCCAGCACCACATATATGGAAAACGGCAAGAAGGGGCGCTGTGGCTCAGGTGGCAGAGTGCTAGCCTTGAGCAGGAAGAAGCCAGGGATGGTGCTCAGGACCTGAGTCCAAGGCCCAGGACTGACCCCCCCCAAAAAACAATTATATATATATATCTAACAGGATTTCTGTAGTATGTCTGCACCTCTACAGAGTGTGGTGTTGGGGTCGATTCTAGGGAGTTAGCTCAGGTCTGAGGGCCCACTGTGAAGAAGGTGGATGATCCTCAGAAAGACAGGGACAGGGAAGACCTCAGTGCCTTGGCTTATCTGTGCTCTGTGGGTAGAAAGTAAGAGGTGTACCTTGCCCGGTGCTGATAGCTCACGCCTATAATCCTAGCTACTTGGGAGGCTGAGATCTGAGAATTCCAGGTAGAAGCCAACCCAGGCAGTAAAGTCTGTGAGACACTTATCTCCAATTAACTACCAGAAAATTAGAAGTAGCACTGTGGCTCAAAAGTGGTATTGTGCTAGCACAGCTGGGCCTTTCATAGATTTGCATACATTGGCCTGATTGTTATAAAATAACTAATTTCCCCCCAAAATGAAATATTCTGAAAGGCACAACTCTTTTTGTCAGTTGTGGAGCTTGAACTCAGGGCCTGGGTCCTGTCCCTGAGCTTTATTGCTCAAAGCTAGTACTCCATTACTTTGAGCCAAAGCTCTACCTCTGGTTTTCTAAGTGGTTAATAAGAGATAAGAGTCTCACGGAGACTTTTCTGACAGAGCTCATTTCTCTTTAGTCCTAGTTCTAACTCACTCTTCTCTGATGCTGAGGCTACATATATTGCCACAGTTTCTGTCTCTGTGTACTTGTAAGCATGTGGGCTCCTAGGGGTTACCCACATGGATCTCCAGAAGTGAGAAAGCTAAGGCGTGTGAAAAGGATTCCACAGTTCTTTTCATCTAATTACCACACCCCAAGCAGTACTAAGATTCACCCTAAATCCCAAGACAGGTTCCTGGGGCTGGCTCATCCTCCTGCCCATCTCACACCTTGTACCTCCCTTAAACAAACATCCTCTTTTTCAGCCCCTCCCCTTCCTTCTGGCCTGTGGAATATTTGCTCAGCATCCTGCCTCCTCCTCCTGTTCTCCCTGGGTCTCAGCTTCCTGTTGTTGGTGGCTGTCGGTGTCATTGGATCTAAAAGTAGGTATCACAGTTTCCCAGGGAGGAAAACAATCATGGGGTACAGTGGTGGGCCATGGTGGGGTGATGGTGAGAATCTGAGCAGGGGCAGTGATAGACACACTGGGGCTGATATGGGACAGCAATGCACTAGCTTTGAGCGGAAGAGGTCAGGGACAACAAGAGCATCGTGACAGTGCAACTGCTATGGACAGCCAGAGAGGCTTACATGGGCAGTGGCTTTCATGGGAGATTGATGATTCCTATGGTGGGTGCTTGTGGAAAAAGCGAAGGACCTGGGATGGAATCACTCTGGCCTTATCTTTGGCTACCTGGCTGCATTCCTTCACCCAGGCCTAGGTTTCCACATACATAATACTGGAAGACAGCACTGATGGCCCCCTGGGTCAGTGTAAGACTGTGGAATAAGAATTGCATGTCAGGTGGCCTGCTCCAGACTGGCAGGGATACAGCCCTGACCATATCCCTTCCACTCATCAGATTCCCAGGTACAGGGAGACCTGCTCACCCTGAGGAGGAATTTCAGTAACTTCACTGCAGGCACAGGGGCTGATGTCCAGAAACTGACCTCCCAGGGTGAGCTGGGCTTGGCCAGGCCTCCGGGATGGGGTGGAAGTGGGTGGTGATCTGACTACTGGGCTCAGTTCCCACATGGTTTAGGCCACAGCTTCCAAGAACTGATCAAATCTCTGAAAGATGAAGTAGAGGACCACAGGCAGGAATTGCAAACAGGTAAGAGGCCCTGCTTTCCAGGAGTGTGCAGAATGGTGGGGGGAGGGGTCCCGTGGTACTGAGCCCCATCCTCTCCAGTCCACAGCTTGAACCAGAGCATGGCTTCCCTGAAGAGCACCCTGAAGAAAAAGGAGGAGGAACTCAAAGCAGGTCAGATGATTGTGCCTTGTATGTGTGCATGAGATGTGTGAGTGTGCAGGGAGGTTCCTGGGCTGAGCCCTGTACTGGTTGAGCTCAGAGAACTCACCGAGCTGAAGTTCCACCCAGTGCACTGTTCCATTCCTATCTGTGGGTCCCAGATCAATCTTCCATGTTCCTGAAAATCCAGAAGCTGGTGAAGGATTTGAAGATCTTGAGTTGTGAGGTAGTTGACCTAAAAAGAAATGGTAAGAAGCATTATGGTTATTGTTGGCCCCAATTTCCTTCTAATGGTGTACTGGGCAGTGCCTCAGCCTCTGCACCCTGTTTGAAAACCACAGGCTCTGTGAAGACCTGTTGCCCCCCTAATTGGCTGGAGTATGAAGGCAGCTGCTATTGGTTCTCTCAATCTGGGAAGTCTTGGTCGGAGGCTGACAAGGACTGCCAGCTGGAGAATGCACACCTGGTGGTGGTGAACTCCCAGCAGGAGCAGGTAACACACACCCTAAGGTCCTCAACTCCAAGAGAAGGTGGCTCTTCTGGAGGCTGGATGCCCTTGAGAGAGTTTGCTACCCCATCTTGTCTCTTCAGAATTTTATCAACAGTCACATACGTGCTGTGGACACTTGGATGGGCCTAACCGACCAAAATGGTCCTTGGAGATGGGTGGATGGGACTGACTATGAGCAAGGCTTCAAGTGAGTGTGCATCTGCCTCTCCTTGGTTTCCTCCACTTGGGACTAGCCTTTCCGCCCAGCCTGTGATGGCAGGGCTGGTTGATGGTAGGAGTCTTACCTCAGCACGTGGTTGTCTCCTGTCTGTAGGAACTGGAGACCAGAGCAGCCAGATAACTGGGAAGGGCATGGGCTGGGCGGTGGTGAGGACTGTGCCCATTTCTCCTATGATGGTCGCTGGAATGATGATGTCTGCCAGAAGCCCTACCGCTGGGTCTGTGAGACAAAGCTGGAGACAGCCAGCTAGGAGCCTCTGCCTCTAATTTATTTCTTTATTGTCTTGAGCCACTGAAGTCTAGGATTGGGAGGCTTCTTTTCTGGGCAATCTCTATATTCTAAGAATTTTCCTGTAGAAGTTTAAGAGCAAGGCAACCGATGGTGTCTAGAATGTAGGATGATGTTCGTTGATACCTTATGCAGTGTACAGCTTATTATTGTCAACCTTTTATTAAGTAAAAAGAGAAATATACTTAAATACTTTACGTGTTGTTTTGTTGGTGGGATGGGAACAGGATGGGCTCACTGGCAGTTGGAAGCCTTGGGAGGGCCAGGTCCTCACGGGACCCCAGTGAGCTTTGGTCCAGATGGCCTGCTTAGGATGTGGGCTGGGGGAATCACTCTGTTTCCGAGTCTCAGCTATAAAATCTTATTGTTTCTGGTGGTGGCCTTCTTGTTTCAATATCCTCCAATATGGTCCCTGGAGCTGAGCAATTCTCTGAGTGCTTCAAAAACTTGGAGTGACACTCACTAGGGCCTATTGCCTTCATCACAGAAAACGGAAGCTGCATGCACACACAGGGGACAAATGCCACAAGTCCACAACCCAGGTCACGCAACACAGCACAAGTAGGATCATGAGAAGCACCCACAATAGTAAGCACTCTTGGCTGTTGATGGTTGATTTTTCAACAACCAGGGATGGCAGTGAGAACTGACCACGTAGGATCAGCAGGTGCTTATGAAATTGCGAATCAAAATGGAGAGAATATTTGCTCTTAAATAAGACCTCAGCTGATTTCAAAATGGCACAACGCTGTGACTAGGCTGAAACAATTGGAAATCAACATGAACGTACATTCTAAGAACCTGTATGAACGCAGAATGTTTTCACTCTCTAATTTGGGTTCAAGAGAAACTTCAAAGTGAAAGGAGCATATGCCAAAATGATGGGATAGACCTATCTTTCATTTCTACTCTTTGAATAAGAAAAATCAGTGTTAGGGCTGGGAATGTGGCTTAGTGGCAGAGTGCTTGCCTAGCATGCATGAAGCCCTGGGTTTGATTCCTCAGCACCACATAAACAGAAAAAAAGCCAGAAGTGGTGCTGTGGCTCAAGTGGCAGAGTGCTAGCCTTGAGCAAAAAACAAAACTCCAGGGACAGTGCTTAGGCCCTGAGTCCAAACCCTAGGACTGGCAAAAAAAAAAAAAAAAAATCAGTGTTAGAGAGGAGTCCTGAGTCTGCAGTGAGAAAGGGAACCAGAATCAACCAAAGAAGTAAAAGGGTGGCTGGTGATTGTGTAGCAGCTTGCCTGGCGGAAGAGCATAGGAGGAGGAAGAGTGGGCACCCAGCTCCCCTGCACAGGGGAGGGGAACCCTGAGACTCCAATCCAGGGTAAAACCACACAGCCCTCTTGGGTGCCAACTCCAGCTGCAAGAAAAGCCTCATTCATCACAGGCCTTAATCCCAAGGCAGGGCATCTGTGAGGCAGCAACTATGCTGGTTAGAGATTAGGATTGGGGAAGAAAAGCAGTCTGTGGCTCCTGATGTCCTGGAGAGGTGCAGCCTTGCGAACAGATCTTGAGAACAGATCTCCTTTGCTTATGAAGAGCAATCATAGTTTAATGACTTACAGGACACTTTTGCTGCAGAATTCAGGTATGTCAGTCATAAGAGATGGTTCCTAGTTCAGATTCCCAGGAAGGGAGAGACCTTCTCACCCTGAGAAGACATTTCAGTAACTTCACCTGAGATGCAGGGGCTTATGGCCAGGAACTGACTCAGGTTCTTAAATTACCTGCTGCCCCCTGACTAGATGCTACATAAAGGCAGCTGCTACCAGATCTCACAATCCATGAAAAACTGGCCAGAGGCTTACGAGCTCTGTCAGCTGAGGAAAGCCTGCCTAGTGATAATCAACTCCAAGGAGTAGCAGGTAAGGCCTTGGGGGTACTTCTGGGAGGCTGGCTTAGAAGTCACTATTCACTCTTGCTCCCCAGAGATTTCTCAAGGATCATGTGAACCCTAAAAACATTTTGATAGGCCTCACTGATCAATATTGGCCTTGGAGATGGGTGGATGGGCCTGACTACCAGACAGGCTTCAAGTGAGCGTGCATCTGGACATAGCTGGCTTCCTCCACCTTCCCAGAGTACGTGTGTGGGGGTGTGGGAGTAGGGTGGTTAGGGACCTCACTGAGAATCTGACTTCCTGAGATACATGATCATCTCTTTCTACAGGAACTGGAGACTAGAGCAGCCAGATAACTGGCATGGGCACAGGATGGGAGAAGGGGAGGACTGTGCTCATTTGGACCCCAATGGTCTCTGGAATGATGATGTCTGCAAGAAGCCCTACCACTGGATCTGTGAAACAGAGTTGGGCAAGGCCAGCTAGGAGCCTTCTTCCCTCTAATTTATTTCCTCAGTGCCTTGAGCCATTGAGGTCTGAGTTTGAGAATCTACCTAATGTGGAGGGTCTTCACACTCTTGGGGAATTTTAAGAGAAGGAGAAAGAATGGTATGTGAGGAATGTGGGTGATGTTTGGGGTGGGGGAGATTATAACCCCTGAGACTTTGAACAGTGTGTAGTTTATTCTTGCCAACTTTTTCTTTTTTTTTTTTGGCCAGTCCTGGGCCTTGGACTCAGGGCCTGAGCACTGTCCCTGGCTTCTTCCCGCTCAAGGCTAGCACTCTGCCACTTGAGCCACAGCGCCACTTCTGGCCGTTTTCTGTATATGTGGTGCTGGGGAATCGAACCTAGGGCCTCGTGTATCCGAGGCAGGCACTCTTGCCACTAGGCTATATCCCCAGCCCCCAACGTTTTCTTAAGTAAAAAAAAAAAGGGAAATAGACTTAAAAACTTTGTGAGTTGTCTGGTCATTGGGATTGGGAACCAAGGGTGGGCCACTGGTATTAGGACACTTTGGGAGGGTCTGACCATCACAAGAACTGAGTGGGCTTTTGGTCTGGTTAGGATACTGGCCTTGTTATTCATAGGATATGGGCTGGGGGAGTCATTCTGCTCTCTGAGTCTCAGCTATAAGATAGAATTGTCACTGGTGACCACTTTCCTGCTCCAAAATCCTCCTGGCAGGCAAGTGTTTCAAAAACTTGGAATGACCCTCACTGGGGTCTGTTGCCTTCATCATAGTAAAGTGAAGCCGCATGCACAGACAGGTGACAAGCACCATTGGTCCACAACCCAGAGTCACCAAACATACAGCAGAAGCAGGACCGTGAGGAGAAGCACCCACAGGAATCGAATCAACAACCAGGGAGAGGAACAAGAGCTGACCAGTAAGGGTTCACAGATGCCTATGGAACTCTTAATAGAAGTGGAGAAAATAGTTTCTCCTTAATAAGACCTTAACTAATTGAAAAATGGAGCCCTGTTCTCATCAGGCTAAAGCAGTTAGGAAAAATGAACACAGAAGTACATCCTGGAAGCTGTAACAACAAATAATTTTCTCACCATCTTTCTAAGTAATTTGGGTTCAAGTGAAAATGTGGAGAGAATTAGAGAATCCCAGTGGGACGCTGCATGCTGAAACTGTGGAGAGATCTAGAGCTGTTTCAGGACAATATGCATGGATGCATAGCATAGTCATTGCTGTAGGCATCCCAGAGGACCACACAGATACAGTCATGTACAGAAGAAAGAGATTTATAAGGTTTATTAGTGGGGACATTTCTCCCACAGGAGAGGGAGCAATATGGTGCCTTCTCCTACCAGGTGAATCCTAGTAACATTGGGGCTAGAGGAGGGAGGTACTTACTCTGTGTGCACAACTAGGTCTGGGCAGAGGGTGGGAATGCTTACCAATCCTGGAAGAGTTCTAGGGCATGGAGGAGTTTAGGTCTGGGTGAGGAGCATTACACTGATGCAGCTGGGGGCCACAGCTGCTCCTGGGAAATGAAGTGGGAGGGAGGGAGGATGTGATATGGATAGAATGTTAAGAGTCACCACTGAGAAGGGTGCACAGGGCTCAGCTACATTTTTACTCAAGAGACTGGAGAAAGAAGAACCACACATACTGGGGCTATGGCTCAGGTGATAATGTACTTGCTGAGCAGGTGGAAGGCCCTGAGTTTAAGATTCCCGTACTACACACAAACACACACACACACACACACTCACACACTCACACACAGGAGAGGGGGGAGAGAGAGAGAGAGAGAGAGAGAGAGAGAGAGAGAGAGAGAGAGAGAGAGAGAGAGAAGTAAGAACCACAGTCTAGGGTTGGGAATATGGCCTAGTGGAAAGAATGCTTGCCTTGTATACATGAAGCCCTAGGTTCAATTCCTCAGCACCACATATATAGAAAATGGCCAGAAGTGGAGCTGTGGCTCAAGTGACAGAGTGCTAGCCTTGAACAAAAAGAATCCAGGGACAGCGCTCAGGCCCTGGGTCCAAGGCCCAGGGCTGGCAAAACAACAATAAAACAAGAACCACAGACTATCTTCCAAATAGAGTAAAGGAATTTATATAAATATATTAAAAAGGAAAAAAATTATTGAAAATTAATGAACTATAAAATGAATATATATGATCAATAAAAGTAAAATTTATTATTGGAAAAATGTAATAAAATAAGTGTTAACAATAGAAGAAGAGATGCAAAGTCTACTTTAAAAGTTGTTACTAAGTGCAGAGAAAGAATTACTTAACACTTCCATATTTACAAGAGCAACATAAACTGGGTGTTAAGACATATGCCTAAAATCTCACCATTTGGGAAATTAAGACAGTAGTGTTGCTATCCTGAGATATTTAGGGAAAACTTTTCTACAAATATATAAAACAGCAATGTGTATTCCATGCTTTTTACAACCATCATAGTAAGTTTTATGTAAACTATTTGGTAGCTGATATAATTTCTAACCAAATTAGCAGGAAATATGGGGAAATAACTGAAGGAAAGAAAGGAGACACAAAGAAAAAAGAAAAATACTTAAAACCTTGAGAATAAGCAAGGAAACAAATAAAAGGTTAGTTATGACCTAATCAATTGCTAATTATATTAAATGCAAGAGTCTTTTTTTCCATTTTCATTGTTATTATAAAGGTGATGTACAGAGGGGTTACAGTTACATAAGGCAGGTAAAGGGTATACTTCTTATTGGACAATGTCACCCTTCCCTCGCTCTCTCCCAGTTTTCCTATCCCATCCCCTAAGTTATATAGTTCATAAGATAAATCTTCTTAAAAGACAAAACGTTACTGATATTATAAAAAGTTAAAATCTCTCGCTTATAATTGAGTGAAAAGCCCAGTGAGACTGAGAAACCCCGAGTTCAAGCCCCAGTTCATACACACAAAAATATTAATAACAATAATAGTAATAGGCAGCACAATTTTCTTTGGCTACCAGAATCTCCTTTTTGATGTCATAGAAAACATACCAGGGTGGTGACGTTTGGTAACCTGATTTCCTCCAACAAGGCTAGGATCACCTGGGAAAACATAGAAGGTTAGGCCTGTAACCATTTCTCATAATTGAGGTCTCCACACTCAAGGGGGTCTGTACTTGTTACCACTGTTTTCCCATGCCTATTTTTTCTAACCTATCCTGCCTCATTTTTCCAAAGAAATGACTTTGATCCCTCGATCTTTTTTTTTTTTTTTTTTAATTTTTGCCAGTCCTGGGGCTTGAACTCAGGGCCTGAGCACTGTCCCTGGCTTCTTTTTGCTGGCAAAACACTTGAGCTGCAGTGCCACTTCTGGCTTTTTCTACATATGTGATGCTGAGGAATCGAACCCAGGGCTTCATGTATGTGAGGCAAGCACTTTACCAGTAGGCCATATTCCCAGCCCCTGATCCCTACCCTAGATCTTAAGGGAAGTTGATGAGCTAAGATCCATCTTCTACAAATGCTTCAAGCTGAGTAGGGGCTCTGGCCGTGCTTAGCAAGAGACCAGAAGTCTTATCCTATCTTACCAAGGGATGACATGGGAAATGCAGTTGTCGGATTGCCAGGATCAGATGTCATTAGGAACTTTTTTCTTCCCAGAGTGGAAAGGAAATCATATGAGAAATTAGGATGGATAACAAGCCACAGAAACAATATAATAACAAATCAGTATCTCCCACATATTAGTACCAAAAAAGAAAAACCATTAGTTAAGGAGCTCATTAAAGCCAAGAGCAGAGTCAGATATAGCATTAATTTGAATATCTAGATCCTGAAGGACTGAAGAGACATTACCCGAGGTTCTGGAATATACACACAACATTTAGCTTTTTACAACTGCAGAGATTTCTTTGTGAGCTGTAATAAGAATGTTTAAAACCATCCTATTTTGAAGGACAGCTTGCCTCACTATTTTTCTCTGAATTTATCAGAGATACCTTTGGCAGTATCATTGAGACCACCAGGTGAAATGGAGACAGAGGCCAGGTGACTACACCGGTGGGAAAACAGATCCATCGTAAAAATGAGTTGCAGTTGTGGGAGTACTGAGAAAAATTACACAGGGTCTCTTCCATCTAGGTAAACGTTGATCTGAAGGAGTGTAAAGGCCATTTTTATACAGCGGCCCCTGCAGCCTGTTTTAGCACTCTGTTTGCAAAAGCTTTCTCCTGTCTGACTGGAGAGCCCAATCTTTGGTGGCCCTCACAATGCATAACCATTACCTGTGAAGGTTTCCAGACAGCTTTTAATAGGGACACAATCTCAGATCCATGTTTTATTGGGAACTCATTAGTCCACAAACCTCTTTTTTAAGCAGATACCAGGGTTGTGTTTGTTGTTCATTTTAAACTATACCCAATTTGACAACCCTAGCATTTTTACTACCCACTCTAACAGGTGACTGACAGACAAGGGTGTAAGTTCCTGCCCAGTTACAAAGTAGATATTCATGCTTAGGAACTATTTTCTGATGGCCTCCCGGCTCTGGTTACTGTTGAAAGGCCAAGCACAAGTGAAACCCTTAGGATCTGACACCATCCCCTCATAGCTAAGCAGTTTTTTCCTGACTGCCTCTGGATGATTCCTCATGCCAGGATCCCCAGTTGCCAGGACACATTTTATTGGGGGTGGGGTAGGGGAGTGTTTTCTTGCTAGGATAATGTCCCAGTTGGCAAAATCCCCGTTGGAGGGAAAGACCAATAGGAATCAACAAGAAGACCAATAGGAATCATTTTTTAAGCAGGGCTTACCTGGAACTTATTAAGAATCAAAGTTAACTATGACAAACTTTTAAGAGTCATCTGTCCCTCTGTGGGCCTGACTAATTGCTACAGAAGATCAAACCTATAAAGGCCAAACTCAATAGTAGTCATGATGGGAGTTTTGAAACAGCAACAACTGATTAAATCTAGTTTTTAACTGAATTTAGCACTTTAGGATACTAATTAGGATCGAAACCACTGCCAACTGCTACTTAGTCGAACTTTCAATAGTCTTAATTTCCTCTACTTTAAAAACAAACATTTAAGACAGTCTTTACTTCCCAAATTATTTTCTTATCCAAAGGAAATCATTTTTCTCAATTCTCTTCCCAAAGCCTTTTACTAACTTTCCCTTTTTTCTTTACACTCCCTCTGCTTTAATTTGCATTTGCATCTAAAATAATCTGTATGAAACCTTTTTCTCAGGGGCTGGGAATATGGTCTAGTGGTAGAGTGCTTGCCTCGTATACAAGAAGGCCTGGATTCAATTGCTCAGTACTACATATATAGAAAAAGCCAGAAGTGGCCTGTGGCTCAAGTGGTAGAGTGCTAGCCTTGAGCAAAAAGAAGCCAGGGACAGTGATCAGGCCCTGAGTTCAAGCCTCAGGACTGGCAAAAACAAACAAACACCTTTTCTCACACCATGACGATTTTTTTGTATTAAAATGTTATTTTGAACATATTTACACACACACACACACACACACACACACACACACACTTGTCCACAAAGGTCCTAAGACATGGTTGGGTTTCAAAAATGAATACTGGCCGTAAGTTTTCTGAAATTCCAGTAACGAGAGATATTTTTGCCCACAGCACGATGATAAGTGTTAGAAGGCCTTGCGCTGTTTTTCATGCATTTTTAGACTAGAGCACTTTACATACCAATTTCTTCACATGCCAATTTATTCTGAGGCCCAATTATATTACACAGAAGATTAACTTGATTTCCCTTAGTATTCCCCTGAATCCCTAGTGAAAATTCTTAAGCACACATTGGGGGACAGTGGGCTCACTAGGGGAAGAACCATGTTTCTAGAGACAGACACAAGCACAGTTGGTGCAGGCACTATAAGAACAGAGAAAAGCTGCCAGAGAGAGTGAGAGCGAGAGTGACCGAGAAAGAGAGCACAGATAGGACACAGCTTGACAGACAGACAAGATGACAGCAGATGTCTCCCAGGACCAGATGGATGTCCTTAGAACCATCTGAAAAGGAACAGTCCCCCCAACCCTAATCCAGGAAGACCAGACAAGTTAGCTTCCCACCAGTTAACTCACCCAAACCCAAACTCTCTGCTGATGTCTCAGCCTTGAGGGACTGTTAGGGAGTATTTATTGCATCAGATCCCCTTCGACAACAGTCCAGATAGATTGTTCTCCAGAAAACAGAAATAGAGAGAAACAGAAACTTACCTCTGGAAGTCTGAGTGAATGCAAAAAGATTTAGTGGCAAGTAAGGCACCCACAGTCTGGCTGTTGGAGCAGTGGCAAGGCTATGGAGCCCTAAAAAATCCCATGGGCATCTCCACTATGGAGCTTCCCATCATCCAGGAGCCCAGGCTCTGAGGTCATCAGTCAGGGGCTTCAAAGAACCCAAGTGCCCCCTTGCCACCGGGATCTCACCGGGGCCTCCAAATGTCATGAAGGAATTCCATCAGTGAGATACAGAGAAGCCAAATTTTAAGAGGTCAAACTGGGAGTCCTTATTAAAATTCTGGCATTGGCAAGCAGACTCATGTTCCAAAAAAACCTTGCAGCCTTGAAGGCAAAGCTTATACAGGCCCAAACCATATATGGCAAGGAATAAAACCTAACAAAAGTGTTTTACATAAGTAAAGCAAACAATTAGGCATTAAGGCAAGATGCTAAGATGGCAAGGTGGGTTACTTAGACCCAGTATCCATAATTCACTCTCAACAGATAGAAAAAGCCTCTGACAGGGCTGCGAATATGGCTTAGCAATAGAGTGCTTGCCTTGCATGCATGAAGCCCTGGGTTCAATTCCTTAGCACCACATATATAGAAAAAGCCAGAAATGGCACTGTGGCTCAAGTGATAGAGTGCTAGCCTTGAGCAAAAAGAAGCCAGGGACAAGCCACAAGCCCCAGGACTGGCAAAAAACAAAACAAACAAACAAAAGTCCTGAAGGAACAAGAAAGGGAAATATCTTATCTCAATATAATAAAGGCAATATAAAACAAATCAATGGTCAACATTACAATGAATGGGAAGAAACAAAATATTTTGTATAAAATCAGTAATGAGACAAAGGTGTTGACTCTTATTACTATTACTTAATATAATGCTTAAATCTGATCCAGAGCAACTGGGCAAGAGAAAGACATAAAAGAAATACACATAAGAAAGGAAGAAGTAAATTCTCTTGTTTGCAGATGGTCAGTGGAGCACAAGAAAGCCAGGATCACAGTTCTAGACCTCCCACAAGTGTCTGGGCTGGAGATGCCAGGGAGAAAGAGGGACAGGAAAAGGTGTTAGAGGAAGAGGGAGATGGACAGGTGGGAGGAAGGAGGAAGAAACAGAGGGAGATTTAATTGTCAAGTGAGGTCTTTGAGACTATTTTCTGTGCTGGATTCTATATTGGATTGTGGTAGCCACAATTCCTAACCACAAACTAAAATTCAAAGTCAGCTTGACTTCTGGCCCAGTACCAACCCAATTTTCTTCTTTTGTTGTTGTTGTTTTGGTTTTTTTTTGTTGTTTGTTTCCTTTCTTTCTTTTTTTTGGCCAGACCTGGGGCTTGGACTCAGGGCTTGAGCACTGTCCCTGGCTTCTTCTTGCTCAAGGCTAGCACTCTGCCACTTGAGCCACAGCGCCACTTCCGGCCATTTTCCATATATGTGGTGCTGGGGAATCGAACCCAGGGCCTCAAGTATACAAGGCAAGCACTCTTGCTACTAGGCCATATCCCCAGCCCCTGTTTGTTTCCTTTCTGAGACTGAAGTTCAAACTTGGTGTCTGATGCTTTCACCCATTGGTTGATGCTTTAGCACCTGAGCCACACCTCTACCCCAGGCTAACCCCAGTTCTAACCTTAGCTCCTGTAACCCAACTTCAGGGTCAACCCCAGATTCAGACTGAATCTCAACAACAGCATCAACCCAAACTGAAGCAGTAATTCCACTTCCAGTGCCAATCTTTGGTTCATTTCCTTGCATAGCTCAACATCCATCCTTGCCTGGGACTCTACCTCAAAACTAGTCCAATTTTAGACTCAGTTGAAGCAATAAATTTAGCTTCAATTGTAATTCCAAACTTGTCTGACCAAATGCAGAACCCACTTCTACTCTCCGCTGCAAACTCAGGGCCATTTTGACCATATCTTTAATTCAAAACTCATTCTCAACTTGAGCTTCATCTCTTACCATAGTTCTAGCCCTGATGGCAAACCCAGCCTGCTCCCAGCCTCCTCCTGCTGGAGGCTGGCCCATGGGCTCTCAGCCTCAGCTCAGCCTCAGAAGTTTTATGAGTCCAGGCATGACAATAAACTATGAAAACCCTTCAGCACTGGGAATGAGGAGAAAGACGATGGGACAGACAAAGATGAGAGGAAAGGAGAAACAATCTCCTGAACTGTCCTCTTCATATGTCCAGTAGGATTTCTGCATCTCTGCCATGTGCAATCTCCCTGCTTAAGAGCCTCCTTGGAGACTAAGAAGGGGCGAGGCCTGAGCATCTTCATCCCACAATCTTCCTTATTCAACTCCACTCCATCCTCCATTCCAAGGTACAGCCTTTATTCAACACAAGGTCCTGGTGTCCTTTTTTACATCCTGGTCCCCGTTCATCCTAACACCCTCTTCTCATTCAATACCTCCATTCTGTGCTGTGGAATATCTGCTCTGTATCCTGCCTCCTCCTGTTCTCCTTGGGCCTCTGCCTTCAGCTGCTGCTGGTTGTCTGTGTGCTCGGATACCACTGTGGCTGCCTAGGGTAGAGAGCAATCATGGGCTACAGTGGTGGGCCACGACGGGGTCTTGGTAAGAACTTTAGCAGGGACAGTGGTGTACACACAGGGGCTAATATGGGCCCACCATGGGATTGTGACAGTGCCACTGCTGTGGACAGCCAGAAAGGCCAACATAGGCAGTGGCTTTCATGAGTTAGCAATGATTCCTGTGGTGGGCGCTGGCGGGAAAAGTGAAGGAAGGACCTGGCATGGAATCACTGCTGACTCTGGCCTTGTCTTTGGCTACCTGGCTGCATTCTTTCACCCCAGGTCTGGGCTTCCACATACCCAATACTGGATGACAGCACTGATGGCCCTCTGGGTCACTGTGAGACTATGGGATGAGGCTCTGCATGTTAATGGCCTCCTCAGGGCCAGCACAGATGGGCCTCATCAATCTTTTTTTTGTAATTTATTTATTAATTAAACACAAATTTTTTGATAAGGTGTTGTGCAAAAAGGGTACAGTTACATAGTAGGGCAGTGGGTACATTTCTTGTGGTATCTTACACCCTGTTTTTCTTTCCCTTCCCTGGGTCAGGTAGACATATATATAATACACAATGTACCAAGAACATATACAGTAGCCACCTGGCCTATGCCAAAGAAAATTCACGTAGGGCTTTAAATATAATGTCGATATTAGACAATATGTCCACAGTAGTCTTATATGAATGTACATACATAGCTTTTGAACTATTGTATTCCACTGAGAGGTCAAATTTTGACCTTTATATGTTGAGTAGTTGTTTGGTTTTAGTTACATAATGTTGGGTCGCTGACCCAGTCCTGTGGGAAATACCATTGGACAAGCAGTTTTTGGTTTCACAGACCTGGTCTCTACTGTCTCTCCGTCACCCCTTGTTAACAGTCATATATCAGGGAGATGATGCCCCTTTGTTTTCTGTGTTCTAGGCTTGTCTTGCTCAACATTATTTGTTCAAGTTCTGACCATTTCCCTGTGAATAACAATATTTCACCATTCCTAATCACTCTGTAGTATTCCATTGTGTATAGGTACAATATTTTTTGGATCCATTCGTCTGTGGAGGGGCATCTGGGTTGTTTCCATATTTTGGCTATTGTGAATTGTGCAGCGATAAACATGGAAGTACAAATGTCTTTTTGATATCTTGGGACCTGCTGTTCAGGATAGATGCCTAGGAGTGGTATGGCTGGGTGATAGGTAGGTCTATATTGAACTTTTTGAGAAACCTCCATATTGTTCTCCAAAGTGGTTGTACTAATTTGCACTCCCACCAACAGTGGAGAAGGGTTCCTCTTTCCCTACACCCCCTCCAGCATTTGTTGTTGCCTGAGTTCAGAGTATAGGCCATTCTAACTGGAGTGAGGTGGTATCTCAGGTTTGTTTTTATTTGCGTTTCCTTTACTACCAGGGATGTTGAACATTTCCTCATATGCTTCTTTGCCATTTTTATTTCTACTCTTGTGAAGTCTCTCTTTAGCTCCTTTGCCCATTTTCTAATTGGTTTATTGGGCTTGGAGGGGCTTGGTTTTTTGAGTTCTCTGTAGATGACCGATATCAGGCCTTTGTCTGTTGCTGTGCTGGTAAAGATCCTTTCCCATATGGTTGGCTGTCTTTCTATTTTGGTGGCTATGACCTTAGCTGTGCAGAAACTTTTTAATTTGTAGTAGTCCCATTTGTCGAGTCTCTCCCCTATTTGTTGTGCCCTTGGGACTATATTCAGGAAGTTGCTTCCTGTGCCTATAAGTTCTAGCATCTTTCCTACTCTGTCCTTCAGTAGTTTCAAGGATTCAGGTCTAATATTGAGGTCCTTGATCCATTTTGAGTTGATCTTGGTGCATGGTGATAGGCTTGGGTTTTCTGCATATGGCTGCCCAGTTCTCCCAGCACCAGTAGTTGAAGAGGCTCTGTTTATTCCATTGAATGTCTTTAGCTCCTTTGTCGAATATCAGTTGGCTGTAAGAGTGCAGTTTTATTTCTGGGTCTTCAATTCTAATCCATTGGTCTTCCGGTCTGTTTTTATACCAATACCAAGCTGTTTTTGTGATGATGGCCCTATAGTAGATCTTGAAGTCTGGTATTGTGATACCTCCTGCACTGCTTTTTTTTTTTTTTGCCTAGAATTGCTTTGGCTATTCTAGGTCTTTTGCTGTTCCATATGAATTTATGGATTGCTTTCTCTATTTCAGTGAAGAATGTAACTGGGATTTTGATAGGGATTGCATTGAATTTGTCTAACAATTTGGGCAATATGGCCATTTTCACTATATTGATTCTGCCTACCCATGAGCATGGGAGGTCTTTCCATCTCCTTGTGTCTTCTTTGATTTCCCTTATTAGATTTTTATAGTTCTCATTAAATAGGTCAGTCACGTCCTTGGTTAGGTTGATCCCTAGGTACTTTATTCTTTTTTTGGCTACTGTAAATGGAATTGTTTCCATAATTTCCTTTTCTGCTTGTACATTGCTGGTGTACAGAAAAGCTGCTGACTTTTGTGGGTTTATTTTGTATCCTGCTACTTTGCCAAAATGGTTTATTAGGTGTAGGAGTTTGGGTACTGAGTTTTTTGGGTCCTTCAGATACAAGATCATGTCATCTGCGAATAGGGATGATAGATTGATTTCTTCCTTGCCGATGTGGATCCCTTTGATGTCCTCCTCTTGCCTTATTGCTATGGCTAGGGATTCCAGCACTATGTTGAAAAGAAGTGGGGAGAGTGGGCATCCTTGTCTTGTTCCTGAGTTTAGGGGGTATGATTTAAGTTTCTCTCCATTTAATATGATGTTAGCAGTTGGTCTGTTGTATATGGCTTTTATTGTTTTGAGGAATGTTCCATCTATTCCTGTTCTCTCCAGAGCTTTTAATAGGTATGGATGTTGTATTTTGTCAAAGGCTTTTTGGGCATCGACTGAGATAACAATGTGATTCTTGATTTTAGTTCTGTTGATGTGGTGAATTACATTGATTGATGTACGGATGTTGAACCATCCTTGTGACTGTGGGATGAAGCCTACTTGGTCATGATGTATAATTTTCTTGATCAGTTTCTGGATCCTGTTAGCTAATATTTTATTGAGGAGCTTTGTGTCTGTGTTCATTAGTGATATTGGTCTGTAGTTCTCTTTTTTTGTTGGGTCTTTGCCTGGTTTGGGAATGAGTATGATATTAGCTTCGTAGAATGAGTTTGGGATTTCTCCCTCTGTTTCTATTTCACGGAAGAGTTTGAGGAGTATTGGTATTAGCTCCTCACTAAAGGTTTTATAGAATTCATTGGTGAATCCATCTGGGCCTGGGCTTTTCTTTGTTGTGAGGTTCTTGATTACCCCTTGTATCTCGCTGTAAGTTATTGGTTTATTTAGTTTATTTATTTCTTCTTGGTTCAGTTTGGGCAGTTTATACTTCTCTAAGAATTGATCCATTTCTGTAAAATTATTGTTTTTTAGTGAGTAGAGGTTCTGGAAATAGTTCCTTATGATTGTTTGAATATCGTGTGTACTTGTAATTTTTCCTGTGGAGTCCCTGATTTTACGTATATGAGTCTCTTCTCTTCTTTTTTTTGTAAGTCTTGCGAGGGGGTCTGTCAATTTTATTTATTTTCTCAAAGAACCAGCTTTTAGTCTTATTTATTTGTTGAATGGTCTTTCTATTTTCAATCAGATTTATCTCTTCTTTAATCTTCGTGATCTCTCTCCTCCTAGTCATTTTGGATTCGATCATTTCTTGTTTCTCCAGTTGTTTTAGTTTCATTGTGAGGTTATTCACCTGCTCTGCTTCCATTCTTTTAATGTGAGTGCTGAGGGCAGTGATCTTGCCCCTCAGTACTGCCTTAGCTGTGTCCCATAGGTTTCTTTGTGATATATTTTCATTGTCATTGTGGCTTATGAATTTGTTGATTTCATCTTTAATTTGGTCTGTGGCCCAAGTGTTGGATAACAGTGTGGGGTTTAGCCTCCAAGAATGTGTATAGCCTCTGTGGTATCTGTTGTTATTGAGGGTTACCTTTAATCCACTGTGGTCAGATATAATACATGGGATGACATCAGTACTTTTGTATTTGCTGAGGTTCTTTGTGTGGGCTATGACATGGTCAATTTTGGAGTATGATCCATGGGCTGCTGAGAAGAAGGTGTATTGGGTCTCTGTAGGGTGGAAGATTCTGTATAGATCTGTCAGATCCATTTGGGATATGGTGTTACTTAGGTCCTCAGCTCCCTTGCTAATCCTCCGGGTATTGGATCTGTCTCTTGGAGAGAGTGGGGTATTAAAGTCACCCACTATGATTGTGTTTGGGTTTATCTTGTTCTGTAGTTCTGTGAGTATTTGTTGACATATGTAGGGCCTCTTTTGTTCGGTGAGTATACATTTATCACTGTGATGTCTTCATTCTGGATGTTTCCTTGTATTAAAATGTAGTGACCTTCTTTGTCTTTTTGAGTTGATTTTAATGAGAAGTCCAGCTTGTCTGAGATCAAGATGGCTACACCTGCCTTTTTGGTAGGTGCGTTTGCTTGGAAGGTCTTACTCCATCCTTTCATTCGGGGCCTGTTTTTATCCCTTGCTGTAAGGTGGGTCTCTTGTAGACAACAGATGGCAACTTTTTGTTTGCGGATCCATTCTTCCAGTCTTCTCCTCTTTATCGGAGAGTTTATACCATTTATATTCAAAGAGATCAAGGATAAGAGTGTTTTTTCTCCTTCCATTTTCCTGTTGGGCTGTTTTTCCTCTTTTTTTTTTCTTTCTTGTCTTTAGTGAGCTGCTCTTTCTGTTGGGCTCTGGCTATTGTAGTTTCTTTCTGTTTCTGTCTGTGTGTCCTGTACAATTTCTGTTGGGTGGGATTCCCCTCTTAGAACTCGCTGTAGGGCTGGTTTTTTATTCGCATACTCCTTTAGATCCTCTTTGCTATGGAAAGATCTGGTTTTCCCCTCAAATGTGAACTCCAACTTCGCTGGATATTTTATCCTAGGTTGGCAATTGTTGGCCTGTAGAACTTGGATGGTGTTCTTCCACTCACTTCACGCATGGTAGGTTTGTGTGGAGAGGTCTGCTGTTATTCGGATCCTTTTCCCATTGTAGTAAATTTCTTTCTTCGCTTTGGCTACATTCAAAATTTGCTCTTTATTCTTGAGATCTGAAGTCTTAAATATTATGTGTCTTGGCGTGGCTTTTCTGGGGTCTGGCCTGCCAGGTGTCCTATAGGCTTCTGTTACCTGGATGGGGTCCCTTGTGAGATTGGGGAAGTTTTCTGCAATAACTTTATTGAAGATATCTTGAAGCCCTCTGCTCTGGTATTCGGCTCCTTCTTCTATTCCAATTATGCGCAGATTATATCTCTTGTCTTTGTCCACTAGCTCCTGGATTAGTCTGCCCTGAAGCTTCACCGTTTCTTGGAGTGTGGTAATTTTCTGGTTCTTATCGGCTGCATCATCGTCCAAGAGAGAGATTCTGGATTCCATATGGTCTATTCTTTGTGCTGTGGATTCAAGTGTGGAGTTTATGGATGTCAGAGCTATTTATGGTTGTCAGATCAGCTCTGATCGTGGAAATTTCTTCCTTTAAAAGAGTTGCATTTTACATCTATTTTTTCATGCATTTCACGTCTCAGGATGTTAAGGTCTTCTTTAAAGGAGGTTTGCATTGTATCCATTTTTGCTTCCATTTCTTTCTTGGCTTCCTGGATGTCCTTCAAGACTTCCACTCTAAACTCCTGGAATTGTTTTCTGATTTTGTTTCTGAAGCTTTCCATCATTTCTGCTAACATGGCCTCAGTTGATTTTTTATTCTCCATCTCCTCTTTAGTCATGCTGCTTTTTGGAGCTGGCGAGTTGGCTTGCCCTTTGATGAACTGTGTTATATTTCTTTGTGATTTGCGCATCTGGAGATCTGTGGGTGGCTTACCTGGTTTGGCTTTGTGCTGGTTCCTGCTGGTCTGTCAGTGGGAGCCTTGTGTGGTGTCCTGGCTCTGGGTTTGGGTTTGGCTGTTGAACCTTGCCGCCAAATGGGTGAGCGTGACCTTCTCGGTTGTTGCTGAGGTCGTCACCCTCACTGCACTTGGGGGTCGGTAGGTTCTGTGTCTTTCTCTGTGGGACAGTGTCCTGCTGCTGTGTTGTGCTGACTCTAGCGTGCCCCTGGTGGGGGTTTGCTGGTCGCTGATTAAGCATGGCTTGGAGGCTTTTCTCTTCTTTGGTTCTTTTTTCCACTCTGTATCTTGGTCAGAGGACCTCACCTCTCAGGCGGTTCACCCTCCTTTGTGGACCGCTCTGGGGCCAGTGTTGTTGAGGGGCGGTCCACCCACTTGTGCGAAATGTGCCAAACTAAGTGGGCACAGCCGCTGGAGAGCTCTGCCCTCCTGTGCGTTCGCGCCTACGAGAGCAAGCGCTGTCACTGGAGGCCCCGCCCACCTGTGTGCTGTGTGCCCACTGCAGTGGGCACTGCTGCTATGGCCCTGCCCACCTGTGTGGGATACACCTACCAGAGCGAGCCCCAGGTTGTTAGGGTGTGCTTGCGCCCTCCAACAAGTCTGCTGTGGGGGGGGCGATATGTGTGGGCCCCAGTGGGATCAAGTGTCTGGGAGGCCCAGGCACCTCGGGTGGGGTTTGCAATGCCTGTCATCCCTGGGCCCCTGTTGGGAAGGGGGTGGGGCCAGTGCGGCCGATTCTGGCTCCTCTGCTGCCTTGGTACTGCTGCGCCCTTCCCCTGCTAACTCCTGTGTCTTCCCAGAGCCTGATGGGATCTTGCCCCCTGATTTGGGTGTTCTTTGTTCCATCAGGGTGGGGAGGGGGAGGGAGGGAGTTCTAGTTTCTTTGTAGGGTTTGGGTCTCTGATAGCTGGTCTCCTGTTGGGGAGGGGGCAATGGGGGTCCTGGATTGTGTGTGTGTCCCGTGCCGCTGTTGGTCCTTTGGGGATGGAGTGCTGGGGTGTGGCAAAAGGTCGTGGTGGCAGTCCAGGCTCTCCCCTTCTGTGCCCCTCGGTTTCCCTGCCGCTCATGTCCGATATCGGCTGTGTGGTCCCGAACTTCCTGCCGCCGCCGTGTGTCTTGGTCTGCGCTCTCCCTGGGGTCCATGGAGTCCTGCTGTCTGGACTCTGTGCTCCTGATGTGGGTTTTCGGCAGTAAGTCTGCCGTTCGCCGGGTCCCCTTTCCCAGCCTGGCCCTGATTGGGCCAGGGTCGGCTGGTTGGGGGAGGGTACCCCGAAGATTCTCCGGCTCTGTGCAGGTTATAGGCTCTTCTTTTTTTGCTCCTTTTTGTTTCCTGCATTTACCCACTGCTTCTGGCTGCTGGTTTTGCTGGGTTCTCGATGGGGTGTTGGGTGCTGGAGTTCCCAGCTCGCTATTGAGTTGGAGCGAGTTGGGGTGCCTCCCTACTGTGGCAGCGCCATCTTCCTCTCTCCCCTCATCAATCTTAGTCCTCATCATATCACTGCTACTCATCAGATTCCCAGGTACAGGGAGACCTGCTCACCCTCAGGAGGAATTTCAGTAACTTCACCTCAGGTACAGGGGTTGATGTCCAGAAACTGACCTTCCAGGATGAGCAGGGCTTGGCCAGGGCTCCAGGATGGGGTGGGAGTGGGTGAGGCTTTGACTGCTGAACTCAGTTGCATGTCCTCTAGGCCAGAGCTTTCAAGAAATGATTAAAACTCTGAGAGTGGGCTGGGAATATGGCCTAGTGGCAAGAGTGCTTGCCTCCTACACATGAAGCTCTCGGTTCGATTCCCCAGCACCACATATATGGAAAACGGCCAGAAGGGGCACTGTGGCTCAGGTGGCAGAGTGCTAGCCTTGAGCGGGAAGAAGCCAGGGATGGTGCTCAGGCCCTGAGTACAAGGCCCAGGACTGGCCAAAAAAAAACCTCTGAGAGCTGGCAAATCATATGCAGGAACTGCCAACAGTGACAGGGCCCTGATCTGGAGTGTGCAGAATGGTGGTGGGCGTGGCTTCCTGGTCTCCTGTTGCTAAGCTGCCCTCCCCTCCAGTCCACAGCTTGTACCAGAAGGTGGTTGTCCTGGAGATCTGGTTGGAGAAACAGGAACAAGAGCTCAAATCAGGCAGATGAAGGGTGCCCCTGCATTGAGGCAGGAAGTGTGTGGGAGTGCAGAGAGGGTTTTGAGCTAGTCCTGAGCAGAGCATCTGAGGTCCAGAACTCACTAGCAGAGGCCATGCCCAGTGTACTATCCATTCTATGTATGTGTCCCAGAAAAAAACAAACACACACAACAAAAAACTGATGTTCTTGTGAGTCCAGCAGCCAGCCAAGTGCCTGAAGTTTTTAACTTACTGAAAGGAAAATTATCCCAGAAAACCGCAGACTATAGATGAAGTCATGTAGAGCAAAAGAGTTTATTGCCGGCAAGGCCAAGTTCCCACAGAGGAGTAAAGGAAAATGGTGCAGGAACTCTCTCTCAGGGGGTCTTTATACCTTCATGCAACTAAGGTGGGAGGTGTTCCGCCAGCCCCTCAGGTATCATCAGCCAAGGGCGGAGTCACATTGCCAAAGGGCAGATCTTATGTCTGGGCTAGGGGCATTCTACAAGCTTACACTTACTACCTGGGTAATCTCAAAATGATCAGGAAGTTTATGGGTGTGGCTCATCCTACTTGGTGACTATGCATGGGGCAGCTCTTCAGTATTCTTATTCTCTTTCCCCCTCAGACTCTGAAATGACCTGCTGCCCCTTTAACTGAGTGGAGTATGAAAAAGTCACTGGTGGTTCTTTCAATCTAGAAAGTTCTGGCCAGAGGCCAGCTGAAGAGCTCCCACTAGGTGGTCATCAACTCCAGGCAGGAGCAGATGAAGACCTCTGCTCTTCAGCTCCCAAGACATGTCCAATTTATGGAAATCATTCTTAACTTTAGAGGCACTTTACAACCAACCTGGAAGGCTTAGAGTCTACTGCCATCTGCACTGTGATTTCGGTTGTCATTGGTCTGGACATTGGGATAAACATGCAAACTCCTCCATTCACTAGAAGCCCAGCTAATGTTCTGAATCAATAGCCCATGGAGTTAGTTTGGATGGAAAGTCATGATTATATTTCTGTCACTCCAGGGTTTTATTCAAAGACATGTAAATTCTTTATAGACCCAAATAAGCCTCAGTGACCCTGAGGGCATCTGGAACTGAGTGCATATCACCTAGTATGAGCCCAACCTTTGAGTGCACGCTGGCTCTCTATGCCCTACATCCTCCATGGCTCTGGCGCTCGAGGAGCTGATATGGGATGCCTCCTTTCCGGGCCTGAATTCTGCTGCATTTACCCTTTCTAGCTTGCTGTTATCATCTCCCTTCAGGAACTGGATGTCAACCCAGCCAAATGATTGGCACGGGCATGGTCTGGATGACAATGAGAACTGTGCCACTCCTAGCCCATGGAAAAGCAGAATGATTACATCTGCCAGAGTCTCTACCGGGTCTGTGAGGCCAGCTGAAGCACCACCACCTAGGAAACACTTCCGTTAGGTCACTCGGCCACAGAAATGGTTGTGGAGAGAGGCTTCTCCCACAGCAACCCCTAATAAGACCTTTCTGGGTGAGGAATAAACCCTGGGAGATTAGAAGCACTGCTATCAGTTTGAATTTTTTTCTTCCACCAATGTAGAGTTCCTAAGGTTCTCCCTTACTCCACAATTTTCAAAATCAATTTAATCGAGGAATACTTTTTGAGCAATAAAGTGCTCCTATTTAAATAGATGACTTTTGTCCTGTGCCTGTGGCACACACCTGTAATCCTAGCTACTCAGGATCAAGGTTTGAAGCCAGCCTGGGCAAGAAAGTTCGTGAGACTCTTATCTCCAAATAACCACCAAAAAGCAGAAGTGGAGCTGTGGCTCAAATCGTACATTGCTAGCCTTGAGCACAAAAGGCTCAAAGATAGCAAGTAGGCCTCAGGACCAATGTGCACGCACGCACACACACACACACACACACACACACACACACACACACACGAGGGGGGGCAAGCAATTCTGTTATTTATCCTGGAGATACATTGCTTAAATACCAAAATCTAGTTATCAATAAAAATTACCACTAGCTGGGGCTGGGAATATGGCCTACTGGCAAGAGTGCTTGCCTCCTATACATGAAGCCCTGGGTTCAATTCCCCAGCACCACATATACAGAAAACGGCCAGAAGTGGCGCTGTGGATCAAGTGGCAGAGTGCTAGCCTTGAGCAAAAAGAAGCCAGGGACAGTGCTCAGGCCTTGAGTCCAAGCCCCTGGACTGGCAAAAAAAAAAAAAAAAAAAAGGAAATTGCCACTAGCTGAGCACTGGTAGCTCCTGCTTATGATCCTAGTTACTCAAAAGGCTGAGATCTGAGGATCATAGTTCAAAGCCAGCCTGGACAGGAAAGACTGTGAGACTGTTCTCTCCAATTAACTGCCAAAAAACTGTAAATGGAGTTGTGGCTCAACTGGTAGAGCACTAGCCTTGAGCAAAAGAGCTTAAGGACAGCACCCTGGCCCTGAGTTCAAGACCCACAACTGACACAAATAAAAATGTTTTAAAATTCCATTAAATTATGTTGCAACAATACAATGGAATACCATATCCCTGTTAAAAATGATAAGCAAAGTTGATATGGGAAGATTTGTAAGGTGTGTGAGGAAACTTAGAACTCAAGTCACAAGTGGTATATGAATTATACTACTATTTGGATGAAAAATATTTAAATGTGTCTGAAGATGCATAGGCTATCTCATAAAAATATGTATGAAATGATGATCATGTAGCTTCCATGGAAGATTGAGTAGCTATGAAAGAAGAGAAGAGGAAGTTTTTTTCATAGCATACTTCTTGTATTTTTAAAACATGGTTTCCTGTGCCTACATTACTGAAGAAAAACAAGAAAACAAACAGAACAAAACTCAAGAGGAGAACTGGGGCACAGCTCATGTGGTAGAGCCTTAAGTTCAAGCATGAGACCCTGAGTGCTCCTAAACCCCAGTATCACAGAAACAAAACAACCAACAGCCATGGCCACCACCAAACAAACAGCCAAAACCCACAAATAACTACCATTGACCAAAGAGTAAAGGCACATGGCAGCTGAGGGAGTGCTGGAGTTGTTGGGTGGAAGGCTGGATGGCTTATGTCTGCCAGTGCTGTGGAGCTATCTGGAGTCCTGGCTGCCTCCTTTCCCACTATTGGTGGAGCCCGCCCAGCAAGGCTTCCTGTGGCAGCTCCTCGCCATAACTCTGGGAATCAGCTTCTAGGATGAGTCCTGGGAGTCATCCTACCTCAAGCTCTGGGACGGATATGAAGAAAGTGACTTGCAAATGGAACTTTTGCAGCCCAGGAGGAACCCAGTCCCTTTTGTAGGATGTGTACTCCATTCATAAGATTTTGATGAACAAACACCCAGCCAGGGTTCAAATGGGTACTTTAAGGAGAAAACCATCACCATTAGGACACAGCCATGAGGGGTGGGAAAGAAACTGAGCTTCCTTGCCTGCCAGAGCAATTGGCAAGGCAGGCTGCAGCAAGGCAAGCTGCAGCAAGACCTTCAAGACACCACTGTGTGTGCGCATGTGTGTGTTGGTGTGCTAGTAATGGGGCTTGAACTCAGGGCCTAGGAGATGCTCCTTGGCCATTTGTACTCAAGGGAGGCATTCTATCTTGAGCCACAGCTCCATTTGGGGCTTTTTGCTGGTGGATGGGAGATAAGAGTCTCATGAACTTTCTTACCTGGGCTGGCTTCAAACTGCAAGCCTTATATCTCAGTCTCCTGATTAGCAAGGATTATAGATATGAGTCACCAGTGCCCGGACACAGCACTGTTTTTTAAGGTTGACATTAGGAAGCCTCATTACCACAGGAAATTTTTGAACAAAAACAGGCTTGGTATGACGCAGTAACATGTTCCTCCAATTACCCAACGGAGGCCAGCCCCACTCAGTCCTCCTCTACAACCCATTCCATGAGGACAGGAGGGAGTGATGTGATGAGCTTATGGAGGAGCTGTCCATG
This sequence comes from Perognathus longimembris pacificus, assembly GCF_023159225.1. NCBI lineage: Eukaryota > Metazoa > Chordata > Mammalia > Rodentia > Heteromyidae > Perognathus > Perognathus longimembris. The sequence continues at coordinate 7,391,281 of NC_063177.1, forward strand.
ATGTGAGCATGTGGAACAGCCAGATGGAGACATTGGAGCAGCTGAGGGAAGAATGGGAATGGTGAGAAAAGATGTTCAAGCATCAGCACCATTGCTGAAGCTAGGCTGGCCAAAGTGGCGTCCCTTCCTTTATACAAGATTTGTCTTGAATGTGGACCAGTAAGCCACTTTATAGCCATCTTGGAATCCAGGAAGGACTGGACTATCTGCCAGGCCTCAGTGGCTTGATTATCCTGACCAGGCTGCTCTCCTCAAGTGATGAAGCAGAAGTGACTTCTCCAGAGCCCCTTCAAATACAACAACCCAGATAATGACCACCAGATCATCTCTATGCCTGGGTCTGTTTACCTCTGCACACCTTTTGTCCTCTGCCCCCAACACTTTGCTTATTGACATAGAAAGGCCTAGGAATTAGGGGCCTGGAATTTAAAACTCTGGCTTCAGAAAGTTTATGAAGTTATAACGACAAAAAGAATGAAGACAAAGGTGAGCTGGCAACACCTCCTAATGAGATCACAAATGGAAGCATGTCAGGGGAGTGGGTTTCTAGGCTCAGGGTCAAGGTGAGTCCAACACTGAAGCAGATAGTGTAATAACCTGGGGGGGAGGGGGAAGAAGTCCCACCCCATGTTGTCATCATTGCCATGCCTCACTGCCGAACGTAAAAGGGGATCCTGCCCCACCAGCCCCATGTTGAGGGACCAGAACCACCACCCCCAGGCAGGCTGGGGGATATAAGAAGGCGGGATTTCCCCGAAAAGGAGGAGAGGCGCGGAGAAAGCAAGGCACCAGGAGGTTCCTCGTGGAGCTGAGCAGTGCTCGGGTTCCCCTCAGGCCTGAGGGGAGCCCAGGCCTGTGGACAGGAGAGGCCGAGTCTGGGCCTGCGGACGGAGGAGGCCTGAACCCCAGGCCTGCGGACTAAGGAGAAAATGTAGGCCTGAGCGGCCTAGCTCGGGGCCGGAAGAGAGCTGAGGCAAGCAGAGCCAAGGCCTGCTGAGAACTAGAGGCCCGAGGAGAGCTGACAGAGATGAGCAGAGCCGAGAAGAGCCTGAGGCCTGCTGAGGAGTCGGGAGCCTGAGGCTTGTGGGAAAGTCTGAAGCCTGGTGCCTGTTGGAGCCAGAGCAGACAGTGGAGAGCTGAGGCCCATGGAGAGTGGAGGCCCACAGAGAGCCACGTGGAAAATGGAGTCCCCGAGAGAGGGGAGAGGTCTATGAAGAACAGAGTCCTGTGGAGAACAGGAGGCCTGCAGAGAAGCCTGTGGAAAGGAAGAAAGGAAAGAAACTCGCCCCCTGGAGGCTGCAAGTGCTCCTTGCTCTGGGGTAGCTCAGGGCAAGGCAGTTGCAAACTGACTAATAAAACTCATTTGTCACCTTTAACAGTGCTCGGTGGATATTCTCGCTCCCTGGAATACAACAATAGGGGTGAGGATTGTCAGAACCCAATTGATGATTCTGTGACTCTTAAAAAATAAGTACAGCAAGATTGAAGGACACAAGGTCACTGTGGAAAAAAACAACACCTCTCTATGTACATATAAGGAGCAGATTGTTACTGAACCCTGGAAGTGATGGAATGTTTGACCACAGCATAATATGTGACCATCTGCCTGAAATGTCCCATTATGAACTGGATTCCTTTAGACACAACAAGGTATAAAATTGGGAGGCCCAGAAACAGCCTATTGTGTGTGTGTGTGTGTGTGTGTGTGTGTGTGTGTGTGTGTTGGTAATGGGTGTTTAAACTCAGGATCTCACACTTTTGCTTCCCCCCCCCCCAATGTGGGCACTCTGTCACTTGAATCACACCTCCATTTCCAGCCTTTTGATGGTTAATTGGAGATAAAAGTCTCATGGAGCCAGACACAGGTGGCTCGTGCCTATAATCCTAGTTACTCAGAGGGCTGAGATCTGAGGATCTAAAAGCCAGCCCAGGCAGGAAAGTCCATGAGACTTATCTCCAATTAACCACCAGAAAACCGGAAGTAGAGCTGTGGCTTAAAGTGGTAGAGTGCTAGCCTTGAGCCGAAGCGCTCAGAGACAGCACTCAGGCTCAGAATTCAACCCCCATGACCAACCCCTCCCCCCCAAAAAAGTCTCATGGATTTGTCTGCTCAAGCCGACTTCTAATCTGATCCTCAGATCTCCGCTTCCTGAGTAGCTAGGATTATAGGTATGAACCACCAGTGCCCAGCTATTTTCTTGCTTCTGAGTGTAATGTGGAAAGTGAGGCGCAAGCTGGAAAGCTGGACACCTGAGGCCCCAGAGGATGCCCAGGGACCAGGTACCCAGGCTACAACTGACCAAGAGCAGAGCACAGGCTCTGGAGAAGCAATGCCGTGCAATGCCGTGCGACCCAGAGGCAGCAAGTGAAAGGAGGCGTGGGGTAGAGGAGAAACAACAGATTGTACTCCTGATCTTTTCTGGCCCAGTTCCTTCTCCCAGATGTTAAAAATGAGGAAATACATACTGGCAAGAATGTAGACAAAGGGAACACTTGTACATTGTTGATGACAATGTAAATTAATAAAGCCCTTATGGAAAACAAAAAATTAGAGTACAATGCAATAAAATCAGTTATTTTGAAGAAACATCTGTATGCCCATCTTGTGGCTGGACTATTCACAATAGCTAAGGAACAGAAACAATCTATATGTCTGTTTCCATTATCTGGAAAACTATGTAATGAAATGTATTGTAAACTCAATGAACTTCCCAGATAAGCCAGAAGTGGAGCTGTGGCTCAGGTGGTTTGGGGTCTTGGATTTTTGCTTCTGAGTGGAGAGAAAACCGGAGATAAGCCAGTCTGATGGCAGAGCCACCCTGTACACCTAGGTTGGTGGCTCAGGTACTAGCAGATTAGATCAGCACTGGGCAAGAGAAAGGAAGTGAGTTCTACTAAAAGCAGGTCAAAAACATCTAGAGGCATGATAAATTTACATTTAAAGTTCTAGGTGAATTTCCTTTGGCGTACACCACGTGGCTACTGTATATGATTTTGGTATACTGGGTATTGTATATATGCCTACCTGATCTAGGGAAGGGAAAGAAAAACGAGGGTGTAAGATATCACAAGAAATGTACTCACTGCCTTATTATATAACTGTACCCCTTTTGCACAACACCTTGTCAACAAAATTTAATTAATAAAAAATAACAGCAACAATAAAAACCCACTTATTTCCATTAAAAAAAACATCTAGAGGCATGATAAATTCTAGGAATTTCAGAAGCAGGTAGCAAAAAGGATGTGGCAGAGGAGAAAGAATACATTGTATCTCTGGCCCAACTTCCACTACAAAAGACAAAAATGAGGAAGTTAGGGGAGGTAGAAAGAGGAGGAAGGAAGTGGACATGTGCTGGAAGAAGGTCTTATCTCTCACTGACACCTATACAAACCCTCCTCTGCCTAAATACTAATTGTTTTGATCTCTAGGAGATTGCAGGTTACAGAGTCCACAGCGACTGCTCCCCCCTCCCCAACACACACACATACACACACACACACACGAAAGATCCACTACTTGCAGGAGACTGTATTGTCTTTCCTTCAGAATTTCCTGAACTTGATAAATGCTTTCAAAGCCTGGCAATTACATTGTCTAACTCTGGCAGGTAATTGGATGGGTGTGGATGTAGAAAAAGCACTGGTAAAACCAAAGAGATGATGACTTGGTGTTTCATATGAAGACAAATGGAAATATAGATCATAGATCTAACTATTGACTTCCAGATTGGGCTGGACAGACCTAAAGAAGCACAATCCCAGCTTCAACCTCTGCTTGAGCCTCCAATTTCAGCCTCAAATCAGCACTAGCCTAAACTCAAGCTAACATGATACAAACTAATTTCAACTCTAAATTCATCCTTAAAGCCAACCTCTATCTCAACTGCAGCTCCCATCTGCCCTGTACCCACCCCACCTCAGCATCCACTGAGGGTCAGACTCCAGCTTCCCCAAAATTCTACCCTGACATGAGCACTCTGCAAGATTTTAGCCTGAGACTAGATCTCATTTTCAGCCTCAGACACCAACCTACTTTTATTCCCATCTTAATTCAAATGTCAACAACAACCCTATCCAATCTCACATCGAATCCCAATCTCATCTGCAAACAAAGTCCTAACTCCATTTCTCGTCCCAGCTCAAGGCTCAATCTTCACCTGACTCTCATTTTCTATCTCAAAACCAGCTCTAACCTGCCTCCAAGCTCTCCTCAAAGAATCCTGTTACCTAGGCAGGGCACCATGCCTGTAATATGAGCTACTTAGGAGGCTGAGATCTGAGGATCAAAGTTTGAGACTAGTCTGAGCAGGAAAGTCTATGAGACTTATCTCCAATTAACAAACAAAAAGGTTACCCAAGTGGTAGAGTGCTAACTTTGAGTGGAAAAAGCTAAGGGACAGTGCGCAGGCTCTGAGAACCAACACACAGGCACACACACACACACACACACACACACACACACACACTCCTGACCTCTGCCAGGAAGAGACTATTTCTGCCTCTATCCTGGCCCCACAGCCTCAGGAATCACTAGAACTCAAGGACATCAATGAAGCATGAAACCCTCAGATACTTGCAGAGTGAGAATGAACAGGGCCATAGAAAAGGTAAAATGGCTGCCTCCTAGTGGTAGGCCACTTCCACAGTGTGCTGAAGGTGGAGCCAGTTCTTCTGTAGCTTCTTCATTTCAATTTGTTCCTCTGGCTCAACCAGCACCTACAGGAGCCTGGGTCCCGTGTGAGGGTCCTCAGCACTGTCAACACTCTTCCTTTTTCCTCCCCATTGCTGCCTGTGACCACACCTCAGGCCCCTGGCTGTACATATTAACAGCCTAGATTGCTGCCCAGAGGGCAAGCCCCTCAAGTGTGCTCAAGATGATCTGGGCTCTGTACATCACCTTTACAATAAAAATTAAATGTAAAGAAAAAGACTATTTGGGGCAGATGCTGTAGCTTCTAGGTACTCGGGGTGTGGCCTAGAAGAGCAGGTATGAGTTAGTGTGCACATGACCCATAGCCCTGCGAACTCAGCCCCATGTCAAGGGACAGAGTCAGAGGAGGGCTATGAAGGCCCTTTGAAGGGTAAAGCCCAGGAATTCTGGTCCCTGGGATGTAAGTCCAGGACTGCACCCACAAAACCAGCTTCACAGTTTGATCTCTGGACCTAGGTTTATGTAGTCAGCGGCAGACCTGCATCACTGAAACTTTGTTGCTATTAAAACCAAAACTTTTGACATGTGGAAAACCTTTATTCTCTTTCTCTGTCACAATCTGACATATGAAAATCCAAAACCACTTTGGCTGCTTCTCATAAGATTTTTTACAATCGTTCAGCAGTTCTGTTGAGGTCTTTTGTCGTGGTTTGTGTTCATACACTCCCCAGATGAGGCCTCTGACTGTAGCAGACAGTCCTCACTGATGTCCAGATGGTAAGGTGGAAGCAAGGTGGCACAGGGCTTTGATGGTAGACATACAAAAGATTCGTTTATTGCTCCAAATAGGATACACTGCAGACTTTTCAGTTAAGGCATTTCTGCAATACTCATATGTTCTACCTTCATAAATTCTACTTTTTAAAAATTAGAAGCAATAAATAAATGACACCGAAAAGATGTAATTAGCAGGAAACCAATGGTTCACAACAGTAATCCTAGCTATTCAGTAGGATAAATCTGAGGATCAGGGCTCAAAGCCAGCCCAGGCAAGAAAGTCTATGAGCTTCTTATCTCCAATTAACCAACAAAATGCTAGAAGTGGAGCTGTGGTTCAAGTGGCAGAGCACCAGCTTTGAGTGAAAGAACTAGAGGACAGTGTCCAGGCACTGAGTTCAAGATCTAATTTAAAAATTTTCAGAGTCAGGTGTGGTAACAATGCCAAATAAGCTACTCAGTAGGCAAAGATAGGAAAACTGAGGTCCAAGGCTTTCCATGAGCAAAAATACATGACCCTATTTGAAAAAAATAACTGAAAGCAAAACAAGGGAGGACTAGGAGGCATAGCTCAAATGGTAGAATGCCTGCCTAGTTAGCAAAAGGATCTGAGCTCAAATCTTAGTACTGCCAAAAGAAAAATAAATTCCTAGCTCACACTCTCTGGAATGAATGATCCAAGATTGCGCTCTAGTTATCATCCCTGCAGCAAAGATAAAGCAATCAAACTTGAGCCTGGTCAGGGTGAGAACTGGGGTGCAGCGAGTTTCAGGAACCAGAAGAAGGAGGTGGTCCCAGCTCTAAAAAGCTGGAATGCTTGCAGGAGTGATTGGGTTAGATTCATGTGTAACTACTGAAAGGCTCCAAAATGTCTGACCTAGCAGAGCATGGTGGCTTAAAGCCTGTGATCTTAGCTATTTGGGGGAGAAGGTAAGAGACTGTGGCCTAAAGTCATCCTGGGAAAAAAGAAGTTCTTGAGACTTTGTGTCAACCAATGGCCGGGTGCACTACCACACATCTGTCATCATGGTAACACTAGCACAAGCACACAGTCTAGGCTAGCATGAGCATAAATTGGGATTCTTGTTTAACCAATGCTACTCAGGAGGCTCAGTAGCATTGGAGGATAGTGGTTCGAAGCCAGGCAGGGCAGGAAAGTCCGTGAGACTCTAATCTCCAATTAAACACCAGAAAACTGAAATGGAACTGTGGCTTAAAGTGACAGAGGGATAGCCTTGAGCAAAAAAGCTCAGGAATAGCATCCAGCCCCTGAGTTCAAACCCCATGACCACCACCATCAACAAAATAACCAATGCAAAACAATTATCAGGGCATGGCTCAGATGGTAGAGTGTTTGCCTTGCAAGTATGAGGCCTTAGTTCAATCCCTAGTACCAGAAGAAAAAAGTACACACACACACACACACACACACACACACACGTGCAAGTGCGCTACTTAAGATCATTTTTTGGGCTGGGGATATGGCCTAGTGGCAAGAGTGCTTGCCTCATATACATGAGGCCCCGGGTTCAATTCCCCAGCACCACATATACAGAAAACAGCCAGAAGTGGCGCTGTGGCTCAAGTGGCAGAGTGCTAGCCTTGAGCGGGAAGAAGCCAGGGACAGTGCTCAGGCCCTGAGTCCAAGGCACAGGACTGGCCAAAAAAAAAAAAAAAAAAGATCATTTTTTGTTGTTGTTTGCCAGACTTGGGGCTTGAACTCTGGGCCTGGGCACTGTCCCTGGGCTCCTTTTGCTCAAAGCTAGTGCTCTACCACTTTGAGGCACAGCACCACTTTCAGTTTTCTGGTGATTAATTGGAGCTAAGAGTCTTAGGGAGACTTTGCAGGCCAGGCTGTCTTCAAACCATGATCCTCAGCCTCCTGAGTAGCAGAGTTACAGAAAAGAACCACAAGCACCTAGTGGAGACCATAGTTTACCACCTTTTAAAGGTTGAATTGTATCCTCCAAAAATATGCTGAAGTTCTAACCTTTACATCCTGCTGTGTAATAAGCTGAGGGCATGTTGCCAAGGAATGCCAAGGATTCCTGGTAAGCCACCAGAAATGGAGTTGAGCTCTCCTGCAAGTGTCAGAGGAAGCATGGGCCTTCCCAACACCTTCAATGTCTGGCCTTTTAGCCTCCAGATCTGGGACACTTTATGATTCTGTCATTTGAAGTCATTTGTGGTACTTTGTTAAGATACACAATCCTAGGGTAGAGAAATGGCAGAAGCTCTGGGAGAGGCTGGAGAAGGAACAGGAACCAAGAAAGTCTCTCTTCTCCATCTGCTTTATTCCTCTTTCCTAGGACATACTTCTCTGACAGAAGCAAGTGCAACCTGTGGCTTCCTGCTGCTATCTTTGTTCAGGACCTGAGCTGCAAGTTGTCCAGGTTAGCCCCTCCTCACTTCATTACCAAAAACTAGAATTACAACTTGGTTGAGGCTCATGAAAACCTACTGCCTTTTGTCCATGATTGTTTAGAGCTGAGAGTTGTTTACTTAGTAGATGCAATACCAGCCTCATTATAGGCATTGACTAAAGCACATCCTGAATCTTACCTGTAATGAAAATACTTCATGTACTCAAGGTGTAAGGAAAAAGAATGACAAGGGTTAATACAATATGAACAAAATATATGAATCATTGGCTAGAAAGGAAGACAAATGCCTCTACTAGTGCCCCCAGAATTCTTAAGCTTTGAAATGTCAGAATGAGTCATAACTGGTCATGTTTTATAAGTAAAAAAGCCAGTTCTATTGTGTATTATTCACAGGGTACATGATTACTTCATGGGGGCAGACAGGAACAACGTATTATTGCCATTTGATGACAGAATGGTTTCAGAATGAGAAAAGAAAATCATTCAATAAATCAGTAGAAGTAATGGGCAGCCACCTGACTCCATCCGTTTTCTGCAAGTCCATGTGTACTGTCTGAGAATGAGGGGGAAATATAACCATCCGTTGTGATTTGGAGCTCTAAGCATTCATGTATTGTAAGTTTGGTCCCTAGTGTGAGGATGTGGCAGGTGACAGAACCTTTCAGATTTGAAATCAAGAGGGGGAAGGCAATTAGGTCATTAAAGGCATTGTTCTTAGCAAGGCTTAATGCTACTTTAAGCAATGAGTTAGTTCCTGTAAGAGTGGGTTGTCATAGATCTTGTACAGAATCCTGTGATTATATATATAAAATCCACCAGGGGCACTCACCAGAGCTGAGCAAATACCAATACTATGGCTTTGAGCCTCCAAATGGTGAGATAAGCAAATCCCTTTTATTTATAAAGCAACCAGCCTCACTGTTTTCCATTTAGTTTTTGGTGATGCTGAGATTTGAACTCAGGATCTGGCACTTGCTAGGCAGGTGCTCCAAACTCTTGAGCAACATCTCAGCCTTGGACATATTTTAAAGATAGCAACAGAAAGTGGACAACTATACTAACTGTTATATACACTAAAGCATAGCCACTATTACCAAAATTATCCAATTAAAAATTAACATGACCTTGACCATGATGAATTGAGACTAGGACTGCAGTGATTCTACTCCAGAATATCATAAGAAATAGAACATTTATAAGAACTAGACTGCTTTTGATATCTGTAAATAAAATCAAAATTGCACAGATATCAGCTATAAAACACTAAAAACCAGCCAGGCACTGGTAGCTCATGCTTGTAATCCTATCTACCTGGGAGGCTGAGATCTCAGGATTGTGTTTCAAAGTCAACACAGGCAGACAAGCAGGTGACTCTTCTCTCCAGTTAACCACCACAGTGCCAGAAGTGGAAATGTGGCTCAAGTGGTACAATGCCAGCCTTGAGCAAAAAAGCCAAGTGAGAGCATTAGGCCCTGAGTTTAAGCTCCAGTACTAGCGTGTGTGTGCGCACACATGCACACACACACACACACATCTAAAAGTCATTTTTCCCTATACATAGCAAATTGGTTGAGCTGAAATCATCCTGGGGTCTGTTGATCCAGCAGAGGGGCATGAATAAAAAGGAAGGGACCTTGCCACCATTATACATCCAAGGAGCTGGAATCACCCCTTCTTGCCTTCTCTGTCTTCATTCTGCACTGCTCTTTAGATTCTTCTGGGATTTTCAGGATGTTTTGCTTCTTCCTGCATGATCATCTCCATCACTCTCATTAAAAAGCAAAGAGCAGCCCTCTCTTGATTCTTCGTCTGAAAATTACCCCACTTCTTTGACTGAACCTAGAAAATGTCCTCATCATGCACTTTTTGAATTCCAGTATTATTAGGCAATGAACCAAACTCTTTTTTTTAATTTTTATTGCCAAACTGATGTACAGAGAGGTTACAGTTTTATATGTTAGGCATTGGATACATTTCTTATACTGTTTGTTACCTCCTCCCTCATTCCCGCCTCCCCCTCCCCTTTTTCCTTTCCCCCCATGAGTTGTTCAGTTGATTTATACCAAACTGTTTTGCAAGTATTGCTTTTGTAGTCGTTTGTCTTTTTACCCTGTGTCTCTCGATTTTGGTATTCCCTTTCAGTTTCCTAGTTCTAATACCAGTATACACGGTTTCCAATGTACTCAGATAAGATACAGAGATAGTGCAGGTACAACCACAGGAAGGGGATACAAGAGGATCATCAATAATAGAAGCTACGGTTTCACATCACATATTGAAAGTAATTACAACAGTGATATAACAGTCATTTCCATAACATGGAGTTCATTTCTCTTAGCATCTCTATGCGTTCATAAAGGTATAGCTATTGGGCTCTTGTGATCCTCTGCTGTGACTAGCCTAAACCTGGGCTAATTATTTCCTATGAGGGAGACCATAGAGTCCCTGTTTCTTTGGGTCTGGCTCACTTCACTTAGTATAATTTTTTCCAAGTCCTTCCATTTCCTTACAAATGGGGCAATGCCATTATTTCTGATAGAGGCATAAAATTCCATTGTGTATATGTACCCCATTTTCTTTATCCATTCATCTACTGAGGGGCATCTGGGTTGGTTCCATATTCTAGCTATGACAAATTGTGCTGTGATGAACATTGTTGTGCCTGGTGGCTTTAGTGTGTTCTTGTTTGTGGTCTTTTGGGTAGATGCCCAAAAGTGGGGCTGCTGGGTCATAGGGGAGCTCTATGTTTAGCCTTCTGAGGAATCTCCATACTGCTTTCCAGAGTGGCTGAACCAGTTTACATTCCCACCAACAATGAAGTAGGGATGAACCAAACTCTTAACATTCTGTTTGCACACTGAAGAGAGCTCTTTCCTCTGAATGGAAGTCACTCACTATTGCTGACATTTTTTTTTTTTTTTTGGCCAGTCCTGGGGCTTGGACTCAGGGCCTGAGCACTGTCCCTGGCTTCTTTTTGCTCAAGGCTTATCTCTGACTTTTGCATGTGTTAGGGCATTGCTGCCACGTGTAGCCTGGTCCACCAGCCTACCTACTAGCAGGTCAATCTGTCTGCAGCCTAATGCACTGGCCCTGAAATGTGGTCAGTGGCAGTGAATATTCTCCACTGGAAAGGTCTGTATCTTTTATTTATAGTCTCTCTTCCTTTCCTTTCTTCTTCCTTCTTCCCTCCCCTCTTTCTTCCCTCTCTCCCTCCTTTGCTGCCTACCTGCCCACTTGCCTGCCTTTTCTTTTGTGCTGGTCCTGTTCCCTCAATGCTGGTACTCTACCATTTGAGCCACATCTCCACTTCCAGGTTTTTGCTAGTTAATTGGAGATAAGTGTCTCAAGGATTTTTTTTCTGCCTGGGCTGGCTATTAGATCTTAGCCTCATGAGTAGCTAGGATTACAGGCCTGAGCCACCTGCGCCCAGTTCTTATTTACATGGTCAAATTCTCTTCTATTTACTTAAACATATTAGGTGTATTTATTTTGTGTTCAGTAATTCCAATATCCAAAGTCCACACTGCTTTTATTTTTCTGTTTGCTGTCCCTGTTGACTCATCCATGATGCCCAGATTTGTTTTCTTTTGTGGTGTGTGTGTGTGTGTGTGTGTGTGTGTGTGTGTGTGTGTGTGTGTGTGTGTGTGTGTTTGAAGGCCATAAGCACTGAGATTTTGGAACTATGTCACCTAAAATTCTTTCAGGTCTGCTCTTATGTAGTATATTCCCCCAGAGAGGATTTGTGTTTGCTTTTTGCCGCTTGCTTGGGGTCCTTCTATGCTGGTATTGCTTTAATAAGATGCACAGCTGGAGGTTTCTTGAGCCTTTGGTGGGGTATGTTTATGCACCTTTCCTGCCTGGAGACAAGGTTTCTGGCTATGAATTTTTATGGGAGTCTTTTAATTCTCTACCAGAGCTAGGACTAAGACAGACCGGTTTTCTTCTTGTTTTTACAAGTCCTTCCTATGTCTCTTGTCATGATCTGACCCTCCACCTCACATGGGCTTGAGCTTTTGTTTAGTTAGCATTCCCTGGAAACACACCTTCCTTTTTCAGGTCTCTCTATTTTCGTAAGCCTTTGTTTACCTCTCTGGATTGAAGCTTTATCTCTAAGGTTTTTCCCTCATTTTCTTTCAGGTTGTTACTTTTTGTGTTGCTTTTTTTTTTTTTGGTGGTCATGGGGCTTGACTCAGGGCCTGAGCTTTTTCACTCACTAGTGCTGAACAACTTTGAGCCACAGTGCCACTTCCAGTTTTCTGGTGGCTCCTTGGAGATAAGCATCTCCCAGGGACTTTTATGCCTAGGCTAGCTTCAAAGTGTGATCCTCAGATCTTAGCCTCCTGAGTAGCTAGGATTACAGGCGTGAGCCACTGGTGCCTGGCAAATGGCTACTTTAAAATTTGTCTCCGTAGGTCCCCAATGGCTCGTGTGATCCTAGCTATTCGAGGCTGAGATCTGAGAATCACACTTTGAAGCTAGCCTGGGCAGAAAATTTTATGAGATTCTTATATCTAATTGATTAGCTAAAAGCCAGATGTGGAGGTAAGGCTCAAGTAGTAGAGACCCAGCCTTGAGGAAAAAATCTAAGCAAAACTAAATAAGAACATAGGTCATGAGTACAAGCCCTCCTATTGAAATTTAAAATGTTTTTTTGTCCTCTCTCTTTTTAGCCTATTTTTAGGTATTTTGTAGTAGGAGAGTTTCAGGAAAGTTAGGTGCCCTAATGCTAGCTATTGTTAAAGTTTAAATTAATGTTTTATATTTATATCTTATATCAAGCCATCTTTTTTTTCATTTTTTTCTTTTGGAATAATAGTAAACTTTTATTAATATCAATTTGAAAATTAGGTACAGAAAAGACAGAAGAAGAAAAACTCCGCAAGAGCTGGGGGCTCAGTGCAGCTCAGGAGTTGCTAAGTCTCTATCTCCACACCCAAAGTGGTGCCCTCAGTCTTAAGTTGCAGTGAAACTGGCATTGATCTGCTGGAGCTATGTTGTCCTCTGCACAGAAAGGCCAGTCTGTATCACACAAAGTCTGTTAGGCCTGCCAGACCCCTCCAGCAGTGAGAACAGTCATGGATCCCCCAATCTGTCCATTTGCTTAAGTGACACGGCAACTTCCAGATTGAGGCCCGCTGGAACGTGGACTTCTTTAGACCTCTGCAACCGGTGGAAGAGGATTTTCTTCATAAGCGGTGCTCAGAGACACCTGGTGATGCCAGCTGCTTTCCCGTGTGAAGGCATTTCCTCGTGCTCTGGTGGGAGCGAGCCCATGTCAGATGCCTGGGAAAGACCCAGGTTGGCTGCTCTGAGTTGTGGCGCTTCGTCTTCTGACACAAGTGCAGCAGAGTTGGCCTCGGGTGCTGTGGACAGGAAATCCTCCAGATGCATATCACCTGCCCCACGCTGGGCCCCCTCAGCCACCGCCACAGCTGAGACCCATCCCTCCTCAAGCGGTGAGGGCGGAGGCACATCCAGAGCCACCAGGATGGCACCCTGGGCTCGTTCTTCATCGTCGGACGCTGATGGAGTGGTGTCTTCATCATATGCCACGGGCAGATGCACAACTAGGTGCAGAACTGCTCTCCCGGTCTGTGACTCTTCAGACGCGGCCTCTGGTGGGGCTGGGGCTGTCTCAGCAGCTGTGGATACGTCCACCAGGAGATCCACGGGGGTGCACGGGGTGGTGACTCTTCTGCAGGCCCAGCTGGAGATTCATCTGAGATGAAGTGGGCTCGGCCATCCGGACATCTATGGTGGCAGCTGTCAAGCCATCTTGTCAATTTTTAACATTCTGATTTTCTTACACTAGAGTCTGTATTTCACAGTCTGCAACTGTGTACATTTTTCTGCACTTGCTAGTACTTGTAGATATTGTTGAATAATAAGAATGATAATGGGTATCCTACTTAGGTTTTTTTTTTTAATGAAATAGATTTGGTGGTTTTTCTCTTTAGAAAATTGGCTTTTTTTTTTTAAGCTAGGTATAATGGCTCATGCCTATCATCCTAGCTACTTAAAAGGCAGATATCCCAGGATCATGGTTCAAAGCTAGCCTAGGTAAAAGGTAGTTTTCGAGACTCCATCTCAACCAATGGCTGAGTATGGTGTGGCACATCTGTTAGGCCAGCTACAGGGACAAAGCATATGCCTGTTGTTCTCAGTGACAAGGAGTACAAGTCCAGGCTGGTCCCAGCATAACGCAAGACCTTACCTTAAAAATAACCTATGGGGCCGGTAATGTGGCTTAGTGGTAGAGTGCTTGTCTAGCATGCATGAAGCCCTGGGTTCAAATCCTCAGTACCACATACACAGAAAAGGTAGAAGTGGCGCTGAGGCTCAAGTAGTAGAGTGCTATCCTTGAGCAAAAAGAAGCTCAGGTACAGTGCCTAGGCCCTGAGTTCACACCCCAGGACTGGCAAAATAATAATAACCTATAGAAAGCTGGGAAATGGTAGTTTACACCTGTAATTTAAGCTATTCAAGAGACTGGGATCTGAGGATCAAGGTTCAAAGCTGGCCTGGGCGGGGGAGTCCATAAGAGTTTTATCTACAATTAATTAGCCAGAAGTAGCCAGAAGTAGATGTGGGTTCAAGTGGTGAGATGCCAGCCTTGAGTGAAATAGCTAACGGAGATTGCTCTCTCCCTGAGTTCGAGTCCCAGTATTAGTGTACACACACACACACACACACACACACCATAGAAAAAAGGGTTGAGAGTGTAGCTCAAGTAGTAGTAAACCTGACTGTCAACCATGAGGTTCTGAGTTCAATACCTAGTACCACAAAAAAATTTTTTTACAATTTTGGGAAAAATTACCTTTATTAAATTAGATGTCTACTTTAGTTAGAGAGTTGTTTCCCTCTACCACCCTATGCCCACCCCTCCTCCCCACACACTGTGCCTAAACTTTTGTGCCCAAGGCTAGCGCTCTACCACTTTGAGCCATATCTCTACTTCCATCTTTTTGATGACTAATTGGAGATAAGAATTGCAGAGACTCTGCTCAGGCTAGGTTTGAGACTTGAGTAGCTAGGATTACAGACATGAGCCACTGGTGCTTAGCTAAGTTTGTGTTGTTGTTTAATTAGAATATGGCTGCTGGAGTTGATCTAATATATCCTTGAAGTTATTGGTGTGATGAGTTTAATTTTTAACCGAGTTCTGCCTGTTTATCCTTCAAACATGTGTTCTTCTCACAGGTCTGGGGATAAGAAAACATCAGAGAGAACTCTGACAGTTTCAGACTGGATTCAGGTGGCACAGGATCTTGTGCTTCGGGCCAAGGAGACAAGACTTTCTCTCAGGGTCAGAGGGCAGAGATTTAAATAATGAAAAATAAATCACTTGGTTGCAGGGATGAGTCAATTGTTGGGTCCAGCTGGAGCCAGAAGTTTGCTTAAGATGTAGCTAGAGCCATCTAGTCCAGGAAAGATGGTTACACATTTCCAGAAGTAGGAACTATTATTATCATCATTATCTTTTTTTAATGGATAAGGAAACTCTTGCACAGCAGAGTTAAATGAATTGGTCTATCTAGGTCATATGCATGTTGTGTGGCAAACCTGGAGCTGTCTGGTTGCACGGTCATGTTCCTACCACGATGCCACATTACCTTTCAATTAATAAGTGTATTTAAAAAAACAAAACAACAACACATGTTCCACGGTAAATATAACATTTTTTTATTTAGCTTTTTTAGTTAGAGCTTCCTGATTGTTAATCAAGCAAACTACCACTTCAGTTGCATCCTCAGCCCTTTTTGCTTTTGTTTTTTTTTTAAATAGGGTCCCATACTTTTCCCTTCAGAGCTGATTTTAGACCAAGATTGCCCTAACTCTCTCCCCCGTAGTTGCAATTACAAGTATATGCAACCATGCCCGTCTGGTTCTTTGAGATAGGGCCTTGCTAACTTTTTACCTTCTCTGGCCTTAAATTACAATCCTCTTCTTTTCACCTCCCAGATAGCTATAGGACTATAGGCAAGGACCATCATATCCAGCCCAGATGCGCTGACTTTCCAGTACGAAATATGTTCAGTGTACATTGCATGGACCGTGGAGATTTTTGAAAGAATGTTTACTATTTTCTTTCATTGTTTACAAGGAGTTTATTGAATCTGAGATTGACTCCAAATTTCTCAGCACTCATGAGGAAGATCTAAGAAATGATGACCAGTGAGAAAAATCATTCTACAAATTGCTTTCAATATAGCAGAAGAATATGGTTTTGTTTGTGCATATGTGTGTGCATGCACATGTGAGCACACTCACATACCTCTGTGTGTGTGTGTGTGTTGTGGGCTGTTATTGGGGCTTAAAAATCAGGGCCTGCACTATCTCTAAGCTTTTTCCCTCAAGACTAGCATTCTGCCACTTGAACCACTGTTCCATCTCTGGCATTTTGGTGGAGAATTGGAGATAAGAGTCTCATGGACATTCCTTGCTGAGCTGGTTTTGAACCATGATCCTCAGATCACAGCCTCCGGAGTAGCTAGGATTACAGGCATGAGCCACTGGTAGCAAGCAGGAAGACAAATTTTAAAACATTCATTATTTTAGGATTTCACTTTTTTTTTTTTTGCATTTTGGAATCCATGAACTTTTGTACACCTTAAGCATTTATGTAAGCTCCTAAAAGCTTTAGCCGTAAGCCCTGCATAAGCCAGGGGTTAAATCCGCTCTCCATAGAACAACAAGGAAATAAGCTCAAAACCCACAACCACCTAAAACCAGTCAGAAAGCAGGTGTGCCTCACACCTGTAGGTCCCAGCTACTGGTGAGGCTAAGGTAAGACTGTCCTTCACGGTGAAAATCATAAAAATAATAGAAATTAAAAGGAGTTATAATTTCTTAATTTTAAAATAAGAGCAAAATTACATTGTTTTCAGGAAAATGGATGGAACTGGAAATGATTATGTTATGTGAAATAAGTCAATCTCACAGAGACAAGTATCGTGTTTGCTCTTGTATGTGAAATTGACGGGGGGAGGACATGGAAGCAAAAGCTGCTGGGAAGTAGAAGGGGAAAGAGGCAGAGGAGGGGAGATGGGGAGAATATTGAATATTGATAGGTAGCAGTTAACCATGAATTATGAGGAAATGCAAAGATTAACTCATAGGATCTCTAAGAGAAAATATTGTAATTAAGAGTTCCAGACTGTCAAATGACCTCAGCCCTGTAGACTGGACCCAGGGATGAAAATTTCTTACAATCTAAATCAGTTCTCACCCTCCAAAGGCTAATGCTGCTATTCTCACCCTGGAGGCCATCTGCTTCCAGTTGATTGAAGGTGTATTTGTAACAAACACAGTCTGGCATCCAGGTTTCCATGTTGTGCTTGTCATTGTTCTAAGCTGTTCTCACCACAGTCACTTTGCAATTGCCTTGGGTTCCAAAAAAGACAGGACTGAACTAGAACATCTTCATGTCACAGATTAAAATGATCTCTTTGGAACAACAGAGCCTCACAGGGAAGGTCACCCTCAGACTAGGATAATTGTCAATAATGATCACCCTAGAGTGGGGGACATTGTCTCATGGGGACCAGATTGCTCCCCTCAAGTGATGAGAGCCATAACAACTTCTTCAGAATCCAGGAGAACCAGAACTGAGATGATGACCAGTCAGGCCACACCTATAACCTGGACTCTTAAACTATGCATACCTTTGTCCTTGGCCCCTAATTCTTCCTCTCCTTCAATTCAGTGCTATGTCTTTTTTTTTTTTTTTTTTTTTTTTTGCCAGTCCTGGGCCTTGGATTCAGAGTTTGAGCACTGTCCCTGGCTTGTCTTTGTTCAGGGCTAGCACCCTGCCACTTGAGCCACGGCGCCACTTATGGCTGTTTTCTATATATGTGGTGCTGGGGAATCGAACCCGGGGCTTCATGTATACGAGGCAAGCACTCTTGCCACTAGGCCATATTCCCAGCCCCTCAGTGCTATATCTATACCCTAAAGATGGCTGAAGATGAGCTGAAGTGCCATTTTCTCCTGGCATCATCATGCCATGTAATTTCCTTTCTCTGCCATATTTCTTCTTCCTTGTTCTCTTCTTCCTCCTCCTCTTTCTCCTCCTCCCACATCCTTCCTTAGCTTTCTCCTCCTGCCACATCCTCCCTTAGCTCCTCCCTAAGCCATCCCTTAGCTTTTTAGCTCAAGGCTGGCACTCTACAAGTTGAGCCAGAGCTCCACTTCCAGCTTTTTGCTGGGAAATTAAAAATAAGAGTTTCCATCTTTCCTGCCAGGGCTGGCTATGAAATACAATCCTCAGATCTTAGCCTCCTGAGTAGCTAGGATGACAACATTTGCTACTAGTACCCAGCTTGCCGTATTTCTTTTTTCTTCTTCTTTTGTTGGTCATAGGGCTTGAACTCAAGGCCTGGGTGCCGTCCCTGAGCTCTTTAGCTCAAGGCTAGTGCTCTACCACTTTGAACCACCACTTCTGGTTTTCTGGTGATTAATTAGAACTAAGAGACTCAGGAACTTTCCTGCCTGGCCTGGCTTTGAACTGCTATCCTCAGATCTTAGCCTCCTGAGTATCTAGGTTTACATGTGTGAGCCACCAGTGGCTGGCCTACAATATTTCTTTGCTACTAAACTTTCCCACTTTTGCACTTTGTTTGAATTCTGCCCATGCTGTATACAAGGATGGAGGTTGATTGGGGCATTGACTTTCCAGTTATAAATCAAAGCCCCTTGTATGCATGTGTAGAAATAGCATAGCAAACCCCTTTACTTTGAATAAGTACTAGATGCTCATAAATGATTCATTAATTGTAGAAAAGAACAGCCAGGAGATCTGTATCTTGAGGTTTCCTGAGTCATCTCCCCCGCCCCCCTGGGGGGATCACTGGCCACAAGTCTGAACCTCTGCTCTTGTGCCTTTGGTACCAACTTCCTGCCTCTCAGATCCCTGCACAACAGGATGCCCTCCTAGGCACCTAGCTCAATTGTCCAAGGCTTTGCCTCGCCTCTGTAGACCTTGGCTGGTAAAACTGCCCTCTAGATGTATTGTGATGCCGCCACACCTTCCTGTGTTTTTAACCCAGGCTAGTCCCAACTTGAAGGTCTCCTGGTTATGAATCAAAGAAGGCGAGCTTCAAATGTGGTTACATAATGTTGGGTAAAGCTGTTTGTCTGAGTGAGAAAGAGAAGGAACCCTTATTCTAAGTAGGCTGCCAGGATATACAGGTAGGTGTGTGTGTATGTGTAAGTGCATGCTAGTGCTTGATTCAGGGCCTGGTGCCTCCTCCCTCTTAGCTTTTTCTCTCAAGGCTGGCACTCTACCACTAAAGCCACAGCTCCATTTTTGGCTTATTGCTGGTTAATTGGATATAAGAGTCTCACAGACTCTTTTCTGCCTGAGCTGGCTTTGAACCTTGATCCTCAGCCACCAGTATGCGTGCTTTAAAGGGCTTCACAAGTAAAGGAGAGGCAGGAGAAAGCTTTGTAGAGGAAATGTTCTTGAGTTGGGCAAGGGCAAAGGAGATTCCTGGCAGATAAGAGGAACAATGTTTATTAAGTGATTTACCAAAACACACACACACACACACACACACACACACACACACACACACACACACACACAAATAAATCTACCCAGTGAAAGGGCAAGAAACAGGCTGTGTGTGCAGGCTGGCTGGCTGCAGCCAGGGACAGCTTCAGCTCCTGGACCTTCATGGTGCTTTGCGACTTTCCCACAGTTTGGTCAGATACCATCCAACTTCATGCAGGTATTTCTGCTTTGATGTTGAATCAGGCACCTTCTGCTTCCTTGGTCCAGGAAATTGTGCATTGTGTATTTTTTTTTTTTTTTTTTTGGCCAGTCCTGGGCCTTGGACTCAGGGCCTGAGCACTGTCCCTGGCTTCTTCCCGCTCAAGGCTAGCACTCCGCCACTTGAGCCACAGCGCCGCTTCTGGCCGTTTTCTGTATATGTGGTGCTGGGGAATCGAACCTAGGGCCTCGTGTATCCGAGGCAGGCACTCTTGCCACTAGGCTATATCCCCAGCCCGCATTGTGTATTTTTTAATGGTATTGCAGATGGCACTCAGGGCCTGGAGCATGCTGGGTAAATGCTCTACCACATCATCACCTTCCCCACTCCCCCAAGATCCTTTAGAATGTCTAATTTACATCCATACAAGTGCAAGAAAATATGTTTGTTGTTTGACTCCCTGTCTCCTCCCACCTTGACTTCTGGTCTGGGTTGTTTGTCTCAACTGAAAAGTTGAGATTCTGGCCTGACTGGGCTGTTGAGTCCCTCAGGGCAGCTCTAGGGGGTATCAGGTCACTAACCCGTGAGAGATCAGGTAAGTCAGAAAGCCAAAGTCCTAGGTTGGGGTTGGAAAGGAGGACAAATGGGCCCAGAAAGCTTGGCTGTAAAGCTGGGCACTGTTGGTTCACACCTGTAATCTTAGCTGCTCAAGAAGCTGAGATCATTCAATGCCAGCCCATGCAAACAGATTGGAGAGACGCTCATATCCAATTAGCTACTCCCCCAAAGCCAGAAATAGAGGTGTGGCTCAAGTGGTAGAGAGCCGCCCTGAGCAGAATAAAGCCAACACTGAGCTCAAGTCCTGTACTGGCACACGCTCTCACACACACATACACCACAGCCAAGTGCTGGTGGCTCACACCTATAATGGTAGCTATTCAGGAGGCTGAGATCTGGGGATTGCAGTTTGAAGCCAGCCGGGGCAGAAGAGTATGTGAGACTCGTATCTCCACTTAACCACCAAAAAAGCCAGAAATGGAGCTATGGCTCAAGTGATCTAGACCTAGCCTTGAACACAAAACCTCAGTGACAGAGCCCAGGTCCTAAGTTCAAGACCCAGGACTAGCACAACAGAAAGAAAGAAAGAAAGAAAGAAAGAAAGAAAGAAAGAAAGAAAGAAAGAAAGAAAGAAAGAAAGAAAGAAAGAAAGAAAGAAAGAAAGAAAGAAAGAAAGAAAGAAAGAGAAAGAAAGAGAAAGAAAGAAAGAGGGAGGGAGTGAAAAAGAGGGGAGGGAGGATAGGAGAAAGGAAGGAAGGAAGGAAGGGAGGGAGGGAGGGAGGGAGGGAGGGAGGGAGGAAGGAAGGAAGGAAGGAAGGAAGGAAGGAAGGAAGGAAGGAAGGAAGGAAGGGAAAAGAAAGCTCACTGGAATTGAAAGGCTGGTCACAGCAGAGGGGAAAATGACAGACATCATTCCCTGGCCCTTTATAATCTGACCATTCCCCTCTCAGGTCAAGAGGGGAGAAGCACAAGGCCTAGAGCAGAGATAGGTCTCAGGTAGAGATAAAGAGATGACAGCCTGTGGCCAAAAATCAGGATGAAATGTAATAGAATGAATTCTACATTGTTAGTGCACCTATCATGTGACTGATTGGACATGGAGTGGCCAGCCCTCTGAAGTCTCACCAACAATCCTCAGCAGTGTGACTCCTTTCCCCAGAGACAGATACCAGGGAATTGATCGACAAAAGAGTCAGGAATGCTGCTCAGTTGCTTTTGCAGGAGGCATGCAAATTGCTGCCACAATTCTAATCCTATTTCCACTGCCTTGATCGGTTTCATTTGGACTAGAACAGGTTCAGCACATTTTGAGAACCTTGTGTTTGATCTCCTTTCTTGGAGACATTCCCCACCTTGTAATTTATTTATTTGTTTCTTTTAGGTAATATTAGGGTTTGAACTCAAGGCCTTGTGGTGGCTAGACAGGTATTTTGTGTCCCTGGCTCTTTTTGCTCTCTTTGTTTATCAAACAGGGTCTACTGTGCATTCCTGGATTCACCAGGACCATTATCTGCCTATTTATACTTCCCTCATACCTAGGATCACACACAAGGAGCCACTACTTCCGACTATTGATTGAGATCAAGTCAACCTTTATGCCCCTGGGCTGGCCTTGACCACAATTCTCTGGGTATTGGTCTCTTAAGTAGTTAGAATTATAGGCATTAAACTCTCTCTGTTTCTGTCTCTATGTCTATCCCTCTCCTACTCTCTCTCATTCTCTCCCTCCTTCTCCCTCTCCCCCTTCCCCGCTCTCTTTCTCTCTGTCTCTCTCTTCACTCTTATTTGTGTGCGAGAACTCAGGGCCTTACACTCCTGCTTGGCTTCTCATTCACAGTTGGTGCTCTACCTCTTGAGCCATACCTCCATTTCTGGCTTTTTGCTGGTTAATTAGAAATAAGAATCATGGAGATTTTTTCTGTCTTGTTTATTTGTTTGTTTGTTGCCAGTCCTGGGGCTTGAATTCAGTGCCTAGATGCTGTCCTTGAGCTTTTTTCCTTTTTCTTTTTTTGGCTCAAGGCTAATGTTCTATCATTTAAGCCACAGCTCCACTTCTGGTTTCTGGTGGTTAATTGGAGATAAGAGTCTCATGGACTTTCTTGCCCAGGCTGGTTTCAAACTATGATCCTCAGATCTCAGCCTACTAAGTAGTTATGATTACAGGTGTAAGCCACTGGCACTCAGCAAACCTATTTATTTTTAACACATGATCTCACTGTGTAGGCCTCTAACTTGAGCTCCTCCTGTTTCAGTTTCCTCAGTGCTGGGATTATTTATTTTTTAAGAGACAGTATTTCACTATGTTGCCTAAGAGGGCTTCAAACTCTTGGATTCAACGGATCCTGTCTCAGCCTCCATAGTAGTTGGGACTACAGTACATACCACCAAACACAGCTCTACCTTCCTGTTGATGGGAGACAGACCATATGTGTGTGCAGACATCGTGAACACCAGTTGCTTGCTCTTCTTGTGCTCCTTCCAGCAAGGATGAGAGCACAGAGCCCAGGCCAAGGTGATCAGGATCGCGGCTCTGGCTTTAGATTTGAAAGAGTGATGCAAAGAAGTAGAGAACATGTCTGAGCAGTAGCAGGGCCCAGTGGTCACAGAAGGCTTCAGCAGAGGCACCTGGGGTCCTACCAGTGGCTTTAGCAACCTGCTTAGACTTACAGTGGCTCCCACTTTCACCAAACCTAGTTCCCCTGCTACCTTAAGTAATTTTGAGAGCTACCCAATTTCCAGTAATGAACCATTTCTTTCCTTAAATAAGCCAGAGCTAATGCTTCAAAGAAGTTAACCTGAAACACTGGCCAAAGGTGGAAACCCAAATTACCCCGGTAGAGTTGGGGTAGAGCCAGTCTCTACCCCAAGTGTCAGACTCACCAGACAGACCTTCAGCATGTGACAGGGATGGTGGGGGAGGGGGGCGATGACTGAGGGAGGGATGGGAACTGGATTGGAGGAGGCAGCTGAGACAGGCTTGGCAGAGGATGTGTGGTGGGGGGATCAGATAGAGTAGGACTCAGGCCTTGGCTCCAACCTGCTTCTAACCTCAAGTGCCTCACCTGTGCCAACCCTAACCTATCACCAACGTGCCACTGGCCTAATGCTCCGTCCTTGCGATTGTCATAATCCTTCAGGCAGACTTGCTTCATATACTGCCTTCTGCTTCATTGCCTATCTCAAAAGAGGTACTCTTGGCTCTGGACCTCAAACCTGGCCCCTTGTGTCCTTCCCCTCTTCCCAGGTCATATTCTTCTACTGTTTTTCTAGGCTTTGGCTCTGCATTTTGAGATCTGTGCTGATCTGTGAACTGGTCCCTAGGTGAGTTGGGGAAGGAAGGAAACTAGAGAATTAGAGGCAGCTACTAGTTCTCAGAAGGCCAAATACTATCAAGTTTAAATTTTTTTTGAGTTCCTATAACAAAGCAAGTTTTCCTGTGAGTATCACCTTCCATTCTTGCCTGCCCCTTCCTTCCCCAATCACCTTCTAAAGAGGTGATGTGCCTAGGAATAGCTGGGCTCAGAGCAGGGCTTCCTTGAGAATTCAAACCACAGAGGACCTAAGAACCCACCATGGAAGCTCCTGTGAGCAAGCCATAGAGAGCCATTTCAGAGTACACAAGCATAGACATACTCCCAGATCCTGCATCCCCCCAACAAGTTATGTATATATAATCCTTCACTAGCTCTCTTAGGGTTTTCCTTAAGATTCTACATGGCTCAGTATCTCCTTCTGGGGCTTTCTTCACATGGGCAGGCATTACAAATTTAGTCCATTAACCACTCTTTCTTGGGGCCTGATGCTACATGCTGTCTTCAGGCACCAAGTTCACACACTCTGTGATTCTGTCTGGCATTCTTTTCTTTCGGTGATTCATTGTTCACTTTTTTGTGTGTGCTAGTACTAGGGCCTGGACATTGTCACTTAGGTTTTCTGCTCAAGGCTAATGCTCTACCACTTGAGCCACAACTCCATTCCTGGATTTTTTTCTTTGGTTGGTTAACTGGAGATCAGAGTCTAATAGACTTTCCTGCCAGGGATAGCTTTCAACTGCGGTCCCAAGAGCTCAGCCTTTTGAGTGGCTAGGATTATAAGTGTGAGCTTTGGCACCTGATGATATTCTGTGAATTCATCAGACCCAAGTGGTTCCTTGACCTTAAGGCATTGACAGTGGAGAAAGGCAGGGGTGCTGAAGGCTCCCCTGTGTCACAACAATGGCAGTCATGTGTCTAACATGTGTCATATATACTCAGGCACTCTTCTAAGTGCTTTACTTACACATGCATACAGTGACATTTAATCCTCCTATCAACCCTATTAGGTAGCTACCTTTATTCCACCCATTTTAGGAATGAGGAAACAGAGGTCCAGAGAGGCTGAATAACTTGGCTTGCAATCATATGGCTAAGTGGTAGAACTGGAAGTCAAACTGAGGTAAGTCTAGCTTGGGGATTCATTCTTCCTCTGTGCTATAATACCTTTATGAGGCAATGGATGCCAATTCTGGCTAAGAATCTAGGGAACATGATATAGAAGAGAAATTAGCTCTTTCACAACTGATAGTCCCAGTCTAGGGCTCTGGGATGCATTTCTAGCTTTTGTATCCTGCATAAGTACTTTTGACATATCCTAGACCTGGAGGTCCCAGTCTCCCCTTCCTTCCTTCCTTCCTTCCTTCCTTCCTTCCTTCCTTCCTTCCTTCCTTCCTTCCTTCCTTCCTTCCTTCCTCCCTCCCTCCCTCCCTCCCTCCCTCCCTCCCTCCCTCCCTCCCTCCCTCCCTCCCTCCCTCTCTCTTTCTTTCTTTCCTAGTCCTGGGGCTAGAACTCTGGGCCTGGGTGCTGTCCCTGAGGATTTTTCACTTAAAGCTAGCACTCTACCACTTTGAGCTACAGCGTGACTTCCAGTTTTCTGGTGATTAGCTGCAGATAAAAGTCTCACAGACTTTCCTGCCCAGGCTGGCCTGGAACTGTGATCCTCAGATTTCAGCCTCCTGAATAGCTAGGATTACAGGTGTGTGCCACTGGTGCCTGGCTTCTGTCTATATTTCTACCTCACCAGGGAGAGTGACTCCTTTCATTCCTTGTCCTCATTGAGATCACAGCAGAGTGCTTAGCAGCCTGTTCTCAGGAAGCAGGCCCCCTACCTCCTGGGTGGCTCAGGATCTGCTGGCTCCTCTACCTTGATGACTTTTAGAAGAGAACTTAAGACTGGGGAAACCAGTGAGTCCACTTTCTTGAAGTGTCCATGGCAATGTTCTTTAAACTTTCCTGGATTCCTGTGTACTCCAATCTGGACATTCCATCAGAGAAAATGATATATATTAAAGTCCAGAAGAAAAGATGAGGAACATTCATGGGGCAGGTGAAAAGCTGGTGAGAGAAAGAGGGATATGGAATTGAAAGCCTGGGTCTACCTTTAGTTATTATAAAAAGTCTTATACAAAAAGTAAGAAATTTGATTTTTCCCTCTTATGGGCAGTGAGAACCACTGAAGGTCAAGCTGAGTTTTAGGTTTACAGTATCTCAACTTTAGCTTTTTTTCTTTTTTTTTCCCCTCCCTAACATGTAGAAATTTCTCAACAATAAAGAAATACTGCCATCGTGTGGCTGCTGGTTAATGCATGCTCCCACCTGGGATTTCAATGTATTGTTTAACATTCCAAAATATACATCTCGATTAAAATGACTGAAGTCAAGCAATGCTAACTAGTACAAAAAAGGATTCCTCTGGAGTTTTTCAAGTATCAATACCTGGGCTTAATTCTGATATTTTACTTTCCTTTTATTTATTAAAACACACACACACACACACACACACACACACACACACACACACACAAACCCCTTTGTGTGCTGGTACTAGAACCTGAACCTAGGACATTGAGCTTTTCTTACTCAAGGTTGGTGCTCTATCACTTGAGCCACACCTCCACTTCCGGGTTTTTGCTGGTTAATTGGAGATAAGAGTCTCACAGCTTTTTCTGCCCAGGCTGGCTTCCGATTGTGATTCTCAGATCTCAGGCTCTTGACCAGCTAGGGTTACAGCCATGAGCCATCAGTGCCCAGTTTATTTTGCTCTTAAACTTTTAGCTGGTCTTTAGATATCTGACGGCAAAGATGTTTTCTACTTCCAGTCACTCTTACTTCAGAATCATAAGCTCTTTGGCTCTGTGAAAGGTGCTAGTCCTTTCTAGGCCAGTTCCATCAACTATGGTAATTTTTTTTTCTTCTGGATCCGTTCTCTCTGCACAGTAGTTGGGCATACCTAATTTAGATATTCCCACCATTTGTTAAGATGGAGATTTAGGGCAAATCACTTAACCTCTGGGCTTTGGCTACTCCAGCTGTAAAATGGGGATGGCGGCCAGGTACTGATGGCTCACTGAAATCTTAACTATTCACGAGGCTAAGATCTGAGCCAGCCCCAGCTGATATATCCAAGAGACTCTCATCTCCAATTAACCAGCAAAAATCCCGAAGTGGAAAGAGGATAGAGTAGCAGCCTTGAGCAGAAAAAGCAGAGTGTGAAGCCCAGCGTTCAAGCCCCACTATCAACACCCGCCCACACAGTGGGGAATGGCACTTTCCCCCTGGGGCTACTGTAGAGACAAGCTGGTAACACATCACTGATCCGAGATCTCCGGTTAGGAAGTCCTCTCCCTTCCCTCGGCCCTTGGGGGTGGTTGCTATTGCTGAGCGCAGAGCCATCAGGCACCCATTGAAGATCAATCCTTCCACAGCCATCTCCTCAGAAGGGAACTACTCATTCCCAAAGGTTTTGGGGACCACAACAACTCCGATGCGTGGATCCCTCGCGTGGGTAGCGGCCCTCTGGTTGGGTAGGGATTGCAATCCCCGCAACTCCGGGGTGCACAGCTGGCGGCAGGTGCGTGGGCCGGAGCCCGGCGGGGCGGGGCCGCTCGCATTCATTCCTCGCCACTCCCCGCCGGGGCTGGGGGTTGCCTGTGGACAATCCGATCCCCGTGGGACTCGGCGGCGGGCCTCACTGCGGCTTGGCGGATTGGCTGAGTGTCCCAGCTCCCCCTCCCCGCCCTCGGTACCCCCCCTCCCCGCGTCCCAGGTGGCTCAGGCCCCGGTGGTGATCTCTGTTTACGGAGAGAGCCCGTCCAAGTTGGGCTCTATCTCTGCATTCGCTCCTCTCCCGGGCCCTGCCCGCCCGGGAAGCGGGGAGAAAAACCCGGCTGAATCCGTCCTCGCCCTTCCCTTCCTCCCAACTCCCGGAGCGATCGGGTAAGGGGACCATGGTGTGGGAGGGGGGCTCGGCTGCCCCGCCCCTCCCATACCCCGCGCGCACCCTAGACTTCGATCCCGCGGCCGGTCTCCCGCCCCCACGCTCGGGGCGGGGGGTGCTGCGCCCACCGGGGGGAGAAGCCCGAGGCTGGCTCGCAGTCGCCGGCGGCGAAGCAGGCACCGAGCCTGCGTTCACAGGTGTCTCCCCACCCCCACCCCCGCAGACGGCGATGACCCCCAAGCTGGCCAGACCCCCTGACGGGGGCTGGGGCTGGGTGGTGGCGGCCTCGGCCTTCGCGGTGAACGGCCTCTCCTACGGGCTCCTGCGCTCTCTGGGCCTGGCCCTCCCTGACCTCGCCGAGCACTTTGACCGGAGCGCCCAGGACACTGCGTGGGTCAGCGCCCTGGCCTTGGCCGTGCAACAGGCAGCCAGTGAGGGGGGCCCCGAGGTGGGAGGCGGGCACGGGGTGGAGACGCCTTGAACGTAGAGATGGGAGACCCATTTGATTATCAGACAACCTGGGGAAAAAAAGAAAACAAAAACCTACTGATGGAACCGAGGTCTAGAAAAGAGTGGGGTCAAGAGGTCAAGGGGAGGAGTGTGAGGTCAAACAGCCAGTGGGAAGTGCTGGAGAATGTTTGGGGGTTCCCACGCCGGTTCCCCACTGACTCCGCCCACTTCTAGGCCCAGTAGGCAGCGCTCTGAGCACACGCTGGGGGGCGCGCCCCGTGGTGATGATAGGGGGCGTCCTGACTTCGCTCGGCTTCTTCTTCTCGGCGTTTGCCAGAAGCCTGCTGCACCTTTACCTGGGCCTGGGCCTCCTCGCTGGTGAGGGGAGTGGGATGCGCGGCGCCTTCGGGGGCGATGGTGGGGTCGGGAGCTGGTCTGGGGGCTCCTCTCATCCCGTGCCACCCTCTTGCAGGCTCCGGCTGGGCCCTGGTGTTCGCCCCTGCCCTCGGCACCCTGTCACGGTACTTCTCCCGCCGTCGGGTCTTGGCGGTGGGGCTGGCGCTCACGGGTAACGGGGTGTCCTCGCTGGTCCTGGCACCCGCTTTGCAGCTCCTTCTGGATACTTTCGGCTGGCGGGGCGCGCTGCTCCTTCTTGGCGCGGTCACCCTCCACCTCACCCCCTGTGGCGCCCTGCTGCGACCCCTGGCTCTCACTGGTGACCCCCCGGCCCCACCCCGCAGCCCCCTAGCTGCCCTCGGCCTGAGTCTCTTCAAGCGCCGGGCCTTTTCAATCTTTGCCCTGGGCACAGCCTTGATTGGGGGTGGGTACTTTGTCCCCTACGTGCACTTAGCCCCCCACGCTTTAGATCGGGGTCTGGGAGGGTACGGGGCAGCGCTGGTGGTGGCTGTCGCTGCAGTGGGGGACGCCAGCGCCCGGCTGGTCTGCGGGTGGCTGGCAGACCAGGGCTGGGTACCTCTCCCGCGGCTGCTGGCCGTGTTCGGGGGTCTGACCGGGCTGGGGCTCTTGGCGGTGGGACTGGTGCCCGCGGTGGGGAGCGAGGACAGCTGGGGGGGACCCCTGCTGGCCGCAGCTGGGGCCTACGGGCTGAGTGCTGGAAGTTACGCCCCGCTGGTTTTTGGTGTGCTTCCGGGGCTGGTGGGCATCGGAGGTGTGGTGCAGGCCACTGGACTGGTGATGATGCTGATGAGCCTCGGGGGACTCCTAGGCCCCCCCCTCTCAGGTAAGGACTGACCCTGAAGATTCGGCCACCACCATCTTCAGCCCTTTGAAGGGGGCCTCTAAATTCCTTTACCCTTCTGCTCAGGTTTCCTAAGGGATGAGACTGGAGACTTCGGAGCCTCTTTCCTAGTGTGCGGATCTTTCATCCTTTCTGGCAGCTTCATCTACATGGGGCTGCCTAGGGCCATCCCCACTTGCCGTCCAGCCTCACCTCCACCCACCCCCCCTCCTGAGAGAGGGGAGCTACTGCCAGTGTCCCAGGCCGTTATGCTCTCCCCAAAAGGCATGGGCTCCACTCGGGATACAACTTGTTGATCATCTCCTTGTTCAAGCCCATCCCCCAATAAAGAATTTTTATGTGATTTTTTTCCCCTGAAAACTCCACTAGCCAATTCTGGACCTTGAAAATTCCAAAAGCCTGGATGAAACAGAGCAGGACTCCAAGTAGTCCTGGGTGTTGGAGGAAGGTTTTCTGTCTGTCCAGCTAGTTCATTTTTCTTTGCCCAAGTCCTCAGTCTTGAAAAGTTGTCAATGAGCTTTTAATTGTTGGGAGTGGGGGAGTGAAGGGGGAGTTCCTTCCGCTCTGAATTATTCATTTCAGTTACTAGGGCTGAAGCCCTGAACTCAGGGTCAGACTCTGAGTTCAAGTCCTGGTCCTGAAAAATTACTCTAGTATCTCTATCTCACAGACTCTTTCCTGCATTTCAATCTCCCTAAGTTGGCCTAAGAATCCAATGAGGCGTGGCACATGTTGGTAAGGCCAGCACTCAGCACCCTATCATTTAGCATCTGCACTCAGCAGGAGGATCTTTAGTTCAAGTTCAACCTGGAACAAATAGCAAGATGGTCTCAAAACAAAAAACAAAAGTTCTAGGCCAAATTAATTTCCTTCCTTTCTTCCTCTCACCCTTGCCTTTCTTTTTTTCTCTCCTTCCTTTTCTTTCTTTTTTCCTCCTAAATCACAGGAATAGTAAGGAAAAGGAAGACAAGTGGACAGGAGGGGGAAATCTGGGTCACCAGAGCTCACAGACATCTCTATTCCCCTGCTCAGCCAAGACTCCATTAGCTGACCAAACCACATGAGGCCCTTCATCTTTTTTTTTTTTTTTTTTTTTTTTGCCAGTCCTGGGGACTCAGGGTCTGAGTCCCTCAGGGTCTGTCCCTGGCTTCTTTTTTTTTTTTTTTTTTTTTCTCAAGGCTAGGATTCTGCCACTTGAGCCACAGCGCCATTTCTGGCCTTTTCTATATATGTGGTGCTGAGGAATCAAACCCAAGGCTTCATGTATACGAGGTGAGCACTTTACTACTAGGCCATATTCCCAGCCGCCCCCCCCCTTAGTCTTTTTGAAGTTATTACTATTGTCCAGTTTCCTTATTTGGTATTATCTCAACCTAGCATCTATGTTTCCCAAACATCTGTCTTTTAGAGAAGAAACTTTGGAGGCAACACTCGAGATCACATCTAAAACTTGAGAATATTCCCAGCCTTCTTTTTTTAATCAGTTGTGGGGCTTGAACTCAGGGCCTGGGTGCTGTCCCTGAGGGTTTTTTCTTTTTTTTGTTTTGTTTTCTTTTGCTCAAGGCTAGCACTACATACCACTTTGAGCCACAGCACCACTTCCAGTTTTCTGGTAGTTAACTGAAGATAATAGTCTCACAGACTTTCCTGCCCAGGCTGGCTTTGAACTATGATCCTCAGATCTCAGCCTCATGAGTAGATAGGATTACAAGTGTGAGCCACTGGCACCTGGCTCACTCCCAGCCTTTCATTTTCACAGTTGATTCACAGTTCAGTGAAGCAAGATTTCCTGGATCCTTAAAAAAAAATTGGGAGAGCAAAGGAGCAGAAATGAGAGTCTTCAAGAACATACAAATGTTTGGCACACACATCTCAGGAACTCCTGGTCTGCTCTGAGGAGACATATCAAGAATTGTAAGGCACTGTGATTTGTGGATGTCAGAGATGGGGCAGAAGACTTGGATCTGTCAAGCTCTGACTTTCCAGACTTGACTGCCTCTAGCTGGAGTTCAGTCCTCTCCCAACCCCTCTTCTTTGGGCAGGGGATCTTTGGTATGCCGTGCTTCTATGACAAGGTCCTGGGATCTGGAAGTTGGAGCTGGACAGCAGGAGAAGAAATGGGGCAGAGTGATGAGAACTCCACTCCCTGCGAGAAGGAAGGCCCCAGCCACCATAAAGGAAACTGTGTAGTTGCCGGTCACATCTCGGAGGTAGCCTAGGTCCAAGAGAGAAAAAGAATACACGTGGGTGATCTGTATACTGGGGCTGGTGGCTTAGACCCATTTTGAGGGGTAGGGAAGACCCGCCATCTTGGAAGAGTTGGAATCCCAAGATCATAGTTGCATAAATATGAGAAGTCTAATTTCTCAAAGAGCCTCAAAAAGTAATTTCACCCTTTCTTGCCTTTGGAAAAGTCTGCCAAACCAGCATGGGGATCTGGTAAGCCAGCATAAGCAAGGCACACCTGCAGGTTTCTTTCTACATCTTCAGTTAATAGTTAAAAGAAAAGTGTTAAAGTTCAGAAGGTTCTGCCATTTTGAGCCTGGAGTACTTTAACCAGATGGCCCAGACACCTGGGTTGTGGTCCAGTGGACCAAAGGAAGACATCAGAATGCTCCAGACCTCTGAAACCCCAGGCTCTAAAGGGTTCCACTGTCTTTCCACACAGACCTGCTCAGCCCAGCCCCAAGTCCTTTGCCCCGTTCCCTCATTTTGGGGCTGTTGTAACTGGCTATGTAGGCTGTGGTACTCTGCCATCCCCAAAGGCAACATTCACATACATTGTAATGGGACTAGTCCCTTCCCTTATTGTTTATTGTGACAGCCCTGGCCCACATGGCAATCCCATTTTCCTTACCTGACAGAGGAGCCCCTAGAAGTCCCCCGATGCTTTCTACCATCTGCACCAGTCCCAGGCCACAGTACATTCTTCCAGTCCCAACCAGTTCGGGCACCACAGAGAAGGCCACTGGGGTCAGGGCCCCTGAGGTGAAGCCATAGGCCACAGCCAGAACCACCAGGGTTGTGGAAGCCTGAGCCACAGGGAACAGAACTAGCGATACCCCTGTCAGGGTAGTCCAGAGCATCAGGAGTCGTACCACAGGCCCCGGAATGGCATCTCCCAGCCACCCAGAGGCCACACGTCCCACAAGGTCAGCAATAGCAGCCACTGAGAGGAGGAAGGCAGCAGGCAGTGGGTCCCAACCTAGGTCCTTGAGATGGGCCACCAGGTGGATGTAGGGAATGAAGTAGCCAGTGTTGATCAGAGTAAGGGCAATAGTATAACGGAGGAAAGGACCATTGTGGAGGAGGGAGATGAGTTGGGCCCCAGGGCCACCTACAGCGGAGTCCTCGGCCAGGGATAGTGGACGGAGGAGTGAGCCACAGGCCACCAGGTGGAAGGAGAGGGCAGACACTAGCATTAGGGCCCCCCGCCAGGCATAGCGGCTGAGCAGCCACTGGAAGAGGGGGGCAAATGCAAAAGAGGAGAGGCCCACTCCTGTCAGTGCCAGTCCCATGGCCAGAGATCGACGTCGAGAGAAGTAACGGGACAGGCAGGCCAAGGTCGGAGTGAAGGTCAAGGCCCAGCCAGAGCCTGTCAAAAATTAAGAAATTGGTGTTGGGGATTTGGGGGGAGCTCAAGGGATCCAATAATCCCCAGACCACACTGCAGACTTTGCTCTAGAGTCCCACAGACCTGGGTTACAGTCCAGGTTTTGACACTTCCTAGTTGTATGACTTTGCATGTTACATTTACTCTTCTCGCATCCCTCTGCTCATCTGCAAAATGGAGCTTACACACTCTTAAGGAGAGGATAACAATTAATGTTTATAAAGTAACTAGCAGAGAACTTTGGAGTTAGACCTCAGCTCTATTTCGGGCTGTGTAACCTTCCTTTGCCATGCTGCATAAACAATTAAACATTTTCTTTGTAAATAAACTAATGGTATCTATTTCATGGTCACAGTGGCTGGCACCAGCTTACAGAAATTCTTTTTTACATTCCAATTCTTCTAGCCTTGGCTGGGGAATTCATCAACTTTCCTAGTATGTTTATCAACTTAGTTATTCCTTTTAACAAATCCATTCAGGACACAGGTGTTACTCAAAGTTCCCCTAAAGCTTCCCCCTAAAGCTTTTAGGAGTAGGAAGAAAGGAAAAATCCAGGGGCCAAACATCCAGGCATTGGCTCTTCCTGTCCTTGTCCAGTGTCTCACCTGAGATCAGTCCAATACTTAGGTATAGGTGGGTCAAGGAGGTAGCAAATGAGGCTAGCAGCATCCCTAGCGCGGCCAAGATGCCCCCGGTCATCACCACGGGCCTGGGCCCGAACTTCGTGCTCAGGGCACTGCCTATTGGGCCTGGGGAAGAGGAAGGCATTCTGCGATGTGGCCTCAGGCGTCCTCCCCCAGCATCCTCCTGAACGTTTCGCCCTTTCCCTTTCCGGTCCCCGCATTCCCTCTCTCTTCACGACTTCAGACCCAGGAATCGGCACTCACTTCCAAACTGCTGCACGGCAATTCCTATGGAGGCGATCCAGGAGACGCGCGCTGCCTGCTCCTCGAAGGCGGTGACAAACTTCACGAAGAAGACGCCAAAGGAGCGGAGCACCCCGAACACCAGCGCCGATTGGAAGAACGCTGAGAGCACCACCATCCATCCCCAGCCCCCATCGGGGGGCTCAGTCAGGCGCGCCATCGGGGCTGGGTCCTCCACTAAGCCCCCTTGCCGGAGCTAGCTCCCGAGCGCTCCACCGCGGCCCACACACCCTACCTGGTGGCTGGGAAGCGAGCCGGGAAGAACGGCGGCAGGTGGAGAGAAGCCACCGAAGGGGCTGTGAAGCGCAAGCGCCTTCCTCCGCAGGGGGTAGCGGAGGAGAGGGGCGGGGGTGGGCGGCCGGCTGGCGCCGACCGCCGCCAGGAGCCAGCGGAGGCGGTGCCCTACTTGGCCCGCAGCCGAGAAAACGGGCCGGACCTTCTGCACCGCCGACCCAGAGAACGTAATGGCTCGGCCCCACCCCTGACGCACGCCAGTCTAGGTGTGTATTTCTTTTATTTTATTTCAGGGGATGTGGGCACCTGGGAAAGGGGGCCCACATGCAGACCATAGCTGGCCAATGAGGACGCGGGGCTCAGGAGCAGGGGGCGGGACCAGGAGGGAGGGGCAGGATTTACAGCATTGTTCAGGCTCGGCAGGGGGCTGGGCGCATGCGTCAGGAGAGGCCTGAGGCCGCCTGGATGGGTCCCACGTGACCAAGGAGGGACTATCTGCTTTGAGGTGCTGCAATCCCCCTTCACCTTGGACGTCAACAGCTCGTCCACATTTCAGCAGTAAATATCCACGTGTGAGGGCTAGTGGTGGGCAAACTGATTGTGGAGAGGCAGGCAATGACTTGCTTAGTGAAGGATCCTGGAATTGTCAGGGCATGTGGGAAAGAGGACAGAGGTTATGAGATAAGAAGCAACCTGGTGAAGCACCTGCAGCAGCTAATGCAGCCAGGAAAACATGCAGCCGGGGAAATCTGGATTCCTCAGACGTCCAGAGGTCAAGGGAAAAAAAGAAGGGGAACGGGCGAAGAGGGTGAACTGTTGGACTCTGGCATTCATTTATGTGATGCGAACTCATTTCCCTCATTACTATTCCAACTAACAGGAAGCCTGCAGGTCACTGAGACCCAAAAATAACTAGAGGAAGGGTGGGTGTAAGCTCACACAGACTCCACCAGTGCCACCTCCTCCTCCTCAGTAAAGGTGGAACCTTTCTTTTCCTCTGCCCTCTAGTAAGTCACTTCCTAACAGCACTTTTTGATCTCATGATGGAGCATACTAAAGACAAGCTATGACCCCAGCCACTGACACATGCCTTTCCCACTGGCCAGTACTCATGTCCCAGACACCATAATCCTAATGGTTTGTGTTTCCTGTACTTCATTTTAACTCCAGCTCCCCAAGACCCAGACCTTGAAACCTTGGGCTCAAGTTCATATCAAGCAGTGGGGAAAGAGGTGTGTGTGTGTGTGTGTGTGTGTGTGTGTGTATCATTTTCTTGGTAAGCAGAGTCAAATACGCATTGGCTAGTAGAAGATATGCCAAAGACACAGAAATTGTTGGGACCCTGTATCTATCAGTATTTAAGAGCTGAACTTTATCAGTTAGTATCTGATCAAGACACTGAACATGTTACCCTGTTGGTAAGTTGGGGGTAATAATATAGGGTTACCACAGGAGTTAAAGTAGAAATTCCAGACATTTAGGGCCTGGTGTGTGACATGAGATAATTAATATTAGCTGGTCTTATTTTCAGCAGAGGATAAGCTGTAGGGGAAGGAAAAGGAAGGCTTTAGTTTGGTTTTTTGTTAGTTTTTAAAAAGTCTGCATCAGGTAATTGGTTTTAAAAGATTAAGAAACACAATCTCAGCTTATAAATGCTGGAAAGTTCAGCAGAGGTCACTTTAACTGATGTTTATCACTGATGAGGAATTTAAGGCCCAGAGAGAAGTAACACCAGAATAACTTCAATGGGCCAGAATAGACCTGTGCACCGAGGAGAAACCCAGGGAAGGGAAAAGGCAGGAAGGAGCATGTTTACTGGTCATAAGATAGAGGCCAAGATACCACTGTTGGGAGAAGGGTAGAGCTGGCATTGTAGCTCTTAACTACATGGCCACCTCACTACCACTTCCAGTCCTGTTGTCCTTACGGGATTCAAGTTCAATCCATTTCCCTCGATGGTAATAGTTGTGTGTTTTAAGCATCAAGATTCCCAGCCTCTTGGTATTACTACTGGTTTCTACTTTCTCTCTGTTGCCTCTACAACTCAGGCAGGAAGTGACTTCAGACCAGCAGGATGCAGGTGGCTCCGGAGAAACTTCATGAAGTCATTGGTTTCCTACACAATGAGCCGGAAGGCAAGGGCAGGGATAGAACAAGGGCCATTTGAAATGTCTAGTGGGATGGGACAGTGAAATGAGCACTAAATCTAAGTTGCTATTTAGGAGGGAGAACCGGCTTTTCAAACCCTTAGAATCTTCTTCACACCCCCTCACCATCACCACATATGAGAAAACCCACAACACAGCAGGTAGCACAGAGAAGCTTTTTTATTCCAAGGAAACAATCTTTCCAGATCTACATTTCATATCAGCACCTTCCAATTACCCATCCAGTTTGCTAAACAGAAACCATGGCTCCTTCTCACATCTCTCCTGATTTTCCTACCTTCAATTCTGCAATGGGGTGATGGGGATTAAGATGGAGAGAGAGAGAATAGCTTTGTCACCAGTACCCAACTGACAGCCAATATAACAAGTACTAACATATCTTGAGGAAGTTCCATACCACCAATTCTAAACTGTTTCTTATCTTTCACCCATGGTCTATAATTAAATATGTCCCAGGGCAACAATAATTGGGACTATAAATCAAAGCTTCAGGGTATATCTAACATTCTAGACACTCCACACTAGGCAAGAGGCAACACCACTCCCAACTTTATACCTACGTGGTCTACATGTGAAGCTGAACCCTCAATCAACCTTTTAATCCTACCTGGCAACTTGGTCAACTAGAAAGGACTGATGGCCCATCAATCAGCCAGTCTCTTAAATCTCTTAAACCTGTAATCCCAACAATAATTCCAATCATAATCCCAAACTACAACAAAACCAGCCTCCCTTTATTTCTTCCTGTGGAAAGTTCTAGTGCATTCACGACAGACCAGATTTTCTAAAGTAAGAAAATTACAAAGAACCTGCAATTCATAGAGGCAAAGGAGCTTCTAGAATCTGGACACTTATCCATAGATGTCTAAAAATCCACTAAAGGAAGTGGCTGGTCTCAAGTAGAAAAAAAAACTCCAAGGAATCCTTCAAATTCAGATCTTATGCAGTAAATAATGGTTCATGAATCTTTACCTTAGTCAAGGTAAGGCGTTTCATAATACTCTGTAGATCATAACATTCTTAGATTTTGAGAAATATCCTAAAATGTCACATAATCTCTGATAAGGAATGTCAGATTTCTTTCCCATGGAGCTATCAACTCAGTGCTAAGAACAGGCCCAGTGGGAACATTATGGGTTCAACTTAACCCCTTGAGGGTTCTACTATGACAGATGAATGCAGTGCAGAAAAATCTAGGTGATCAGCTTCAAGGGACTGTTTAGTCTTGCAGGAAAGACCATCAACCAGTACCCATTCAGGCAGATGCAGTATCCAGTTTCCATAATCTTAGCTTCAGGGGGCATTTATTATCTCCATTTTTGGGTTCGCCACAAACGTTCCTACCATCCCTGAAGAAGATGGAAAAAATTCTAGCCTGCTAGAGAAATTGTAACATTCAGAATACCAGAAAGGGTTACTGACCCATACTGTATGTTTCTAGGGCTTGCCCTAGAAAAAAAAAAAGGTTCAGAACCCCTATCTCCATTTTAAACAAACCAACAAGCAAATATTAGAAAGAATTCTAAAAATAAGAGTTATGACAATAACAATACAAAACACTCAAGCCAAAGGAGAGAAGCCAAGTGCTAATGATCTCTGCCAGCAGAGCTGTGACCTCACCTTCTGGGTTTCAGGTCACTTGATTCCACTTGTGGAAGAAGTGGGAAATGCAACAGAATGAAGAAGGTCCTGGTGCTACCCACAGGCCTTAATAAATAATATATTTACAAATACACCAGATGAGATTGCAGCTGCAGGTGAAGGGCTGTTCCCACGAGGAAAGCAGAGCCTGCAGCCTTTCCCTTCTCCCAGCCCCTAGCTGGACAATCTGGATTGTAGGGAAGAGGTTTTGACCAGCAAAACGGAGGCAGATCTAGCTGGGATCTGCCACCCCTGCTCTCCCCGCTAAGAGATTAAGGCGGCAGCAGTTTCTGATATCAGAGTGGTCCTACACACTTCTGTTTAAGGCTGATAGGGCAGCCAGGTCTGATCCTGCAGCTTTTCTGGCCCCTATGGAGCAAGTGGCGTGGGCAGAAACCCAACTAGGGTCTCCCCAGGATGTGATAGTGCACTTTCGTATTTGTAGCAGCTCCATGTTTTTGGCGCAGATGTAGTCTCAGTTGACTCTTGTGTCGGAAATGCAGGCCACAGGGGTCGCACTGCGGGAGGGACAACTGGGTCAGATCCCTTCCCTTCTAAAACCCACCTTTCCTTGGGGCTTTTGAGCTAGGCTGGGTCTCCAGCTTTCCCCCCAAGAATTAGCCCTTTGGAACTCATTGTAATCTACCCTCTCTGGGGTTCCCCGGAACTAGCTAGCAAAACCTGCCCACATCTGTCAGGCCCTCTCCCTAAAATAAGCACCCAGGCCAGGAACTCTTATCACCCAATCCCGGGTCACTAGCCACTCTCAAGAGATCTAGGCTGGTCAGCAAGGCCCGATCCTTGGCCCTGAGAGTTCAAAGGGAGGTAATTCTAAGGCCAGGCCGCACTGGTTACCCACATGGTAAGGCTTCTCTCCCGTGTGGATGCGAACGTGGCTCTTGAGGGTCTGTAGGTGACGGAAACGAGTTCCGCAGGTAGGACAGGGATAAGGCTTCTCCCCGGTGTGGATCAGCACGTGCGCGCGCAAATGCGCCACCTGCAGAGGGGAGGGAGGGCAGAGAAGGGACGGAGCCTCTAGCCCAGCCCCGGAACGACCCCGCGCAAGCCCCGCCCCACACCCTTGTCGCCCCCGAATCCTCCGCGGAGACCCTCCCTACCTGCACGAACCGCGAGCCGCAGGTCTCACACTTATAAGGTTTCTCTCCGGAATGGATGCGGCTGTGCGTTTTCAGGTTAGCTGGTCGGTTAAATCGTGCCCCGCAGATGGAGCAGTGGTAAGGTTTTTCCCCTGCAGGTGGGACAAAGGGAGGTCAGGAACTGACTGTATTTACCCCGGAGCAGTGGTGGGCATGAAGGCCAAGGTCCTCTCCATCCCTACCTGTGTGCACAGTGCGGTGACTGGCTAGGTTGCCTTTGTAGCGGAAGGCAGACCGGCAGAGCTGACACTTATAGGGCTTGTCCTCGTCTCCGGAGGTCAA
Organism: Perognathus longimembris pacificus; assembly: GCF_023159225.1. NCBI lineage: Eukaryota > Metazoa > Chordata > Mammalia > Rodentia > Heteromyidae > Perognathus > Perognathus longimembris. The sequence goes on from NC_063177.1 coordinate 7,430,351, forward strand.
GGGGTCCAGCGCAGATGACCGCCCAGCCACAGCCTTACAGTTCTGGCAGCTGAAAAACTCACTTCCTGGGAAAGGAGTGAGCAATGATAACCATAGTTACTGAGGGCTCCCTTGATGCAGGTAAATCCTCAAACACACAGGAGTGGGTTTTCTTTTTCCCAATTTATTGTGAAGGAGCTCATTTGACTTGCCCCTAAAGCCCTAGAGCTAGTGAGATCTGATCCCAATGTCTGTCAGGTTCCAGAGGACTCCACATAGCACTTTTTTTTTTTTTTCAACTGAGGTGGTCACAGGCTGAAGCTCTTGTGAATGGGTGAAGGGTTCTATTTTGGTCGTTTCTCTTGCACCACTGTGGATGAGAACCAGATAGAGAAGCCCTGACCAGACAACTCAGATTCAGATGATGCTAGGCCAGAAAATTCTGTTATTTATTTATTGATTGATTGATTGATTGATTGGGTCAGTTGTGGGGCTTGATCTCAGGGCCTGGGCACGGTCCCTGAGCCTCTTGGTGTTTAAGGCTAGCATTCTACCACTTGAGTCACAGCAGTACTTCTGTTGCTGTGTTTTGTTTTGTTTTTTGAGTTGTTAATTGGAGATGAGTCTCATGGGGAATTTTCTGCCCCAGCTGGCTTCAAACCATGATCATCTGATCTCAGCCTACTCAGTGGCTAGGATTATAGGCATGAACCACTGGTGCCTGATGAGGCCAGAAAAACATTTAAACTATGTAGCTCACTGAAAGCATATAAGGATCTTTAGAAAATACTGTTGCCTGTCTGGTGCAGGTGACTCATGTCTGCAATCCCAGCAACCCAGGAGGATGAAATCTGAGGATCATTGTTTGAAGCCAGCCCAGGTAAGAAAATCTGTGAGACTCTTACCTCCAATAAACCAGCACAAAAGCTGGAAGTGGAGTTGCAGCTCAAGTGCCAGTCTTCAGTAAAAAAGCTAAGGGACAACCAGGTCTTGAGTCCAAGCCCCAGTACCAACACACACACACACACACACACACACAAAGGAGATGACATCAATCAAGATGCTTTGTATTCATAAGCTGATTTGCTGGATGGTAATTCATATGTACAACTATTTAAATATAATAAAGATCTAGTTAAAAAATACTAATGTCTGGTGCTTGCTTCCACACATTCTGATCTATGGAGTGTGACCTGAGTAATTAAGTTGTTAAAGTGTCCTAGGTGATTCTGATTTGCAATAAAGTTTAGGAGCCATTGCAAAAGGCCTTTTTTTTTTCTTCTTCTTTTTTTGAATAGGCCCTTTTTGATGCCTTTTGGCCCAGACTGGCCTGAAACATATATGAGAAAAGCCAGAAAATAAGGGCTCTTACCTGGTGGTGGATGAGCACATTGAAAGGGTGATCTGATGGTCTCTTGAGCCGGAGGTGTGAGGAGATAGGGAGTATTAGATGTAGTTCCACATTTGAGCTGTCCAGTGGTAGCAGATGGAGAGAACCTAGGAGACATTATGTGTATGTGGTGTCAGTGGTGGGGTTCTTTCCTGGAAGACTTGGAGGTGAAGGCCTATCCTCCACAGGTGAGTTAGTATTGGCCAATGAGCCATATTCATTGCATGGTCCAAGTCACCTCCCCTCCCTCCCATACACCCACTGACACCCACTCCCATCTACCTACCTCCTGACCACAACCTAAATTTTCCAAATCATTCTGTCTCCTAACTGAGGCCAACCTCTACAAATGCTTGGAGTTTCCCATTGTGTACCTGCTTTGGGGACCAGGAGTGGCTCCTTCTTCACTGCTGCTGCAGGCTTCATCTCCACTGGGGAGCCTGACTTGGGGGCAAGGTTGACCAGAACCCATCTCCCCCACAAGACTTCCTGCTTGTGAGGCTTGAGAGTTTAGCACAATGAACTTGTACTTTTTCCAGTTGCAAGCTTTGGGATCTGGGCTGGTTGGACTTGGGGGGTCTTGACTGCAGCTTCGAGATTCAGTAGGCGGGTCTGGATGTCCTTCTGATCGCCTGGGACTGCCTGGTGGAGGAGCTGTTGGAAGCATAGGTGGTTCTGCCTCCAAGGGCCGTAGGGAGATGCCAAAAGGTTCATAGCTAGGAAAAGTGTGGTGATGATTTAGTGTTGTTTCTTTTATTATTATTGTGTGTGTGTGTGTGTTAGTACTAGGGCCTGAATCCGGGGCCTGGGTTCTGTTCCTTAGCTCGTGTTCACTCAAAGCTAGCTCTCTACCACTTGAACCACAGCTCCAACTTAAGAATTTCATGGATTAGCTGGGTGCTGATGGCTCGTCTGTTATCAGAGCTATTCAGGAAGCTGAGATCTGAGGATTGCAGATGTCAGCCTACATAGCAAAGTCCATGAAATTCCTATCTCAAATTAACCACCAGAAAGCCGGAAATGGAGTTGTGACTCCAAATGGTAAAGCACTACCCTTGAGCAAAAGAACGCAGGGTCAGCACTTACATCCTGAGTTCAAACTCCATGACTGACCAAAAGCGGACACATACAGAGAGAGGGGGAGAGAAGGAGGGAGGGAGGGAGAGAGAGAGAGAAGTTCATGGACTTTCCTGCCTCAACTGGCTGTCATCCTCAGGTCTCAGCCTCTTGAGCAGCTAGAATTATAGGTTTGAGCCTTGGGCATCCAGCTCATTAGTGCTATTTCATACTCCTTGCCTTTGCCCTTGGCTGAAGGGGGGAGCACAGAGCCAGGGCTCCCTCACCTGGCCTGGATGAAGCGGTGGCATGCCTGGACCACATGCTCCATTTGCAAGTAGGTAGCGGCCGCCAGGACCGCAGGTGCAGTGGCGGGAGAGAGGCGAAGCCTCGACGTGTACATGAAGTCCAGGAGAGGCGCAAAACCTCTGGCTTCGGGGCCTCCAGGCAGTGAGAGCACGTCCACCCCCACTCCTGCTCGGCCCCGGAAAATTGAGTAAAAGAAGCCACTGGAAAGCGAGTAGATAGATCATGTTAGGGGCAGGGGGGCCAAGGGGCATACACATTGCTATAGAAAGTCCCGCCTCCCCACGGTTACCCCATCCCCAGTTCTGGGGGCGCCCCTCTTGATCGTGGAAGGCGTGGTCCTGGATTCCCTCGAAGCTGCTTTCCGGCAGCACATGCCCCACCCGCCCCTCGAACCTGCAGGCGATGAGAACTGCCTTGTGCGCCCGGAGGGGTTGCCCGCCAACCAGCAGCGTGACGTCAGTGAGGATTCCGCGCAGGCGCAGCTCGTTCAAATTGCCCAGCACGTCGGACGAGTGGCGGGTGAACTCACGCACATAGCCCAGGGCTCCCTCGGGGGCCGCCGCGGAGCCCATAGCGACGCGCAGGCCTGCGGGGAGCGAGGAAGACAGGGCTGGGGATCCAGGCAGTCCTAAGACCTCTTCCTGCCTTGCCTTTTCATCTCCCCGAGGTGCTGCTGGAACCAGCGCCTCCGGATTCCCCAGCACACGCAGCCCTGCTGAATTGAGCGCGTCCATCCAGCCCTCCCGCTCGCTATCGCCCTTCTCCCTCTGTAAGATAGGTCCCAGAGCGCGGGGAGCCAGCTGAAGATTCCCACACAGCTGGGATGCTGGTGATCATGAGGAATCCTGCCCGCAGCGCCTTGGGTTCGAGCCTCGTGGTGCCGGCCCCCCCCCCCCCCGCCTTCCTTTCCCGGCTCGCGAGCGCCTGGGTCTCAAGTGCCTGGTCCTGCCAGGGGGCCACGGATGGCCTGCGGTCCACCACCCCTCCACGCTCCAGCACCCCTCCACGCTCCAGAACCCCACACCCCCCTCGAACCATCGAGGCCTGTATTCCTATCTAGTTTCCGACCTCTATTTTAGCGCAATTCGTGGGACTTAAGCCTAACTACCATCAGCAAGAGTCAAACCCGTTGAGGGGACCCAAGAGTCTAGTTCCCTTAAAGTCTCGTTCTTACCCCCGTCCTGCAGGGGCTGCCGTTTCTCCTCTCAAGGGGGGTGGGTCTCTCTCCCTTCTGGCCTTGGCTCCTTTATCAGGCCGGGATGGCGGGGGCGGGGGTGGAGGTGGGGTGAACGCCTGGGTCCGTATCCTTCCTTCCTCCCTCCCTCTCCAGATGGCGAGCCCGGGGCGGGGTCTCCATCTCAAAGGCGGGACCTCAGAAACAAGGGGTAGTAGGAAAGTAGGTGCACTGCTTAATTGCGAGTGGAACCGTGGATGAAGATATTGGAGTTGGGGAAGGAGACTGGGGGTGTCAGTGCTGGAAATTGGGGAGGGGGGAGCGTCCGTCCAAGGGCTTGGAACAGCGAAAATCGGTGTGCTGTCCTTTGGAAATGGGTGCCAAGAGCCTGTTGAAGGAGAAAATGAATACAACAACAACAAGGTCCCTTTTTGTGTACTGCGTTAAGGGAGACCAGTGGGAGCGCAGCGCACCGGGTTTGGGGAGGTGGTGATGGGCCAGAGCGTGCAGACAGTGGGAAGGTGTGACCTGTGACAGGCCCCTCCGCAGGGCCCAGAAAAGGAGGGGGGGGGGTGCTCTGACCGGGCGGGGTGGATAGAGGGCGGATATGATTTCTAGTTTGTTTCCTTCCATTGTCCCCCGGCCGGATGGCCCTTGCCAGCTGCTTCCCCTCGAGGAGGTGGGGAAAGCCCCGGGTGGGGGCCCAGAGATGCTCGGGAGAGCTAGGCGTCCGGCTGTTTGCCCCAGAGGACTGTTTCCAGAGTCCTTTGGGGGATCGAGAGGGGCGGGCTTTCCCCCAAGCGCTCCTTCTCCGCTATCGCCAGCTCACTTAGGCCCGGACCTCCCGCCTGCCCGTCGGCTGTGGGCCTGGCGAGGCGCCGGGGGTCCCGCGCCGCTAGCAGGCAAAGCGCGGCAATGCCTGCTTCCTTCCACGAGGGGGCGGCCGAGCACCGCCCTGTCGCTCCCCCTCTCCTTCCCCCCCCCCCCCCCCCCGCCCGCTGCCAACCCCCAGTCAGGCAGCGGGTGCTCAGACTCAGGAACAGGATGGATTGTATCTGGGCGGCTGAAACTTTTACCTCCTGAGTCTCTTCGCAGCAGTTTATGGGGGTACTCTGAAGAGGGAGGTAAAGTTAGGGGATCGCGAGATCTTTCCCTCTGGCTGGAGTTCCTTCCGAGGTGGACAATCCACAGGCTTTGGAAGTGAGGGGAGTGGATAGGACGAGTGGAGCTTGAGCCTGGGAGCACGGAATTTTTTTTTTTTCTAATTAAGATAACACTATTAGCAGAGCTTTGTGGCACCCATTTATAATCCCACTACTGGGATACTGAGGCAGGAGGATTGTGAGTTCAAGCCCAGCCTAGGCTACATATTAAAAGGCAGATCTAATATCCAGATGTCTCCAGAGGTGATTTCTTTTTAGTGAACATTAATATAAAAATTGAGTGGAATAAACTCAGAGAGGAGGAGGGGGAGGGAAGGAGGAGGCACCTGATAATCCTAACTTAAACTTTCTGATCTGGGAGATAGGCATGGATCACACCCTTATATTTTTGGGGGTGGCCAAGGTTGATATGAAAAAGAGGGCCCAGGTGAGAAGCAGGATGTCTCAGGATTTGGGTTCAGACGCATATACAGGTGACCAACAATGACGGAGCAATGGCTGTGGAGCTGCACAGGAGAAAAGTGGGAACTGGGGACAGACAACTAAGGATTCTCCATAGTGAGGTGGGTTTTGGAACATGAGAGTTACTTTGGTCCCTGCTGATTTTGGAAGTGAGAGGTGGACTGCCACCTGATCATTTCCGTAGTGACGTTTATGATAGAGCGCCGGGTTCATTGGGTCCATATTTATCCTCCAGAGCCTCTAGTAAGTTTGAGAGGCCTATGTGGATGCTGCATTGTGGGTTGGGATTTTTTTTGGGTGGGGAATGGGGGGGGGGGTTCTGACATGCACACATTGGATATTGAGTCAATGTCATCTTGCAGTAGAGCCAGAATACCTGTGCTAATTTGTGGGTCCAGTCTATTTTGAGATGCCATAGATGTTTCAAGGCTCAGATTAAATTGCGGGGGACATGAACTCCAATATGGAGCTTAAAAAATGGCTTTGAAGTGGAACATAATAGGGAGGGAGGTAGGAACAAATGTAAAAGCTGTTTGTGGTTGGGGGGACTGAGAACAAAGTTTTATATTTGAGTTTTGTAGAGACTTACTTTGAGGGGAGGCTACTCCTGTGTATGTATGGATAGTCATGAAACTTTCAGGGGAGAAACAGTTTGAAGGCTTCCAAAGTAGAAGACTATAAGGTTTTGGGGTGTCTTTATTTATGAGCATTTTGTTATTCTTTGAGCACACTTCGTGAAGCTAGGAGAAGGATGATAAAATGAGGCCGATTTGGAGACTTACTTAACTCAGAATACATTTCTAGTTTGGAATGTCGTTTCCTGATAATGCCCTTTCACCCTAGATTCTAGAAATTTCTTTAGTGAACCCCCAAATCAGCCTAGAATTTGGAGGAGAAAATCTGGAAAAGGTGCACTGTCTCCTTCTGGACTTAGTAGTATGTGCCTGGATAGATCTGAGACCTGAGGAGGAAAGGATAGTTTCACACTCTGATCCCTTATTTCTAAAGAGAGAAAAAAAATCCCATCAGTGTAGGGGAAGGCGCAGAAAATGGGGTGTCACTAGGTAAAGTGCACACCGCTGATAAGGGCAATGCATTTGGAACTGTGGCTAGGAGGGGTCGTGGTGGGGCACAAAGAGATGTTTCTTGCAAACAGGGGACACAGATCGTCTAGGACAAGAGCCCCAAACAGAAAGCAGGCAGAGGACTCTGAGTGAGCCGAGGGGGAGGGGTGGCTCCTCGGCAGCAGGGGCTAGAGGGTGAGCCAGGCCAGATCTTCCCGCCTGGGTCCCTGCTCTCTCCGGCTCTCCTCCCCTCTTTCCCTCCCACCGCCCACCCCCCCAACCCAAGGAAAAAAAAAACTGCCTGTGCAACAGCAATAGCAGATTCCAATCCTCCAGGCTTCCCTAAACCACCACCGAGACAAGCCAGGGGGGAGGGGAGGGGAGGATCGGGCTTTGCCTGCTTCCTTAAGACAGGGGCAATGAACTTGACCTCCTGGCCCCTAGCCCTTTGAGGAGTGCCCCCCTGTCTGGAAGCCAGGTGTCCTGGACCCTAGCCCCCGGTGCGGGGGGGTGCCTGGAGAGACCGGGAGGAGGAAGGAGGGAGTGACTTCCAAAATTGGCATCGGGACAGAGCAGGGCTGGCGGGAGACAGACGAAAGACAGAATTTTCCTGAAAAAACGGGGGTATCTAAGGACCCCAAATTTGGAGAGCTAGTTCAGGACCGTCTTCCAAACATCCTTGATTTTTTGGGGATTTTTGGGGGGTCCCGGGACCCCTCTAGATGGGGTGAGGAATGTAGTGTTGGGGGAATCTGACTGGGGCATTGCAGCTGCCTCTCCCGCCGAGTTGGAGACGGATGGGCTGGGACGGGTTTTGGGGGGGTGTCCCCAATTCTGACTTGGAGTGGAGGAACCCCCTCCAGAGTTCTCTTGTGGGGGTCCCCCCATGTCCAGGGCACTCCCCAGTCCCTGAGCCAGCCAAGAGGAAGGAGGCCAGCGATGCGAGTGGGGCAGTTCCTTTCTCCTGCACCCCAAATGTGAGGGATGCACCCCAAAATTTGCTCCTTTCAAAATAGGGGACCAGCATCTCAGGGGAGAGTAGCTGAGGTAAGTGGGGAGGAAAGTGTCCCCTGTTCTCAGGAGAGACATGGCGGATGGGGGGAGGTTTGGAGGTGCGTGTTGGGGTGGGGTTGGGCTTTGTCAGTCTTGGAGTTGGGGGAATGACTGGAGAAGCTTTCTCTTATACCCCTAAACTGAAGCCCCCCAGGTGGAAACCAAAGCCTGACACCAGGGAGCCCCCAGTATCCACAGGCATTAGATGGTGTTTGATTTCTTTTTTCACCCCCACTAAGGTTCTGCCGAGGTGGAAGCTAGGGCAGCTGTTGTTTTGGGGGCTCTGGAGGGCACAGTGAGGAGCAAGAGTCTTTGGCAGGGCTTGTTGGGCACAGATACAGGTCTTCGGGAGAAATTCTGGCATCTTCTAGCCTAAAATGACTGCTTCCATACACCATCTTAGATATTTTTTGATTGCTTAGAGTTTTGGGGGGTGTGTCGGGAGGGGGGCAGTAAAAGGTGTGATGGGATACTGGAGGATAACACTGGGGTTTTACAGTGTATTATTTTGATGGCAGGAGGGCTTTGGCCCTTGGATTTGCACTTTGAGAGGTGCTTTTAAAAATTCAGGTCCTGGGCAGGAGAAAAGGGCTAGGGAAGGCCTAGGGTTGGGGGAAGGGAGAGGCATGTTTGTCTCTGTTTAAACGTGGCTCTCAGGGGTGGGCCTGCCTGCCAGGGCCTAGTGGATGGGCTGATAGGTGTCGCTCTGGGTCTCAGATTTGGGCCTTGGGTGGTCATGGGGAATGAGAACAGCACTGGGAGCACAAAACCTGGCTCCCAGGTCCAGATGGCCCTCTTTCAGGGCTCTGATGCACCCCTTTCCCTCTGGCCTCCATTTCCTGCCTTTGGTCTCCATCTTGTGGCAGGCCCAGGGCCCAAGGCGACTTCCGGCCCCCCTCTTCCAACCATGTTCCGGCCCCACCACCTCTGGACTGCCAACTCCCAATCCTGCAGTCCTTGGCCCTGGTCTCTCCGAGCAGTTACTCTTGGGTTCTGACCCAGGGAGGGGAGGATTTCGGACACAGGAAGCCTTGGGGCCCTGCCCTTGCTGAGGCAGTTTGCTGGTCTCCCCAACTGATTTTGTATTTTCTTTGCCTGTGTCCCCCACTCTAGGGATCCCGTGCTGAGTTTCTATAGAGGGAAGATGGTTCCAATCTTACCGAACTGAGCTCATAGCCAGGTCCCTCTTCCAGTTGCCTGCTCAACTCCCGTCTGATTCCTGGTTTTCCCTAACTTTTTGGGGAACCACGTTCACCTTTCCCGCCTTCTCTTACTTTTCAGCCTTTGCTGATGGGGGTTTCACAGCACTGTGCTGTATTTTCCTCTCAATCCATCCATCCTGCCCCCGCCCCAGCAGCACACTGTGGTTTGTACGGCACTGTGGCCACGTCCAAACCACACTGTGGTGTTAGAGCGAGGGTAGGGGAGACACCGCTGTGGCCTGGTCCTAGGAAGCCATTCTGGAGAAGCTGCATCCGGGGCCTTGTGATAAAGCTTCTTGCAAGGTGGGGAAGAAGGTATGAAAAGCTCTGTTAATGCCCCCAAGGCTGCCTCAGAAACCCTGCTTGCCAGCGACATGGGAGTAAGTTCTGGCTCCAGAGTTGCCCACACCCAGCTCCCCTGGCTCTAGCAGCACAGAAATATTGGCATTGGGGAAACTAGTCTGCCAATATTAGCTGTGCTGCTCCAGGCAGGGTGGTGAGAGCTCCAGGAGGGGATGGGCCCAAGGCTGAAGAGAGAAGAGGGAGCAGCAACTGACAGCACTATGGTGGGAAGAATCTTTATTGTTTTCTTTATAAAAAAAAATGTCCATCCGATAGAGGTCAGGGGGTGGGGACAGATGGTTCTTCGGAGGTACAAGGTGGATTGCCCCAGGAGCCCTCTGACCCTCTCTCCTGAAGGCTTCACTCAAATTTCCATGTGATCCACAGGTCCAAGGTGAACAGTGAGAGGGTCAGAGGTGGGAGGCTCAGCAGGAAAGTAGAGGAACATCAGTAGAGGTTGGCAGAAGGCCAGAATCCAGGGTCAGGCTGTCTGGAACAGGAAGTAAAGTGGACAGAGATGGAGCAAGCCTCAAGTAGTCTTCCAAGACAACTCCTACCTCCCCAAATACCCTGCTACTTGCTGACCCCATTGCCTGCACTGAGCACCTCTCCTTCCCAAGCCCCTGCACCAATGTGGGAGGAGAAGGACTCCTACCCTGGTCAAAGTTGAGTTTCTTGGCGGGAGGAGTTTCTCCTAGCCCTTCAATATCCACCAGGTCACTGTTGGCGTCGGAGTCGTTCAGAGCACTGAGGGTCACATCTGGGAGGGGGCATAGGCTAGGTTCTAGGTCCCCAGATTTCCCTTCCCCCAGATCACCAAAGCTTCCTATTTTACTATTCCTCCCCCCTCTGGGAACCACCACAGGGAAAGGAACACATATCTGTCCTTTGACCCAGGGCCTATCTTCTTATTGACTTCAGATGGGATCTTTAACTTCTACCCTAGTCAGCAACTCCACAGCCCTCACCAGTCTTCTGTTTCTTTAGTGCAGGACCACCGGCCTCAGGAACACTGGAACTGCTGAGTGGAGGGGCAGCTGCAGGAGGTGACAGGACACCAGATGCCACCTTTTTGGGCCCTTTCTTGGGTGACTCCACTGGAAGAGGGATGCCAGAGTCCTCATATACTTTTCGTTTCACAGTGGCCTTTATCTGAGCCCTGAAGAGAGGAGACAGCAGGTTAGGGAAGGGGTCATCAGCGAGGCTGAAGGAAGAGGATATGGGAAAGTGTAATGGGTTACTCTGAAGGAATTCTAGGAGCTCCTTCATAAGAATCCAGGCCAAGGCTCAGCCCAATGGCAAGGTTCTCATTTTTACCTGAAGCTTTTCACTTATGTAAGGCCAATGGGATGAAAGAGTGAAGTCCCTGAACTAAGTAGCCAGAAAGGACCATTTTCTAATTCTCTTCTGGGAGAGACATATAGAAGTGTAGGGCCACCAGGTAAGGCTTGATTTACATGTAGGTTGAGACTTAGATCCTGATCAACTAGTTCAGAATTACAATATCCCTAGAAACACTAGTGTGCATGCAATAACAAAAAACAACATTCCCATTACCAAATACGATAATCGTGTATCTTGGGCACCCTTAAAATTAAATTTTCATTAGGCCCTTGTTACCACAGCATTTCCTGAAGTTCACAAATATGGTGACAATTCTTAGATTTCCCCCCAATCTTCAAGGGAATGCTAATAAAACTAGCAACAAAGTAAGAACGATGTGGAACCAGAGGGAGCTCCAAGATGGAGTGATGGGTACAGAGGAAGAAAGTTGCCCCTCCCCCCTTTCTCTGCAAGCCACCCTCCCTCACACTGTTCGTTCCTTGATGACACAGCTGATGTGATTAAGATCGTCCCCAAATCGCTTCACAGCAGCCCTCAGCATCTCTATCTCGGTGTCCGTCCACTTGGCACTGTCGGGAGGGGGAAGGGGACAGCAAAAAATGGGAGGGTGTGGAGCTTGCTCATGGGCTATGCATCCCAAAGCCAAGCAGCCTCCTCCCACCAATCTCTGAGGCCCCTTCTAGTGATCCATAAAGGGGTCCCCCTTGAAACTCTGGAGGCTCCCAACTACTTGAGGTTGCATCCCCTTGCCACTTTTGAACACTCCTCTAACATGCAATAGCTGTGGCAGCCTACGGAAACCAATTCAACAAATAGGGGCTTTACGATCCCTCAACAGTGTGCAGCAGAGGGAGTCACCAATGGTTTGGGGGAGGTGGGGCCGGAGTAACGGTCGGTAATCGGTCGGTTCGCAGCAAGGGGAAGAGGAGAAATCTGGGTCGTGGAGCACCCAGTCTTCACCTGCCATTCATTCACTCATCCAACAGTCGTTTATTAACACCTACTCGGTGCAGTGTCTGGCACAAAGAGGAACTAACGCTTGTCCCTGTCCTAGCGAGGGGCCGTGTCTGTGACCGAGTCCCAGCTTCCGCTCTCGGCGTCCACGTCCCAGCCCGGGCTCACGTACCCCGCTGGGGAAGAGTCGGCCACTGGGTGCAACTGCATCGTCAGCTCCCCGAGCTTCGTGAAGGCGGCGCCGGCCGCCGAGAAGATCTCTCCGACCTGGGGGCGGGGCGGCGCGTTACGGGGGGCCGGCGCCACCGCCAGCCGGCCGCCCCGAGCCCCACGCCCCACCCCAGGCTCGGGCCCGCCCGTCCCCCGCGCGGCGCGGAGGACACCAGGGCCAGGCAGGGGGCCCACCCCCCGTGGCCGCCAGGGAGCGCTGTCCGGGAGGGAGGTCGAACCTTTGTGGACGCTGACGTCATGGCCCCGCGCACCACCTAACGGAGACGGTCCGCCGCCGCCACCACGCGAGCCAGCACCGCGGAGAGCCGGTCGACCCGGCCGCTCCGGCCCCCGCGCAGGAAGTCCCGCCCTCCCCGCAGCTCATTGGCCCAAAGCCGGCCTCTCCCCGCCCCACCAACCGTCGTCACTTAGACGACCAGGGCTGAAGCGGTGGAAGACACCGCCTCACTTCCGGCCGCTTTCACTCCACTTCCGTCGTCGGGACGTGATTCCCCATGTTGGAGGCCGAGCCTCAGCCCGTCTCCTCACTAAAGCACAGACACGAGGCTTGAGAGGGTGGCTGCTGTTTATTGTGGCTCGGTACCAGGAGAGAGAGGAAACAGCCCTCAAAGATTAGAGACCCAGGGATCCCCGCTCTCCACGGGGCATCCCGGTGCCGCGGAAGACGCCGGCGGGGTGGGGCGGACCAGGTGAGGGCTCGGGAGTCTTTAAATAGAGGAGGCTGCGGAGGGGAGACGGGAACGTGCCCTAGCGCACCATGTATTCCTTGCGCTTATTGAGCCGCACTTGGCAGAGAGAGAAGCCTCCGAGGAGGAGGTAGAGGCCCGCGGCGATGAAGCAGTTGTAGCTGACTTGCTCGTAAAGGTTGTAGATGCTCTGCGGGCCGTTCCTGAGGATGGCAAGCAGCAGACATTAAGAACCATCCTGAGCACTTGTATTTACCTTGGTTTTCTTTTCTTTTCTTTTTTTTTTTTGCCAGTCCTGGGCCTTGGATTCAGGGCCTGAGCACTGTCCCTGGCTTCTTCTTGCTCAAGGCTAGCACTCTGCCACTTGAGTCACAGTGCCACTTCTGGCCATTTTCTGTATATGTGGTGCTGGGGAATCGAACCCAGGGTTTCATGCATATGAGGCAAGCGCTCTTGCCACTAGGCTATATCCCCAGCCCTTGGTTTTCTTTTTGTGTGCTGGTAATGGGGCTTGGGCACTCTCCCTTAGTTTTTTTTCTTGCTCAAGGTTGGTGCTCTACCACCTGAGCCACAGCTCCACTTCTAGCTGGTTAATTGGACAGGTCACCGACTTTTCTACTTGGGCTGGCTAGGAATATAGGTTCTCAGATCTCAGCCTCCTGAGTAGCTGGGATTAATTACAGGCGTTGAACCACTGGCACCCCGGCTTTTTTTTTTTTTTTTCCCAGTCCTGGGGCTTGAACCCAGGGCCTAAGCACTGTCCCTGGCTTCTTTTTGCTCAAGGATAGCACTCAGCCACTTGAGCCACAGCGCCCCTTCTGGCCTTTTCTATATATGTGGTGCTGAGGAATCGAACCCAGGGCTTCATGTATTGGAGGCAAGCACTCTTGCCAGTAGGCCATATTCCCAACCCTGGGATTTATTTATTTATTTTTTGGACAGGGTCCTGCTATATTACAGGCTGGCCTCAAATTTGTGATTCTCCTGCTTCTGCCTCTCCAGTGCTGGGATTATAGGCACTCACCACACCTGGTTTATCTTTTAAGGTTTATTTTTGGTGCTGGTCCTGGAGTTTGGACTTAGGATCTGGGCACTCACTGTCCCTAAGTTTTTTTGCTTAAGGCTAGTTCTCTCTCTTTTGAGCCACAGCTCCCTTTCTGGCTTTTTGGTGGTCAATTGAAGATAAAGAGTCTCAGCGTCGTTCCTGCCTGGCTGGCTTTGAACCTTGATCCTCAGGTCTCACCTTGTGAGTAGTAGGATTGTAGGTGTAAGCCACTGGCATCTGGCTTCTTAAGTTTTATTGACCAATATATGGGTAAGTGTTACAGTATTCATTTTGCAGAAGTAACATTCTTAAGAGAAGCCTCAAGTATGGCTGCTGAAGCCTGATTTCAAGACATGCAGTTAACTACATTCCATTTTTCCTTTTTGGTGCTAGGGATTGAATCTAGAGCTACCATACTGCATAGAGCTACCACTGTGCTTCATTCCCTAGTCCATTCTCAACTACTTTCTAAAGAGAGCACCTCTTCTCTCTGTTCCTTAACCTCACTCAGCACCCAAACATTCTTTGTCCAGCAATTTCTCACTCATTTTAATAGTAGGTCTTGTCAAGCTCCCACTTGCACCCAGCCTCACCTCCCATAGCAGATCACTTACTCAAAATCTTTCTCTGTGAATGGGACATCTTCAATTAACACAGCAGAATGGACATTGAAAAATATTCCGAGCATTATCTGGGGGGGGAGGGGAGAAAAAAGAATAGGTAGTTAAGCGCAGACATCCGACCCTCTGGTCATTTCCTTAAATCCCTCCCATTTTCAATGTTGCCCCAACACCAGCACCTGGGACTAACCTGAATAAACTAGGAGCTGGAGCGGTTGTGGCTGGATTCGGACATGGCTACTGGGAGCAGAGTGTGAGGTAGGGACATGGAAACAAATAGCTGGGACATGGGTGGGAATGAGCAACTTGTCATTCCCAAGAACCTGCACTATTCCTACCCTTCCCTCGCCCCCGTCATTATCATGGGACCAGGCGGAAGAAGTGAGGGGGAACCCACACTTGATATTTCTGCAAGTGATGGCGGGTAGAAACAGGACCCGACTACCCTTTTAGTGAACAAGCGTTTCCCAAGACTAATTCCCATTGAACTCAAGCCTGTCTCAGGATCCTAGCTTTTCTCTTTTCCAGCCCTGGCTCCCATTCCAGGCTCCAAGCCTTCACATCCACTCGCTACAGTTCCCTATTTTTCGAGTGCTTATCGCCTCAACTCCGGCTACCACCCCAACCATCCCCTTAGCCTGCGCGCGGTGTTCGAAGCCCCAGGGTGCCCTGGTACTCAGCCCCCCAAGCCCGGGGCCCCTCGGGCCCTCTCGGATTCTCGCAGGGCAATCCCCTCACCAACATGATCACCCCCCAGGCGCTGAGGACGATGCCGCAGGCGGCCAGTTTGGGTCCACAGCACAGGAGCGACGCCATGAGGGAGTCAGGGGTCTCCCGAGGGTGGAGGGGAAGGCGGAGGCTGCGAGGGCGCCGGTGACGCGCGGGGGCCGAGAGCTGGATCTGGCTGGGTACGGCGCTGGCCGAGGGCGGCGGAGGGGGTGTGGTCACGGCCCAAACCACCTTCCGAGGGGCGGCCGGGGAGGGGGGACCTCCCGGGGTTTTGCGGGAGAAGGCAAGGTTATGCGCCGAGATAGTTCACCCTAAAAGCCCATTCTTGACGGACCCAGTGAGAGCCTGAGTTTCCGAGGTGAGCGCCTCCGGATTCGGGGTCCCCCCTTGGATGGGAATGGTAGGCGCCGGCACCTCACGTGACCAGACGTGGGCAGTCACCTGACGAGTAACCAGCAGTCCTCAGGCCTCCAGAGAAGTCTTGAGTCGGCTTCCTGGCGAACTGGGTTATGGTGAGAGGCCTGGGGTCAGGTAACTTTCCCTCATAGTCCTTTGTTGGGGAAATGGTAAGCGAGACCGAGAGGTTTACGCCGAGAGCCCACGCGTGTGTGGCGTTTTCATTCACGGTTCCTGCCTAAAGCACCTTTGACACAGTAGAAGGAGATGGTAGCCCCTTAACGAGGCCGTTAGGACCCCTTAGTTGCGGAGGGTTCTTGGAACTTCAGATGCTTGCTTAAGTAAGCTTACTTGAAATACCTTATACTTTAGGAAAAATAGTGGGATTAGGAAAAGCCCCGGGAAAACAGACTAAATGAGCAGGTAATGAAGGTGAGAAAGGAGTAAGTATACAAAAATGTCACTTTGCTTCCCAGTTAACCTCCCTGTAAACTCTGGTCCTTTGAGTAAAATAGATTTTAAAATATGAATAGGCCATCTTCTTAAAGTTTGTAGGCTTTACTAGTGAGTGACAAATTTATGTAATAATTGTTCAGAGAAATGGCAGTGGTTGAAGAAAAAAATTTCCTCAGGCGAGAAACAACATTCCACTGAGCTTGTACCTTTCCTAGTAAGGACAGTGACCACATCATAATCCAGAGAGTTCATTCTGATCCTGAGACACCTCCCCCAGAGCCAAAGATTGTCATGGACTAGAGTAACGTAATATTTTCCCATTTATTTTGTGCACTGTGTGTGTGTGTGTGTGTGTGTGTGTGTGTGTCTCCTTGAAATCATAGCCTGGGCATTGTCCCTGAGCTTTCTCCCCCCTCCCCTTCGTTTCCCCCAAGCCTAGTGCTCTATTTCTTTAGCCACAGCTCCAGTTTCAGCTTTTGGTAGTTAACTGAAGATATAAGTCTCATGGGCTTTCCTGACTGACCTTGCTCTGAACCACAATCCTCAGATCTCAGCCTCTTGACTAGCTAGGGTTACAGGTGTACAGAGCTATTGGTGCCCAGCTGCATATTTTGAATAGGGTTGTAAAAGAGAACTTGGAATCTGGGAAGCACATAGAGATCACTGGGCATTAAAGGGGATGCGAAAGTGGCTTTTTTTTTTAAATTTGATTTTGTTTTGAAACAAGATACTGGTATGTAGCCCAAGTTTGCTTGAACTTTCAAGAATCTTTATAGTGAGTGCTAGGATTACAGTTATATACTAACACATTGGCTGCAAAGTGCCTTCGAATCAGGAATTTTATGTTTCTTTCATTCTGGATTGTCTGTTGAAGACATTTTGTTGTGAAAGTTTTCATTATGGGCTAAGTGCACCTTTCTTTGTAGCAATGTTACTGGTTCATGTCTGAATAGGAGGAACAGGAATCGAGAGGAATTGTCAAGGAACATAGTCAGAAATTTGCAAGTTGGCCACCAAGCATGAAGTCAGTTCTTTTTCTTTCTTTCTTTTTTGCCAGTCCTGGAACTTGGACTCAGGGCCTGAGCACTATCACTGGCTTCTTTTTGCTCAAGGCTAGCACTATACCACTTCAGCCACAATACCACTTCTGGACTTTTCTGTTCATGTGGTGCTGAGGAATCGAACCTGGGCCTTCATGCATGCTAGGCAAGCACTCTACCACTAAGCCACATTCCCAACCAGAAGTCCAGTTCTTGTAGGGAGAATTAGCTGAGATAGTTGGTTTTTCCAGAAAATTCAAGTCTTGCTCTTGGATGTTTTGGAAGTAGAGGTTGGACATTAGGCTGGTGTAAGGTTAAGGGCTAAATTCATTCTGAAACTGATGCATGGTCATATGCAAAGTGTATTGAGCAAATAGTAGAGGCAGCATAAATACTGCCAAAACCTCACTGTTGCCAAAAACCTCATTGCTGCCCCAAACAAAACACCTCACCCTAAATAAATCCCAAACAAAAAAGAAAATACCTGTATAAACAAAAAGAAAATGTTTTGTAGCATGCAAAGTTCACATCACAGTGTCCATAAAGTTTATTGAAACATTCACTTATTTGCATACATAATGTCTGGGTGCTTTTGTGCTACAATGAGAAAACTGAGTAACTGTAGCAAAGACTGTATTGCCTAAAGTGCGCTTAGGCTCTTCACTGAGAAAAATTAGTGCCCTCTAGGAGAGTAGGATTACTGATGTAAGAGAGTTTAATTGGGGGAGAATTAAAGCCTTTGTAGTAGTAACTTGGGAAAGCATAAAATTAAGATGGAAATGTCATTCCTAAAGCTGTGGGATCTCCCAGGTTTGGGGCGGGGGCGGGATGCTAGGTCTCAGATTGTGATACTGTTCTCTATGAGGCTAGGCTTCAGGTATTCATAAGGCAATTCAAGTTGTTCATTCCGGGCTGTAATCTCATTTTCCAAGTTTTCCAGATCTGCATGGAACTGGCTTAGCACAGCTTTGGCCTTAGGGCTTGAGAAATATTTTTCTTTGTGATGCCCCAGAGGCACCTGAGACAGAAAAATTAACAAAGAATAAGCCAGGCTCTAGGCTGAATACAAAGGCATCTGGGGTTCAGCCTCACTCTATTTCTTTTCCAATAATCATTTCCCTCTCATTAGGATCCCCTCTCACCATGTCTGGCTGGTGACGACCTAGATGCCATGTGATGGTCATTTGAAGACAGGACTTCTGGATATCAGGTAGTGTTCTCATCAAAGTGGCCATTGTCACATCCTCCTTGGTGGTAGGTGGGGGCATCCGCATTGTGCAAGGAGCATTAGGGACCCAGGCATACCAGTCCAGCTGGAGGAAGAAACTGCAACCCTAGTATCCTAGAACTTAGTAGGGATTAAGTTTCCCATCACTCCCTTGGGTCTCCCAGGGTCCAGACACTTATCTTCAGGGACCTGGGCTTTCAGCTGTCCGTACCTGGCCCTTGTTGATGGCCGTATGCTGGGCAGTGCATGTGAAGACACACATGGTAAGGAAATGGCACAGTTGAGCCTGGGACTGGAAGGAGCTAGGGAAACCTGGCCAGGAGAGAAACAGGATTTAGAGACTTCAGCATAAAAAGAACGAAATGAAGGCTGATGGCTCAGTAGAGCTGTACTTTAGAATTTATGGGTATTTGTTCATTTGTTCATTTAATTAGGTATATTTGCATCATATATGGGTTTTAGTCCTGGCCTAATTACTTACAACTTTGTTACACTGAGCAAATTACTATTTTATACTTACCTTTTTGTTTTAATCTGTAAAGTGTGGCTCATACTTGGCCTTTGTAAAGGAACTAATATGTCAAAATTACCTGTTCCATAATAAGTGCTCAACAAATTATAGTTATTATTGTTATTATAGAAGGGTTAGGGCCTGGAAAATTCTGAATGATCAAGTATCCTCAGCCCCCAAAAGAATTTAGGGATGCCGCTTATTGTTCCAAGACAAGAAATTATGTCTCTCAGTTATAAGATAGGGAATAAGAGAAATCCTGGATTCCTAGTGTCACAGATAAGAGGGGTTTCCTCAAGAGTTATCTTAAGCCCCTTGGTTTACAGTGAGTGTAGGAGCTCAAAGACCAATAATCCTATTGGTTAAGTGGAACATATGTTTTTACTCCCCCTCCCTTTTTTGTGCCACTATTGGGGCCTGAACTTAGGTGCTATCCCTTAGCTTTTTTGTTCAGTGCTGATGCTCTGCCAACTGAGCCATATGTCTACTTCCAGCTTTTTGCTGGTTAACTGGAGATAAGAGTCTCAAGGACTTTCCTGCATGGTCTGGCTTTGAACTTCAATCCTTAGTTCTCAACCTTAGGATTACAGATGTGAGTCACCAGTGCAGGCGTTACTCCTATTTTTAGATAGGGAAAATCAAAGACCAGAGAGATTTAACTGCTTGTCAGGATCTCCCAATTGGGGAAAGCAGTTGTCTTTAAATTTTGGGCTCTGATGATCTATTGCCTCTTTTTATTGTTATACTTCTTCTAAAAAGTTTGTCAGGAACTAGGCAAAGATGAGCTATGAGAACTGAGGGAATACAAGAGTGAAGGAAGAATTGGAGGCAATTAATAGAAGTTCGAGTTAATATGTGTGTCATGGACTGAATGTTTGTATCCCCCATCAAATTTGTATGTTGAAACCAAATCCCCAATGTGTTATTGTTTGGACCTGTAGCCTTTGGGAGGTAACTAAATCATGAAGGAAATTTTGAGAATGCCATTAGTCCTTGAAGAGAGGAATCCAGAGAGTTCTCTTTCTGCCACTTGAGGCTATAAGGAGAAGTTGGCTGTCTGCAATCTGGAAGAGGGTCCTCACCAGAACCTGACTAAGCTGGCACACTGATCTTTAATTTCTCAGATTCCTGGACTGTGAGAAATAAATTTATCAGTCTGTGGTACTTTGTTATAGCTGCCCAAACGGACCAAGGCACTATGAATATTTATTTCAAATTTCCACACATAGCTACAGTTTGTTGAAAAGTTGACAAGGGATTTTTTGGAATGGGGAGCCCGAGGGTCAGACCTGATAAGCACTAGAGAGAGTTTGGTCCTGGAAGGGTGAGGTGGTATGCTACTGATTCCTCTGGGAGAGACCCCCTCCAGGAGGGAAGGGAGTGTAGTTCCTTAGTAAAGGTTTATAGTTGTCACACAGAAGTAGCAGATAGAATTCAAGGTTTGGTCTGAGGTATGAGAGGTAGTTGGGTGTAAGATGGCTCAAAGGAGTTCAGGCTGGACTCTGTGTTTTATTAGAGAGGGGAGGATGAACCTTGAAATAACCCAGGAAGGGCTATTCTTTGGAGATTAAAATGTGAGGGTTAGAGGCAGTGTGGGACATGGGAGAGGAGAGTCAGATTGGCCAAAAGAAACCCAGAGCCCCAGAGTTCAGGATATTGAGTTTAGGTTTGACCCAAAGCATTTACAGTGCTGAGCTTACAGATTCAAATGTCTTTATGCCCTGGCAATTGTGCAGCATGCCTGGTGCCTGTGTGTGTAATAGACATAGCAGGCAGGGGAAGGGAGGAAAAGCTGTGAAGGATCATCATGGACTTTGGTGTAAAGTTTTTACATTTGTATCATCAGGTAGGAAAATAGCCATGAAGACAGAACCTGAGCCACAGAGGGGCTGGGTAAAAGTCCTTATGATTCATGTTCTGTGCATGGCAGATTATGGGTATGACTGGGAAGAGGTGGGTAGGAGGAAGGGTTGATGGCTAGGGTCTCTGCAGTGGGCAACCTGAGGGTGTGTGTGAAATGATGATCCTGGGTGTTAGAAAGTGTGAATAGTGGGCTGGGAATGTGTCTTAGTGGTAGAGTGCTTGCCTAGAATACATGAAGCCCTGGGTTCGATTCCTCAGCACTATATAAACAGAAGTGGCTCTGTGGCTCAAGAGGTAGAGTGCTAACCTTGAGCATAAAGAAGCCAGGGACAGTGCTCAGGCCCTGAGTCCCAAGCCCCAGGGTTGGCACAAACAAACAAACAAAAAGGTGAATAGTACTCAGAGATGTGATGATGGTTAGGGTTCCAGAAAGGCAGGGCTGAGAAGTGATTTTGGCAGAGTTTTGCAGGAGCTCCTGCCTCTGGGATGGGTCTTACCTCGGTCCTGAGCCTGGCACAGCCCCACCTCAGTGATCTCCTGACACCAGGCCTGCAGCTCAGGATCCCCTCTCACAATGTCATCCCGCTGGTAAAAGAGATGGACGATGCCTTCCACGTACCTGCCCACAGAAAGGAGCTGAGCTCTCTGAAAGCAGAATGTTCCAGCTTCTGTCCTTTATTCTTTGTTCTGTGGCCTCTGCTCAGCTAACTCAAACTGCACCTGTATCAGATCCTAACATGTTTGCTTTTTTGAGCTTTCTGCTCCTCCTCATTGCAATGCCAGAGATCAAACCCAAGTCCACACATCTGCTAGATAAGCTCTCCACCACAGCAGCATCTACTAGACAAACTCTCTACCACAGGAGCTCAGCCTTCCTGAGGGTTTTTTTTTTATTGGCATACTAGTTAGTGTAAAAGGAGAAGATACAGGACAGTAGTTCTAAGAATTCCTTATACAAGGTTGCTAGCTATCCTAAGAAAGTCCAGATTTTTCCAGATTCCGTGATCTCCCCACCCTCAGGTCTCCTAATCTTGCCCCTATTCTAGTTTCTTCATTTTTAGACTTCAGTCATTGTTTCCTCACTCTTCCTCTTCTCTCCAATAGATTGAACATTTTAGTTTTGTCTCATGCTGACCTCAAGCCAGAGCCTGTTTTCCATCCCTTCTCCTCTCCATTTGTTAGCTCCCTCTCACTCACCGGGCAATGATCTCCCAGAGTCGTAAAGCATCCTGGGCATACAGAGCACTTGGGATTCCCAGCAGGCCCCGGGAAGCCAGGTCATCAGGAGGACAGAGGGAGCCATACGTCAGCTGAGCCACTGCCCGACGGAGCAGCTGCACATGGCCCCCTCCACCTGTGTTCACTGCCTGGGACAAGAGCATTGACAGGTCTTAAGTGGTAGAAGCAGTACTAGAGAATCATGGTCTATTTAATAAAGGTTCAGGGATGGAGTTCTCAGATTTAAAGTCACATATATAACGGGACACTGCTCATAGGGTAAGAGTCAGAACATTCACAGAGGTTGTTTTGGGATCCTGAAGGTGCTATAAGATCACAGAGAGCTGGATGATTAGATAACTTCACATCCTATTCCTGCCTTACCTTATCAAATATTCCTCCATCTGAGATAAGTTGGGTACGGCTCCTGGTGTTGATTTCCATAGTGTATCGGACATGAGGGACCAGAAGCTAGGGTGGAGGAGATTGGAGGAGGTGGTTAATGGAGGTCTTTCCTTGAGAGTCTGGTACCCATTATAGTGGCCTGCTCTCCTTTTGATGTTTTGTCACATGCTGCTGCCATGATGGACTGATATGCTTCTCTGATGACTCGCTTTTATGATCGCTGGCTCTGGAGTCACAGTGATTAAGATTTCAATACACATTTTACTGTACACTAGTTACTATGGCAAGTTAGTAACTCTCTAGCCTGCAGTCTCCTTATCTGTCAACAGGGGGCAATATTAGGCTCTCTTAGCTCAGAGAACTGTAGTGTCTGTAATTATGAGTGATGTGTGAAGTATTAAGTATACATAAAAGTCCTCCAATTGTAACTGTTATCATCCTGTTCATCCATTCTTCCCTCCCTCCTGCCCTCCCTCCCTCCCCTCCCTCTCCTTCCCCCTTTCTTTCTTCTTTCTACCCCTCCCTCTCTCTCTCCCTCCCTCCCTCCCTCCCTCCCTTCCTTCCTTTTTGTGTCTGTAGGGGCTTGAACTCAGGGTCTCAGCACTGTCCTTGAGATATTTTTGCTCAAGGTTAGTGCTCTACCACAGCTTATTGGTGGTTAAATGGAGATAGTCTCATGGGCTTTCTTGTCTGGGCTGTCTTCAGATTGTGATCCTCAGGTCTCAGCCTCTTGAGTAGCTAGCATTACAGGCATGAGCCACTGGTGCCTAGCTTCTCTTTACTATTTCTCTCTTGAGTGTAGGGCTCTCTCAGGAATCAATCCATTTCAGTTTTCTTTGTATGTCTTTTATCCTTTATACCCTCAAAGCATAAACTAGCCTATTTTTTTTAAATCAGTGCTACACCTTCATCCTTTGGTTATTTCACTGGTGAATTTCTTTGGGAGGTGCTTACAGGATGCTTTCTGTCAGAATTAGAGGAGCTATATCAACTACTTGCTTAAGCAGCAGAGGGCCTATCACCAAATCTGCCCCTGCTCTTAGTTAGGCACCATTAGGTCTCTTTCCTTAGCTATTAAAAAAGGTCACTCAGTGCTTAGATGGGTTTCTTTCTTTCTTTTTTTGGAAGTTCTGGGCCTTGAATTCAGGGCCTGAGCACTGTCTCTAGCTTCTCAAGGTTAGCACTGTACCATTTGAACCATAGCACCACTTCTGACCTTTCCTATATACGTGGTGCTGAGGAATTAAACCCAGGGTTTCATGTATGCAAGGCAAGCAATCTAAGATTAGGCCATATTCCCAGCCCATGGGCTTCTTTTTATCTGCCTTTCCACCCAGGTTTGATCCAGTTTTGGTATTTATCTGAATTGCTGATGTCCAGATAATGAAAGATATACATGATGGTGTTATATCAAAGCAGCTCACATAAGTCTGAATTTTTCAGAAAATTTATGAAAGATTCAGAATGCCATAGAAAAACCCAAAGTGCACAAGAGGAAATAAGATGCCACATAAATAATCCTTAATGATAATTGCAAAAACTGATTTTTTTGTAGAATTAAAAAAATTGTATCACAGGTTATTTTAACAGCCTCTTCTGGGGCATTCTGTCATTCTCATTTAAAGATGTGGGTGTCTCTGATAAATCTCAGAACCAAGATTCAGGATTCTCACTCTGGCAATCAGAATCTCTGCACTGATGATCCTTAGGATATTTGCACACTTATCTCTCCACGTGTGTCCTGTTAACAGCTCAGCAGTCTGATATGGGATGAAGAGTAGAGACAGGATGAGGCTGAGCAACAAAGGGGAATATTAAGTATGACTACAGGTTTCACTTACTCAGATTCAACGCAAGAACCTGATAAAGGAAGTGTCATTAAATAAATAAAATCCAAGATCCTGTTAATCAGACTGTTACCAGATGGGTAGTTCTAAAGAGGTCACAGCTTTATTGGGCAGGGCTGGGGGCTGGAATAGAGGTCCTCATCTGAAACAATTTAGTTGTGCCCCTTATGAAATACTTACTTTTGCATACTTTGTCAACACTTCAAAGTCCATGAAAGTATTTGCAAGCACCTCAATTTTGCCCCCAAACTAGTTTTTTTTTTTTTTTGGTCTGAGGCTGGGACTTGACCTTGGCATCTGACACTTTCATTCATGGCCTAATGTTTTACCAGCTGAGCCATGCCTCCAGCCCCCACAGTAGCTTCTTCTAACTTTACAATTTCTGACAATTTATCTGGTTCATCAATGTATATCATTTTTGCAATAACATTCTCTGAAGTACATATTCCTTATATGTAAAGTATCATCAGGATTTTGAGAACATTTTTTTCTTTTTCTTGTGCTGGTACTTGGGCTCGAATTTAGGGCTTCATATCATACTATCACTTGGCTTTTTTGCTCACAGCTGGCACTCCATCACTTGAGTTACATTTCTGGTTCTGGCCTTTTGCTATTTATTAGAGATAAATGGATTTATTAGAGAGTCTAACAGATTCTTCTGGCTGGCTGGGTTCAAATGATGATCCTTAGATCTCTGCCTCCTAAGTAGCCAGGATTGTAAGCATGAGCCACTACTGGTTCATGGCCTGAGAGCATGTTTATAGTTAGCACAGTCTTGTTTTGCAGTCTTCTGCCTAACAATCAGTACTCATAAAATTACAGCATTTCTAGGACATAACATACCGACCTGTGGGCTTGGAAGTGTCACAGAGACTTGCTTGGACCTTCAGCTTGTCTCTCTTAAGTCTTGTACCCAGGCGTGCTGTAACTATCTTTTCATTCCTATCTCTATCACACTAATATAGATCTTTATCCTCCTCACTCTTGGGCAGATATAAGGAACCTGCCAGATTTCTTTTTGTTTTCAGTTCCTACTTAACCAACTACTTGATTGGCATGGAACATTCTTCATCAGTACTACACTGCCTAGATGCTGTCTCTTATCATTTCATATTTGCTCCAGATATTGTTCTCTGGTTGGTTCTTATCCACTTATCTTCTTGGCTAAATTGAACTGTCCTAGGTTATAAGCCTTTTTTTTTGTTACTAACAATAGTCCAACTACAGTGCAAGTTTATTGCTAGACTGTCAGATGTTTGAGAATTTCAGAGGACGACCTTACATGGTGTCCTGAAGAAACGTTAAATGGTTTGACTTCACAGTCTTCTGCTGTTCTCGTTTTCAATTGCAGCTTATTACAAAGCTGTTTTACTGTTTACTCCTTTGAGAGCAGGGCACCAATAGCTCACACCAGTAATCCTAGCTACTCACGAGGCTGAGATCTGAGGATCGAGGTTCAAAGCATCATGGGCCGGAAAGTCAGTGAGACTCTTATCTCCAATTAACCACCAAAAAGCTGGAAGCAGAGCTGTGGCTTAAAAAAAGTGATAAAGTGCTAGCATTGAGCACAAAAGCTAACGGATAGTGCCCAGGCCCTGAGTTCAAACCCAAGACTGGCACAGACAAAATCCTTTGAGCTTGAGAGATTAGCCTCATTTGGCTCTGAGGGAGATGGGACAGCGACCAGAACCTGTACCTTGAAGATAGGGTGCAGTCCTGGGAGGCACCTCATGGTGGCAACAGCTATCACCTCAGCCACTAGGTGAGTGTTCAGCAAATGAAATTGGAGCTCCTGCAGTTGGAAATCTGAATTTCGGACCCAGGACTTGGCTAAGAGCCAGGCAAGTGGAGGATCTGAGGGCAGGAACAGTGTTGGGGCTGGGGTGCTGGGACTGGGAGGCTGAATCTAGGAGAAAGAGAAATTGAACATTTCTTGAACTGCCACTTTTGTAAGACATAGTCAGCATTCCTGGAGAAATAAGATGACTTAAACAAGACTATTGCCATCCAGGGCATTATCCTCTTGTATTAGGAATGAAAACCATATCCCACTGCCTCTCACTAGCTGTAGTGCTGTTATGGTCTGACTGAATGCAGGAGAGACCAGAAACAGGGAGTTAAATTATAAGGTTAAGCAGTAGAATGGAAAGCAGAATCTGGATGTGTAGAATTTACAGTAGTCATCAGTGCTTGCTTTTAGTCAGAGAAAAGATATTCAAGACACAATGAGTGTGCAGAATCAGAAGACATTAGACAGTGGTGTGTGTGTGTGTGTGTGTGTGTGTGTGTACTGGGGTTTGAACTCATGCCTTGAACTCTTGCTTGGCTTTTTTGCTTAAAGTTAATGCTCTACTACAACTCCATTTCTACCTTTTTTCTAGTTAATTGGAGATAAAAAGTTTCAAGGATTTGACTGCCTGGGCTGGCTTAAAACCTTGATCCTCAGATCTCAACCTCCTGAGTAGCTAGAATTACAGGCATGAGTCAGCTTCAAACAGCAATTCTTAAGTATGATCCTGAAATAGGAACATCAGTGTTATTTTGGAATTTGTAAGAAATGGAAATAGAAACATCAGTGTTATTTTGGAATTTGTAAGAAATGCACATTCTCAGTTTCTACCATAGACATGGTGAATCAGAACCAGGTAGCAGGACATAGCAATTTTCTTTTAGTTTGTTACTGGATAATGAACCCAGAGCTTTGCATATGCTAGGCAAATGCTCTACCAATGAGCTATACCATTAACCCACTAACTGTGTTTAACAAGAACTTGTGACTTAGAAGCACACTGATATTTGATGAGAACTGCTGGTTACAGGATGAGAACTCCCTGAAGCCATTATGGCTTTTTTTTTCTTTTTTAAAGACAAGGTATTACTTTGTAGCCCTAGCCATTCTGGAGCTCATTATGTAGTACAGGCTGGCCTAGAACTCATCATCTTCCCGCCTGAGCTTTCCAAGTGCTGGGATTACAGGTGTGCTACCCCATGCAGCTACCATTTTGTCTCCTGAATAAGTACATAATGGTGAATTGGGAGACCAGGCTGCAAGAAAACAGTGAAATTAGGATAGTTCTCAGTGAGGATATGGTTCAGAAGTCAAGGACTATGGGACTGAGTTTCTCTGAGCAGAGGGAACAGTGAACAAAGAAGAATGGTAAGAAGGAGAGTTTTGTGTCTCACCTGGATGACCATGGGCAGCAGCTTCCCATTGGAATCCAGCTTCAGCATGACAAGGGGGGCAGCAAGGTACTGCTTTTCTCCCCCAATAACATTGGCTGGAATTCCATCCAGCAGAATAAAGTCTACCTCAAACAGGGAACCATCCTGGAGAAAGGAACAATGTATCAATTTTCAGAGTTCAGAGTTTATCCCTAGAGTAGGGGGAAGGGGGAGGAAAGGGCAAAAGCAGTTGAGGACATTCAGTCCAGCCTTTTTCTTTATGGGTAGAACAAGAGTAGCTGGTTCACTTCCTCTCAGTTTAAAGTAAAGAAACATTCTAGTAAGGGTAAATGTCTTGTGCCAGTGTGTGGATAGCAGATTTGGATTCAAAACCAGACATACTCAATACAGTGTGCATCACTGGCATTAACTCCATGCTCTGATAGTCAGGCCCCTGCCCTGCCATCCCCTAGTGGTCTGGTCTCTCCCTTGGCTTGCATTCACTTAGCAATCCTTTTTTAAAATTTGAGAGTAGCAGCTAGAACTTCCCTTAGCTATCCTTTCCTTTGTTACTATTGCAATTGCTTGTCTATGGACATACATACACCCTGCCTGCATCCCCCTGGTGGATAGCTCATCTCTCCTAAGCCAAGGGTCTGAAAGTTTTCACAAAACCCCTCTGAGTCCCACTCCCATCCCCCTTCCCCAATGGCCTAGGCTTTGCCTTTTCCTAGCCATGAACACTGGAGTCCAGCAGACTAATGATACACACAAATGTCATTGTTCCTCCTCACATGTCTAAACCTCATCTGTGCCCTACAGATCTATTCTGTTTCCTCATACATGCTGGGTGTTACTTATAGTTACTTTGCCAGTTCTAGATTTTTCCAGTAGAAGTCTGCACCAAGGAGTAGACTCCTTTTCTGTGACTTAGCTTTGCTTTCTTGTCTCACCAGTTCTTTTTACCACACTACTAAGGGGGGAGCAATGCCTGGCAGGGTCAGGTACCTGGAGTTCTTTCTCCAACTGGGATTGAAGCTCTTCTGTCCCAGAGGGCAACACCAGCCTGGAGGGCAGTGAGGCGGAGCGTCTCAACAGCATGGGGTTGGCGCCATTGAGGAACTGGTAGCCAAAAAGCTCATCATCCTGCCAGCGCTGGTGAACCTTCTCTGTGGAGTGGGCATGGGAGGGAGGGTGTTTATCACAGCTTGGCTATCTTTCTTCTCTAGCTCTCTCTCAGGCATTTAGCCTATCATGTATCCCAGCCCCTTTTTTTCATTCTCCAGTCTTCAGTGAGATCAGTAAGTATACTGTGTTTTAATTTGGCAAGGAATTAGGGGAAACATGTAGTCTAATGAATGGGTGAGCAAAAGGGACCCTCAAGGGGTTATGGAGACATGGGGGAGCCACTGACCAGCTAGGGCACTCTTTTGGCCCCAGAAGATTTGATCAAAGTCTTCTAGGCGGTTCCAGCAGCTCAGGAGGGTATAAACACGTTTGAGGACTGTCTCCAGAGCCCTAGAGCAAGTATTAAGGCATGAACCCATAAGTTGACCCCTCAGCTCCTCACCACACACATCCATTCTTGGATGTCCCAGCCCTGATGCCACACTGAGCTCCAGTTTTGTTCTTACCCTGCCTTCAGTGCCCATTCAAAGTCCCGCCTCTTCTCCTCATGGAATCTCATATTTGGAGGTAGTTCCTCCTTGCTGTCTGCAGCTATTGTCCTGGGTAACCCTTCCTTCCAGGTGGCCCAGCTAAAGGTGGGGACAGTGCTTTAGGGAAGGTGTTGAGGTTAATGATGGGGGTGGGGTTAGGGAAAGGGTAGGGCAATTGGGAGGCCTGTGGGTGAGTGGTCACCGGTAGATCTGCTGTCTTTCCTTCAGTTCCTTCTCCCGATGCTTCTGGAAGACATCCAAAGCATTGTCTCCTGCCAGGCGGGCTGGGGAAACATTAAGATTAGCCATTTACCTTTGTCTGGCCTAGGACTCTCCTCTGATTCTTCTCAGTTCCCATTATGTAGTAAGGATCTATGGTTTCAGTCATGCTTGGTTGTTTTTGTATTTTTGGCTTTGCCTTTTTTGTGGGGGGAGGGGGGCTTGAACTCAGCCTGGGCACTGACCCTGAGCTTCTTTTGCTCAAGGCTAGTACCTTACCATTGAGCCAGAGCTCCACTTCCAGGCTTTTCTGTTTATGTGGTATTGAGGAATGGAACCCAGGGCTTCACACATGGTAGGCAAGCACTCTACCCCTAAGCCACATTCCCAACCCACCAGATTATATTTCATTACCATCCAAGGTTGGAAAAAATCATCTCAATCAAAGTGATAAAATCTTAGTCACCCATGGGCTCACATGTATTTACTGCTACATACTTGGCTAATTTCATGTTTCATGTTAATCTCACCTGCTACACCTTTACCTGTCCTCCAAAGATTCTGTGTTACTTTCATTACCAGACTTCATTTTTTGGATGTAACATCATTTGTATTTATTGACTTGTCCCTACTCCTATGTATTTTAGACTTATCTGTCTCAAAGTCATATATTTCATGTTTCCATCTTTATTTGCCTGTGTTTGCTACAGTAAAAATTTCAATATCTATTGCCCTTATTCATCCCCATCTCCTGCCACAAGTATTCTTTATCTTTCAGTTATCATCCAATCAAATCAGCTTTCCACCATCATGTTGTATTTGTCTCTGTAGTTGTTATTGCCTACCTCCTACTCCATGGGTCCCTCACCAATTTCTATGCCAGCTTGCTCTGAGTCACATAGAGATGTCCTTTTTGCTGTTATTTTGCTTCTGTTTTCCTTCAGTGCTGCCCCTCCTGCTGCCTGCCTGCAGCTCCTTGGAAGGCAAGCTCTTGAGAGCATGCAGCCTTTTCTGCAGCCTCATTTGCACCACCACTTACTCTGGGTAGCACTTTGTGAATTCACAGCTTCTTCCTGTTTCCTGCCTTGCATCCTTTATTTTTATTCATCAGCTGTCATGGACTCATCTTTTTTCTAAGTCCCCTTTGTCCTTTCTCAGCTTTGTCCCACTGCTCCCAGCACTTGCAGAACAGGCCATAAGTTCGCTCACCCGTGCCCTCTGGCAGGCTCACCATGCCCTCACCCTGAACCCAGTGGTAGCAGGGGAAGGCCACCTCGGCACAGGCTCCGGGGCCCTGCACCGTGATTCGGTCGCAGAACCAGGCATCATCCACTAGTGCTTGCTCTTTGTGCAGCTTCACGAACTGCAGTGGCCCCAAGTCCTGGGGGATTTCCAGGTCAAATTCCTCCTCCTGTGGGGGCCCAAATCGCCAGACTTAGCAAGGACTGGGGGAGGCTCTGAGGACAGGACCACCCCGGCATATAGTGACACAACCTCTATTGCACAACCTGCCTGGTAGGTTTCAGGTGCCCCATTTCCATGAGAAAGACCAGGGACCGCAGGGCCCCTTTGCCCATATCATCCCTTTCTTGAGCTCTTAGTGCATAGGTGCTTGGCAGAGCTTCTTGTCTGGCCACTAATCATATATTTATTCCGGCTCAGGGGAGTCTGTCATGATTTAGGGGTTGGAGACACGTTTCCAACCCTGTCCCTATGCTCCAGAGTTCCTAACTCCAGAAAACTTGTCAGCTTGCGCCCCCCCTCCCAGCCTTCTGTCTCTTGTCTGCTCTTGTGGGCCTCCCACCCGCTCCCCCTCCGGCTGGCCAGTGGCCAGGGTCCCAACTCTTCACCCACTGACCTGGCCTCGCGCGGGCCGCAGCTGTAGCTCCAGCTCCGCCTCCCCGTGCGCCCCAACCAGCCACAGCCGCACACGGTTGTATGATCCCGAGAAGACCCAGGCCCCTGTGGTCACACGGATGCAGTAGCGGCCCATGGCGCCCTCCAGATGTTCAAAGGAGGGAGCCAGGACCTGCTGGGTTCGCAGGACTACCTAGGGCGGTGGTTGCCTCGGGGCCAGTTCCAGGACTTTAAAAGATAGGTCTGTGTCTCCGCCCTCACAGCTCCCAAGTCCCGCCCCAGACTAGCCGGAACCTGTGAGCCAAGCCGCTGAGCAGGCTGTGGGGAAGGCCGCGCCTTCTGTGGGCTACTCACCCGAAGATAAAAGAGCCCAGGCCTGAGTGTGGCCAAGAACTGGGCTGTGGCAGACACTTCTGGACTGCCTTCTCCCACCCAGCCTCTGGGTATGATTGAATCTGAACAGGACACTTCCTGGTCTCCAGATCGTGCAGGTATTAGGAGGAAGAAGGGGCGGGGCTAGTCCATCTTCAGAACCGTGGGAAAAGCCCATCATGTGTCTAGGCTGGAATTGGGAGAGAGCTTGTGGATGGCTAGACTGGAAGGCTCTGCTGGCTTTTGGGAGGTGCTCTGCTGCTAGATGGCATGCAGTGCCTTTGCTGTCTTGGAGCTGTATCCAAATGACCCAGGATTCCTCATGTGGGGTAGGGGGAGGGTGGAGAAGCAATACTTAAAGATTTGCTACCCTGCTCACTCCCCTCCTGCCTCCGACCCCCCCATTTCTCACCCCATCTAAACATCCCAGGCAAATACCCCAAATATCATGGGCCATCTTGAGAGAGGCCCAGGGCAAGGTAGTGAAAGCTTCTTTCTGTTCAACTTTGACAGTAGCTGTAGAAATGTTTGGCATTCAAGAATACCAGTCTGGGTTAAGGTGCAGGATAGAATCATTTAGATACCTAGCAAGTGATAAGAATTTCCCACAAACTTTGTCCTCAAGAGAGTACAACCCCTTCTCCTTCAGTAGATTCCAGGTTAATTTTTCTTTCCAAGCTATCTCCTGCTCCTTTATGGATTTTAGGTTAGGAAACCTAAGAACAGCAGTTAAATCAGGGTCTTTGGGAACAGTGGAAGGCTGGTTCAGGACTTTGTTACTGTCCAGGAATCAACAGTTGAAGTACCTTGCACAAGTGCCTATCTACGTTGTCGTGGCTCTCAGTGGATTTGTCTGGTAGCTTGAGCTAGAACAGTATAGGTAAATTGCTTTCTTAACTCAAAAAATGACTTGGTGTGCTAGATATAGGAATAAGTCAGAGGGTCTTCTAGTCCCACCATCTGCTGTCTTCTAAGCCTACTTCTCACATGTTCTGTGCTTGGCACTAGGTGTGTACCATTGGTCATCCATTTTGTAAAATCCCCATTGGTTTTTATAGCAGGACCTGGCCACTTGCAGATTTTCATATGTCATTTTTGCCTTGTAGAAAATAGAGTTTGTTTCACACTTATTTCCAAAGTCAATTCATAGTTCAGCTAGCTTCTTTGGTGTTTTGTGGCTTCTTTTTTGCTGATGTAGTGTACTGTAGGGTCACAGAGAGAGAGAGAGAGAGAGAGAGAGAGAGAGAGAGAGAGAGAGAGAGAGAGAGAGAGGTCAACTTTCCTCATAGAGGATTCTCTTTTGGCATTCTGCTGTGGTTGTTGTTTTCTTGGTGTTAGACCTCTACTGAGACCTGAGATCTTTTAGGGACGAAAGAATACCGCCCTTCCCCCCCAAAAAAGCAAGGCCTTAATCTCTCACATAACTGATTAAATGCCTTTCTTACTGCTTAATCAGATTGGCCCTCTCTTTTTTTTTTTTTTGCTTCTTTCTTTTTTTTGGCCAGTCCTGGGCCTTGAACTCAGTGCCTGAGCACTGTCCCTGGCTTCTTCCCGCTCAAGGCTAGCACTCCTCCACTTGAGCCACAGCGCCGCTTCTGGCCGTTTTCTGTATATGTGGTGCTGGGGAATCGAACCTAGGGCCTCGTGTATCCGAGGCAGGCACTCTTGCCACTAGGCTATATCCCCAGCCCTGGCCCTCTCTTCTTCCACTGACTTTGCATAGCATGGAAATGTTGTGGAGGGTACTGGGGGATGGAGAAAGAGATAAGAAGACAGGCTGTGTGCTTCAAAAGGCTGCTCAAGGGAGGACACTCAAGGCACAGAGAAGAGACTGGAAAGGTTTGATTCCAGGTAACTGTCTGTGTCCATTCAGAGAGAAAAAAATGCTGTTAGATTTATTGCTTTTCTATACTGTTTGTTTCTGAACCCTTTCTTTCATTTCTGCTTCCTTCACCTCAAATCTAGCAGGTATTTCCAGATTAAGCCCAAGTCTATACTTCCCCTCCCCCCTTTTTTGTATATGTGTGTGCACGTGTGCGTGCATGCACGTGCACGCATGTGTGTGTACTTACTAGGCCTGGGCTTGAGCTCAGTTCCTGGGTGTTGTCCTTGAGCTTTTGTGCTGACTTGTATTTTTTCTGTGAGTTGGTTGGCAGGGAGTTGGCATCTCAGAGATTTAAGAAGAGTGGCAAGAGTTTGAATAGACCAAAGAAAATTAGAAAATTGATGTTTGTGAATTTACCTTTTTTTCCCTAGTTTTTTTTTTTTAGTGGATTCAAAGGAAGAATAAAAGATTAGACTTATCAGAGCATCAAGGGTTGGAACAGGGATCCTCAGGCTTTGCTTGATGAAGCTATGGGAGCCCCTCCTGGTTCTTACCTCCTCATTCTGAAGTGGCTAAGCAGGTATGGATTCTGAATCTTATTCTTATTTGTTACTAGTTTGTCTTTAAGCAACTGTGGTGTCAAGACATTTCTTCTGGGCATGTTTCCCACTTAATGTCATCTCCAAACCACTCTGTACTTTTTCTGGAGCTGGCTTTACTCAGCATTTCAATGAGGAGCTTGGGAGGGTGATCCTGGTCCTTTCATCTAGTCCCTTCACCTAGGCCTTACTCCTCAGTGACCTAATATGCAATCCTTAGACTCTTTTCAGCAAGAGAAAAGGCCAGGGGCACAATATTTTGGGCTCCTCATTGGGTCTTGGAGACACCAAAATTGCAGAACCAATGAGCCATAGGATAGGATAGGATAGCAGATCCAGGGAATATAAAACTCCACCCTTTTCATCCTGTAGCAAAGGCTACTCTATATAGCTTTCTCTCTATTCTCATCTGTGTCTTGTAATATCAGTTGTTCAGTTTTCTTATATTGATTTCTAGAGAATTTTCATGTCTTGACTATTGTTAATAAACTGTTCTACTTTGTGCTGAATCATATTTGACAGCTGTCATTAACTCTGAGCTGTGCCATTGTAGTAGCCTTTTATGGAAAGTCTATAAGAACAGGATGGAGATGAGGCAAGTGAGGTATTTGCTCTGAGTACAGCATTTGAGTGGGCTAAAAAACCCTTCATAATCAAGATAAATAGTAATTTAATGAAATGTTTTAGAAGTCAAAATTAATGCAAAATATCCATAATGAGTGTATCAACCCAACTTTCCTTCCTTCCTTCCTTTCTTTCTTTTCTGCAGAACTGTAGTTTGAACTCAAGTAGCTAGGTTATCATTCTACCACTTGAGCCATGCCATCATTCCTGTATTTTGCTGGTTATTTTTTTGAGATAGTTATTGATTCCTGCACAGGTATGCACCTGAGCCACCATCTGCCTGCTTTAGGCTTCCTGCCACTGGTGGGATCACAAACACCTGCCTCCTTGTCCAACTTACCCTTCCTGAAGTTGGTATCCTACAGACTTCTGACCTGTCTAGGCTGACCTTGAACTGCTATCTTCCTGTTTTCTGCTTCCCAAGTACCTAGAATTACAGGCATGAGCCACTGGTACCCAGCTTCAAGATTTGAAGTGAAGACAAGATTTGTTGTAAAGCAGTATTAGCCATCTATATTCTTTACATATTTGGCAATCATTACTGCCAGCAGAAATTTTCCTGTGGCTGACTTGATCCACAGCTTCTCAATTATCCACCCCACCTAACCCTAACCCTATCCCTAACCTACAGGTGCCTTGTTATAAGAATATTTCGCTTTATCTTTTTTTCTGTTTATTTCTTTCCCCCAGAAATGACATAATTGAGAAAGGTTTTCCTCTTCCTCCTCCTCTTTTATCCTTTTTCAGTACTAGAGATCAAACTTTTCAATTAAAATTTTTTTTTACACTACAAGGCCGCTTGCATGCTAAGCACATGCTCTGCCATTAAGGTATATTACTTGTCCTAGCATTCTCCTCATTGTATTAAGTAAAACAACTTATTTCTAATTTCAAGTTCTGTTTCTTTGGCTATATAAGGTCCTCCAGTTTTTCTGTGAGGCGCTCGGGACGGTGATCCTGGTCCCTTCTAGTCCCCTGTCCTAGGCCTCACTCCTCAGGGATCTAGTATGCAATCCTTGGACTCTCTTAGGAAGAGAAAAGGCCAGGGGCACGATATTTTGGGCTTTTCATTGGTTCTTGGAGAAACCAAAGTTAGAGAACGGATGAGCCATGGGGTCCACTTCTTGACTATTCTTAACTGTTTGGTAATTGTTTTGTGCATGTGTGTGCATATGTGTATACTTCTGTACTACTGTTCTAACTGGACTGCCTGTGACCTTGGCCATGGGTAGCATTGCATTGCTGCCAGGGTTGTCATTCACATTTGTTTTCAGTGCAATTGGGGAGTGGCTTTTGCATTCTCTCCCTCTCCCAACATGGCAGTCTCAGAAAAAAGAAGACTAAGAAGGGTAGACTGTCTCCCTAACAGACTTTTGTGCTGAGGATGGGGGTATTGGCACCTATGCCCCCAACTCGTCAACTGGGCTGATGAAACAGTGATCTGGAAGGAGATGTTTCAACAGTTTGGGATAGTAAGGATGATGTTGTGTATAGGGCACCCCCAATTGACCATTCCATCCTACCTACTGCTCCAGGGGCTGTTTGAGAACCCAATATCAACTGGAGCTGTCTTCCCAAATTGCTACTCTACACTGCTTTTCTAGGGAACCTGCCTATGATATAACTGAAGACTCTATTAAGGAACTGTTTAGAGGATTAACTATCTGTGCAATGTGTTTACCATGTGAACCCAGCAATCCAGAAAAGTTGAAAGGTTTTGGTGCTGAATTTGAGGACTTGGACTCCCTACTCAGTGCCCTGGGTCTCAATGAATAGTCATGAGGTAACAGGAAAATTAGGGTAGATGCTGCTGACCAAGCACAGGATAAAGACAGGGATGGATGCTTCTTTGGCCCAGACCTGACAAAACAGACACAGATTGGAGAGCCCATCCTGCTACAGACAGCTTTGATGAATACCCACCTAGAAGAGGTGATGATAGCTTCGGAGACAAGTATCAAGATCATTAGGATTCAGACTGGTATTGGTCTGGGTAGCATGCTGGGAGGCAGGCTGGGTAAGGGGATGAATTGTCAGGCCACAGTATGGGGCTGGGAGGCAGGCTGAGTATTGGGCTGGGAAGCAGGATGGGTTGTGGGATGGGAGGAGGGCTGGGTAAGGGGCTGGGTGGCAGGATGGGAGGTGGGATGGGCGGAGGATGGGTAATGGGATGGGTGGCAGGTTGGGAGATGGGATGGTTAGGGGGATGTGTAAGTGATGGGAGGCAGGATGGGTAGGGGGATGGGTAGTGGGATGGAAGGTGGGATGGGAGGCGGGATGGATAGGGGCTCAGACATAGAACAGCAATCCCCTACAAATGGTAGGGGAAAAGTAGTTCCAGCTACTTGCTTGCAGAACTGAAGGCATGGGCTGGATTTTCCTCAGGTTTCTTTAACCCAGTTGCAGAGCTAGAGTCTTGATCCTTTCTGTCATCTTTCCTATCTGGCTCCTTCCATGGTCTTTGTTGCCGCCATCTCCTGGACCACAGCTGAAGCTCCCAGTTTGGCCTTTTGCAACACTCATCCCATATATTTTATTTCCATCTTTCCTTGCTGGTCCTTCCTTAGCAAGTATGCTGCTCTGTCTGTGGATGGTGAAGATGAAAACAAGGGAGAAGATTACACCAAATCTAGACCTCTACATTTTGTGCTTTGTCTTGGTCTCTCTTCACCCTGGGAAATTCATGCAGGAGCAAATCAAACCACTATCCAGACAAGACAAAATAAAGCTCACCATCTCCAGAAAAAATTTGTTTTGTTTTGTTTTTATGCCAGTCCTGGGGCTTGAACTCAGGGCCTGAGCACTGTCCTGGCTTCTTTTTGCTCAAGGCTAGTGCTCTGACACTTGAGCCAAAGCGCCACTTCTGGCCGTTTTCTATATATGTGGTGCTGAGGAATCGAACCCAGGGCTTCATGCATGTGAGGTGAGCACTCTACCACTAGGCCACATTCCCAGCCCCTCCAGGAAAAATTTTAAAAAGAAATTAGGGAGTGAGTGGGATTCACTGATTATGAGGAAGTCTGTGTGCTGGGTGTGATTGCTCTATACTCACTGTGTAGAGCTCCTGAGTGGCTAATATTCCTCAAAGCATCATCATTTCCTCTTGGGAGAGAAGTCTTCTCTCTAAATATTCTCTAAATATTTCCATTGATGCTCTCATTCTTTCCCACTTCAATTTAATTTGGTATGATTTTTCTCTTCTAGAAGTTCTCTACATTTTAGCAAGTATTTCAGTTTTGGAGCATGATTATTAGTTTATTTATAAAATACTTTCTGTTGCTTCTCTGGTACACTCCAGTATCTACCACACCATTTTATAACCAGTAGTGATATTTGTTCTGTACTAAATCTTATGTATTGGTGACTGAGAAGATAATTGAAATGAGTCTTATGATTCTCAAGGTATAAATACAAAAAGCAAGAGCTAGTTTAACCAATATATCCTGCTTTACCAGTTTGTTACAAAATCAAGTGACACTCCTTTAATATTTAAAATATTCTGTGTCTTCATTCCCAAATGGTGCTAACTCTAATTCTGTGCTTCTTATTTTGGGTCATTCTTCTAAGTGCTTTTGATGAATATTAATCCGTAAAATCCCCCAAATCCTTGGGGTGGCTAATTAAGTTTTAATGGATCAGTTTTTATTATATTGAAGAGAATAAAATCCGAAAAGTTGCTCAGTCAGCCTGAGATTCCTGTTCTTTTTGATCATTGTTGCTTTTACTCTCATGTGGTATTGCTGGTGACTGTGAGGCTGCCTGATTATTTTACTCTGCATGTACTACTCTTGAACCCTGGTAATGAGAGTTTCCCGCTCTCTTGGGCACTGACTGGTTCAGAGGTAGATATATAGCCAGGATGGACTAGTCAAAGTTAAAGAGAGCTTTCCTGGAACCTTCATGGAAATAGAATCAAGTCTTTGTATTTCCACTGTGGCTACCAAAATTGTAGTCTGTAGGCTTGCTGACTCCAGTGCCCTACTGTGGAGAAAGCTATCAGAGAATAAAGCTGGCATGGAAGTGAGGGTCATGGAGGGAAGGTTAGAGAAAGGGTAGTGTGTATGAGAGAGAGACAAAGAAAGAAGAGAGAGTTCTGAAGTTATTGTTTCAACCCCTTAATCTAGTCATGCCTTCTGTCAGACTAACTGTACCCAATACATGCTTTTACTTAAAAAATATCACTTTGAATTGGCTTCTCAGTTACATGTGAATAAAGGTCCTGAATAATTGAAGGGGTAAGGCAGATATAGTTTCTAAGCTGCAACATCTCGTCTCTTGGCTCCTGGATCTAAGACCGACAGACTAAAGGATTGTGCTAACCTGCGAGTGGTATTCTGTCTGGACAGCCCAGTATCTGTGCAAGTAAGTTTGGATATAGAGTGAATTTTCTGCTATCTTACTGGGTTCATTTCTAGATGGTAACTTCCTTTGAATTGTAGGGTCTTCTCCCCAACTTGGTGATGGGAACTTGACTTTTTCCCCCCTCATGTTTCTAGGGCTTCTATTTGTCATTCAACTCAAAGGGCACTGTGTTTGGGTACTGGAAGATTTTTTTTTCTTTTTTTTGCTGTTCCTGGGACTTAAACTCAGGGCCTGGGCTCTGTCCCTGAGCCTCTCTGTGCTTAAGGCTAGTGCTCTACCATTTGAGTCACACTGCCACTTCTGGCTTTTTCTGTTTATGTGTCACTGAGGCTTGAACTCAGGGCCTGAGCACTGTCCCTGAGCTTCTTGTGCTCAAGGCTAGCACTCTACCATTTGAGCCACAGTGCCACTTCCAGCTTTTTCTGTGTATGCGGTACTGAGGAATCCAATCCAGGGCTTCATGTATGCAAGGCAAGCACTCTATCACTAAGCCAGATTCCCAGTCCCTAATTTATTTATTATTATCTTTAAGTAGGTGTACAAAGGGGTCCCGATTCAACATATCAGTTTATGAGTAAAATGCGTCTTGGTTAATGCCACTCCTTCGGTCATTCTCCCCCATCTCCAATGAGTTATCCTAGTTATTATGGTTTCAGTTCTAAAAATTGATTTTTTTTATCTTTCATTCTTTGCTGAGATTTTTCTACTTTTCAAAAAAATTAAAAATTTTAAATAAAAAATTGTTACAGTTGTTCTTATAATTGCTTATTGTGATATTTTTATGATACTGTTTGAAAATCTTGGGCAGTTAATTCCCACATGTGTGTCACTACTGATAGTCATCTTGGTAACTAGTGACAGTCTTTTCTCAGCTGAAATTCAGATTTTTCTTAGTATGATAAGTGATTTATAGGCATTTGGGGTATTATGTCAGGAGGTTCTGGATCTTACATCTTCTGCATTAGCAGGCCTCTGCTGACGCTACCCTGGTGGACAACAAAGGTATGGGCTTGTTACTGTCAGTGGAATGGACAGTTGTGGCTCCTTAGTCAACCTCTTTAAAGCTTACTTGTCTGGGAGCTAAAAGGACACATGACTGTGCACCCCTGATGGCATCTATTCATGCTTCACTGAGTGGTGGTAGAAGTTCCACTAGGCCTCCTCCCACTCCAGTGAAGAAGGGGAACAGCACCTGGTTTCTGCTTAATGGAAATAGAGGCCCAGGATCCCCATGTGATTTCTCCTGCCATGTTAGTGGATGGTGCCTATCATTACCATATGCTGATGAAAGGCATAGATTTCCACTCAGTCCTGTCTTGATACCACTTTGGCAGGAGAATGTTGTGTGTTTGGTTATAGCCAGGAGAGGTAGTTTAGACTTCTCACTCAGCACTTGCTGATGGGGTGACAATGGGGCTTTTCCATGGTTTGATGGCCATAGGGTGATTATCATCTAAGCCTTTTCTGTCTTCCTAGGTTACCCCTTTCTAATCCTTTCTCTCCCTCCCTTCCCTTTCCTCCCTCCTTCCCTCCCTCCCTCCGGCTCTCTCTGTGTCTGTCTGTCTGTCTATCTGTCTCTCTCTCTCTCTTTCTGGTGCTGGATCTGGGGCTTGAACTCAGGGCCTGGGCACTGTCTCTGATATTTTTTATTTAAGGCTAGTGCTCTACCACATGAGCCACAGCTCTACTTCTAGGTTTTGGGTGGTTATTTGGAGATAAGAGTCTCATGAACTTGCAGACTTTGAATTGCAATCCTCAGATCTTAGCCTCCTGAGTAGCTAGGTGTGAGCCACTGCCACCTGATTCCTGAGTAATTTCTCATTACTTAGAAATACCATATTACTTTTTTCTGCTTAACCTGTTGATGGGAATTTGGAATGTCTCCAGTTTTTGGCTTTGTGACACAATCCTGCTTTGAACATGGTTTAATGCTGTTATGAGTCTGTATTGTCAGACCTCTGTGTATACATATGTTTTTATTTCTATTGGATAAACACCAAGGAGTGCAATTGCTGAGTCATGTGGCAGTTATTGTGCATTTAAACTTTATGAGAAACTGTCAAGCTGTTTCTACAGTAGTGCCATTTGCTTTCACACCAGCAAAGGTCTAGTTGTTCTACATCCTCAACATTTGGTCCTGATTTCTCTTGTCTTTTAAGCTTTAGTCATTTTAGTTTTAATTTACATTTCCCTGCTGATTGATGTTGAACATGTATATATTTGAATATATCTTTGGTGAAGTGTCTTAAAATATTTGGCCTAGTTTTTTTTTATTGGGTTGTTTATCATCTTGTTAAGGGCTTGTAAGAGTTCTTTCAGTATTCCGAATACAATTGTTTCAAAAGTCTTCAATAAAATATCTGTAACAATTCACAATAGCCAAAATATGGAATCAACCCAGATGCCCCTCCACAGACGAATGGATCCCAAAAATATGGTACCTATACACAATGGAATACTACATAGCAATTAGGAATGGTGCAATATTGTTATACGCAGGGAAATGGTCAGAACTTGAACAAATAATGTTGAGCAAGACAAGCCTAGAACACAGAAAACAAAGGGGCATGATCTCCCTGATATATGACTGTTAAGATGGGGTGACGGGGAGACAGTGGAGACCAGGTCTGTGAAACCATAAACTTCTTGTCAAAAGGTATTTCCCACAGGATTGGGTCAGCGACCCAACATTATGTAACTAAAACCAAATAATTACTCAACATATAAAGCTCAAAAATTGACCTCTCAGTGGAATACAATAGCTCAAAAGCTATGTATGTACATTCATATAAGACTATTGTCGACATATTGTCTAATGTCAACATTACATTTAAAGCCCTAGGCGAATTTTCTTGGGCGTAGGCCACGTGGCTACTGTATATGTTCTTGGTACATTGTGTATTGTATATATGTCTACCTGACCTAGAGAAGGGAAAGAAAAACAGGGTGTAAGATATCACAAGAAATGTACACACTGCCCTACTATGTAACAGTACCCTTTTTGCACAACATCTTGTCAAAAATTTTTTGTTTAATTAATAAATAAATTACAAAAAAATAAATGTCTGCAAACCAGATCAGCATATTAAGTAGGCAGATCATTGACCATGAAGACAAGATAACTCTTCCTCTTTCTTATTCTCTACCCCTTCTGGGACTTTCTAGTATATACATTGGTTCATTTGATATTGTTCTATGAGTTCTGTAGGCTTTCCTCACTTTATAAAAAATTATTTTCTCTTTTTACTCCTCAGGATAGTTTCCAGTTACATATCTTCAGGCTCATGGGTTCTTTATTGTACTTGGTTAAATCTTTTGCTGAAGCTCACTATTGAAATTTTCAGCTCCAACATTGTAGAATTTGTTTGGTTCTTTATTTTTTTCTGTAGCATCATGATTTGAACTCACAGCCTTGCACTTTTTAGGCCAGCACTTTACCATTTGACCCAGGCCCAGAGCCCTTTTTCTTTCTTTGCTGGTCCTGGGGCTTGAGCTTAGGACCTGGGCTCTGTTCCTGATTCTTAGCTCTAGTTAACCACCAGAAAACTGAAAGTGGTGCTGTGACTCAAAGTGGTACAGTGCTAGCCTTGAGCAAAGAAGAAGAGCTCAGGGACAGTGCCCAAGCACTGAGTTCAAGCCATGACCAGCAAGAAACAAAACAAAACAGAACAAAATCTACAATTTATTTACAAAAGATCAAATATTTCAACCCTGTTATAAGGATAGAATTAGATTGTAGTAAATATTAAGAGACTAAAGCAAGGTAGCATACCTTTTAACTAAAATAGATGAATTGGAAGACAAACATGGAAATCTCCTAAGAAGACAGAAAGGAGATAGGGAAAAAAGATAAGAGAAATAGGTCTAGGTGGTTCACTATCTGAATATAGGTGTTCACAATGGAGAGAACAGAGAAGTCATCAATGAAACAACACAGAAAAACTTACCAGAATGGAAGGACATGAGTTTCTAAACTGAAAAGGTTCTCTATCCTGAAAAATGGATGAAAATGGACTTGTGTAGACACGAAAATCATGCAATTTTGCAATAAGAGCCAAGAGATCTTAAAAGAGGGGAAAGAGAGGAGGAGGAGTACCAGCGGGAGGAGAAAAAAGTAGAGAAGGAGAAGGAAGAAGGAAAGAGAAAGGAGAAAGAAAATGAGAAAACAAAGATCACATACAAAAGATCAGAAATTAGATTGGTCTTTGCATGCCTAAACCATGGGGAAGCTGGAAGACACCAGAGCAACGCCTTCAAAATTCTGAAAGAAAATGATTCCCAACTTAGAATTTTATTCCAAGCTAAATTACCAATCATATGAGGACAAAATAAATACATGTTCATTTATGCAAGATTTACCTCCCTTCATCCTTTCTCAAGAAGCTCAGAGAGGCCATATGTTTTTTCAAATGAGAGAACAAAGCAAGAAAGAGGCGGGTCTGGGAATCACTAAGGTACAGACAGTCTTGAAGGCAACCTTTGTTTGAGCAAGGAGTCCAAAGATGGGAGAGTCCAGGATTATACTTATGCACTAGATACTGAATGAAACAAATATGGATCGAAGCAGCAGTTCTCCAGACTCTAGAAAAAGATGGGCTTCCATCACAATATCCTTCACTACTACCTGATAGTTTGTTGTTGTTGGTTGTTGGGCTTGAACGCCAGGCCTAGGCACTGTCCATGAGATCTTTTGCTCAAGGCTAGTACTCTTCTACTTTGAGCCACAGTGCCACTTCTGGTTTTTTGGTAGTTAATTGGAGATAAATGTCTCACAGACTTTCTTGCCCATGCTTGCTTTGAACCACAATCCTTAGATCTCAGCCTCCTGAGTAGCTAGGATTATAGCCACCAATGTCTGTCTCTAATTTGTTATTGTTGTTGAGACAGGGTCTCACTGTGTAGTCAGGCTGGCTTCAAACTCATGATGTTCCTGCCTTAACCTCCCAAGTGC
The DNA here is from genome assembly GCF_023159225.1 of Perognathus longimembris pacificus. Taxonomy (NCBI): domain Eukaryota; kingdom Metazoa; phylum Chordata; class Mammalia; order Rodentia; family Heteromyidae; genus Perognathus; species Perognathus longimembris. Next base: position 7,473,747 of record NC_063177.1, read on the forward strand.
TGGGATTACAAGTATGCACTGCCACATCCCACACCAAGTTTATCATACAGACTTTTTTTGGCCTGTGTTCTTATCCTGGGGTTTGAATTTAGAGCCTGGGCAATGTTCTTGAGGCTTTTTATTTTGTTTTTGTTTTTGTTTTGGCTCAAGGCTAGTGCTCTACCACAGCTCCACTAATGGCCTTTTGGTGGTCAATAAGAGTCTCACCAACTTTCCTGCCTGTGCTGGCTTTGAACTGCAGTCCTCTTATGTCAGCCTTCCGAGTAGCTAGGATTACAGGCATAAACCACGGTAACTTGGCTTCTTACTGGCTTAAAGCAAGGACATAACACCTAGAGTCTGGGCAGGGTTTTCTTAGCACTATTTTGGCCACATCCTGGTACAGTCCATGCCTGCTTGCTTAATCTGTTAGCCCATTTTCTAGAAATGTTCTGCTTTGACATGTCCAGGGAGGTAGAGGGGAAGTAATGGAGAACAAAGTACAGAGAACAGCCTTGTCCCTCTGACAGACATCTAAAGCCTGCCATGCTCCAGTGCCACCACATCTCAGCGTGCTGAACCTGAGTTTTCCTGGTGTTACTCATCATCTTACTCACTGCTGGTCCCATAAAAGGCTCTTTTAAATGCTCAGGGAAGTGGAGGATGCCAGCCAGCCACCCAGAGGCTGCTCAGTTTATTTCCCCCATTCGAACCTTCCTCTAACAGTAGCCACATCACCCTTTCCTTCCTCTCCTAGTTGGTGCTTGCTTCTCATTTTTTCCAAAACTAAATCTTGGGTTGCTTAGAAATGCCTGTAGAGTAATGAGCTCTAAAGGAAAAATGGCAATGATGAGCACAAAGGTCATTAAGTGTTTATCACAGAAGGGTAAAGAGGCAATAATTGTGGTGGAATAAACACTCCTAAAGGCTGGCCCATGATTTATGTCTGAAACAGGGAGGAGGATGCCCTAATATAATACCCCACCATCATACTTCACTGGAGCCATTAACTTCATTTGCCTTTCTATTTGTATGATGCAGTTCACAACACACTATTTTAAAGTCAGGTGCTGTTACTCAATAAAAGAGAAACTGAGTGGGAGACAAGCAGAACTAAGAGATATCTGTCTAGAATCATTGGAAAACAAGAGGAAGGATAGAAAAGGTCACATATTTCTGGCTGTTATAAGGAATACACATTTGAAAATTCAAGAAGAGGGTGCTAGTTGGGCTGAGGATATGGCCTAGTGGCAAGAGTGCCTGCCTCTCGTATACATGAAGCCCTGGGTTCAATTCCCCAGCATCACATAGAAAACGGCCAGCAGTGGCTCTGTGGCTCAAATGGCAGAGTGCTAGCCTTGAGCAAAAAAAGAAGCTAGGGACAGTGCTTAGGCCCTGAGTCCAAGCCCCAGGACTGGCCAAAAAAAAAAAAAAAAGAGGGTGCTAGTTGCTCACACTTGTTAACCCAGCTACTCAAGAGGCTAAGATTTTAGGACTGTGGTTTGAAGCTAGCCCAGGCAGGAAAGTTCTTGAGACGCTTATCTCCTATTAACCCCTCCCCCCAAACTGCAAGTAAAGCTATGTTCAAGTGGCAGAATGTTAATCTTGTGCCCCAAAAAGCTAAGGAACACCACCCAGGCCCTGAGTTCAAGCCCCAGTTCTGGGGAGAGCAGGGAGGGAGATTTTTGTTTGTTTTTGCCAGTCCTAGGGCCTGGCAAAAACTCATGTTTTGAGCACTGTCCCTGGCTTCTTTTTTGCTTGAGGCTAGCACTCTACCAGTTGAGCCACAGCTCACACTTCTGGCTTTTTCTTTGTATGTGGTGCTGAGGAATCGAACCCAGGGAGGGCTTCATGCATGCTAGGCAAGCAGTCTACCACTAAGCCATATTCCCAGCCCCTGCTTTGTTCAATACTAGCCTACACAACAAGTCTCACATAAGTTCATCAGCTTTATATAACTATTACCATTTATTTATTGGCACATGATGGTAGTATTTGGAAAGAGATTGGCAGGAGCATTTGTCTGGTAGCTGAGCCAGCTCAACTGGGATGGGAGGATCTACATTGGCTGAGGTGTAGAGAACAGCTAGTGACAGCAGCCAAGCTAATCTCACCAGCAGTGCAATGGGGCTTGATTACAGGGTTGTTACAGAGTGCTAAGAAAAACAAACAGGTGAAACCACTGAGTGGTGAAGAACTGGCATCCACTCTGTTCTGCTGCACTCTGTTGGTCAAAACAGGCTCAGGAGAAGAAGTAGAGACTTCACTGTCTGATGGGAGAAGTGGCAGGGACTTACAGAAATGAGAAGCATTCTTTTGTTAGTTTGTTGTTCATCATGGGCTTGAACTAATGGCCTCGTCACTGACCCTGAGCTCGTTTGTTCGAGGCTAGCACACTACCACTTTGAGTCACAGGTCCACTTCCCGTTTTCTGGTGGTTAACTAGGGACAAGAGTGTCATGGACTTTCCTGCCCCAGGCTGGCTTTGAACTACGATTCTCAGATCCCAGCCTACTGAGTAGCTAGGATTATATGCATGAACCACTAATGCACAGCTGATAAGTCTTCTTGGTGCTTTTACAACTAGTTTGCTGGGTCTTTTCTCTCACTTCATTGTTTGGATTTGCATCTTACTTTTAGCTATCTAATTCCTGTGTCTACTCATATTTTTCTGTTATCTCCAAATCTTATTGTTAGCTAACCAATTCTTTTGGAGTTTTTAAGAATTGGTTGGTTCAATTTCTTTTTTTTTCCCCATTTAATTACAACAACAAAAGGTCAGAAGGCAGATTTTTTTTCCCTAGCTTGTTATTAATCGGTTTTTTGGAGATGTTTTATTTCTCGTTTTTATTTTGAAAAATATTAGCCTTTAAGGCAAGTACAATGAATGCCTATAGACTGGACACTTAAGATTCTCCAGTTTTATCATTTGCCACATTTGTCTGATCACATGTCCTGTTGCTATGCATATATGTATGGAACTGGGTGGAAAGATCACGGCATTGGACCTTTAGATGCTTCATCATATGTCTTCTGAGAACAAAGGCACTATTTTACATAACCACAACCAACATATATCATGCTCAGGAAAATTAGCCTTTATGTACAACTATAATCCCATGTACTATGAAAAGGACACGGAATTATATTTTCAACATTTTTGATTCAGTATTCAGTCTATGACCACACATTTAAAAAGTTGTCACATGGCCTTTGAATAGATTCTCTAGTCTTTTTTTTTAATCGTTTTATGACATTGCATGTCCTAAAAAAAAAGTTTAAGTCACTTGTTTTGCACATGTCTTGCAGTTTGGATCTGACCATTTCCCCATTAGATTCTGCTTAAATGTATTTGGCAAGAACATTAAGTAGAAGATCTGGGGGCAGGGGGAGGGAGGTTGATTGGCCATCCTTGACAATTGCTGGGTATTTGCTTATTTATGCCCACTCCTGTTCCCCTCCTTCCCTCATTTCCCAGGGTCCTTTTCCCAAAGGAGGGAAGGAAAGGCTAGGTTGTTTCTCCTGATCTCTCTGCTTCCTGTGGTATCTTTGACTCTGGCCTCTTCCCTTTTGTTTCTCTAGTTCTGTGCAAACAGACTGTTTCCTTTGTGGTTCCAGCAACCATTGGGAAACTTCCTCTCCATGATTCTGGCTGCTTTTTTTGTGTGTATGGTCATGGGGCTTGAAGTTGGCATGGTCATGGGGCTTGAAGTTGGCCGGTGCACTGTCCCCCAGATTTTTTACTCAAGGCTAGCACTCTGCCACTTGAGCCACAGTGCCACTTCTGACCTTGTCTATATATGTGGTGCTAAGGAATCAAACCCAGGGCTTCATGTATGCGAGGCAAGCACTCTTGCCACTAGGCTATATTCCCAGCCCAGGTCTCAGCTTCTTGAGTAGCTAGGATTTCAGGCTGTTAGCCACCAGTGCCCAGTTCTGGTTGTTTTTGGAACCACAGTTCTGCTCTGATAAAAAGCACTTTCTCTTTAGCTCTAGAGTACAGTTGCCTCTGGCTTTTGCTAACCTCTGAGTTACCTCACCATCCTGTGTTTGGCTTCTCAGATTTTCCATTTTCCTATGTATCCACTTTCCTTATTAAATTTCCTCTTTCTTAGGTTTGAACACCCAGGGTGTTGTCTGTTTTCCTGACTAAACTGTGACAAACACAGGTAGGACATTCATCATCAGTATACTACAAGACTTGTGGAATGGGGTCACATCATAGAAAATAAAGCAGTAGCCTGGAGCTCCAGAGGCCTTAGGAGGAAATTATTTTAGAAAGAGGCATTGGCATTTTCCTTGTGGGCCTTCTTCCTGGTTACACAAATAATGTAAAAATATACAAAGTAACTTGTCTGGGGGTAATATAATTGTTGGATCATTTATATACTTTATCTGTATTAAAGTCTCTATAATGAACATATATTGTTTTGGCATAAAGGAAAAATTACTGCATACCATATTAAATTGATAAAATATAATTGTGTCCCTACTGTGCAGAATATATACATACATACATATGTACATATATACATGACAATTCAGAAATAAATAAGGCCCTCAAGAGCATTTTAGCCTGTGAATCTTTCAAGTCACAAAAAGAAGAGGATTATTAAGTGTAAGAAGATACGAGAATAGCAAGAGATTTCTCTTGTAAGGTTTCTCTCCACAAAATGCTTCTATGTTTTTTAAAAACTGTTTATTCCATCATATAATTTAATACTTTAAACCAGATTCCAGTGGCTCAGTCTTACAATCCTAGCTACTTATGAGGCCAAGATCTGAGGACTGAGGTTCTAAGCCAGCCCAGGCAAACAAATCCATGAGACTCTTATCTCCCATTAACCAGCAGGGGCTGGCTTTGAATTGTGATCTTTCAAAGTCTCCGTCTCCTGAGTAGAGGGGAATACAGATGTAAGCCACCAGTACCCAGCTTTGAGTAAAAATTATTAAGATATCACTAAGTATTAGAGCCTATTGCAGTCATTTAGTCCTGTTCCAGTGAGTTTATGATTGTACCTGTAGCTTATAACCAAATGCTAGTTAATACTCATCAAATTATTGTGTATGAATGATATATTTTGCTTTAAATCACATGAGCCTAAACTATGGGCTTTATATGTCAGTCTTTGGCTCTGCCATTTCCATATTGTTAACCAAGAATCCCCTCAAATTGTCTTAATGCTTTATGCATTTAAAAAACACAGTCTAGGAACTGCCCCATACTAAACTCATCATTTCTTGTTTCAAACGAAGTGAGTTGGAGTCAAAGTTACATAATGAGATTGGAGATGTTGCTGATTGGTAAAATACTTGTCTACCATGTACAAGACATTGGGTTTGGTTCAGCACTGCAAAAATGAAAAAGAAGAGGGGCTGGGCATATGGCCTAGTGGTAAAGTGCTCGTCTCCTACACATAAGCCCTGGGTTCGATTCCTCAGCACCACGTACATAGAAAAAGCTGGAAGTGGCGCAGTGGCTTAAGTGGAAGAGTGCTAGCCTTGAGCAAAAAGAAGCCCGGGACAGTGCTCAGGCCCTTAGTTCAAGCCCCAGGACTGGCAAAAAAAACAAAACCAAACAAAAAAATTAAAAGAAGATATGAAGATTATTGGACAATATACTGAAAGCTAGGCACAGTGGCATACATCTATAATCCTAGCACTTAGAGGTGGTGTTAGAATCATGAATCCAAGGCCAGGCTGGAGTTACATAGTGAGACCCTGTCTCCAAGACAGCACAAGGATTGGGAACATGGCTTAGTGGTAGAGTGCTTGCCTAGCATGCATGAATCCCTGGGTTCGATTCCTCAGTACCACATAAACAGAAAAGGCTGGAAGTGGTGCTTTGGCTCAAGTGGTAGAGTGCTAACCTTGAGCAAACAAAGCTCAGGGACAGTGTCCAGGCCCTGAGTTCAAGCCCCAGGACTGGCAAGAAAAAAAACCCTACAAACAAAACAAAATAAGTCACACAGTTGGTGCCATTGGTTCATCCTGTGGATGAGTTAACGGAATGTCTTGGCATCTATCCCCAGGGTCTGATCGAAGGATTTTATCCTTCACAAATTGTCAAGCAGAATTTCTTTTACTGTTTTCATAAAATAGTTTGTGAAACTCTTGCCCATCACTTTTGAGTGCCCTAGTCTTTGCTGTGCCAATTTTGGTCTGTGTGATTGTGGACCTTTCAGAGGTGTTCTGATCTTACTGTCGAATTTTGCGGTCCAAGGAGCTGCCTTGGGTCTGAAAGAAAAATAAAATACCTGGATTATGGTTCCTAGCCTTGTGTTTTTAAAAAGTTGTCCTACAAGTTGAGACCTTAAACTTAAGAGTTTTACAGTAGTTTTTAGTATAGTCTCCAAATCCTTTCTTGTTAATGGTTGAATCTCAGTGTATCCACTGAGGATTTAGATAAATCCTCTAAAATTATATACAGGTTTCATATTATAAATGTGATTTTTTTCTGTAGAAAGATTTTTTTTTTTTTGCCAGTCCTGGGGCTTGGACTCAGAGCCTGAGCACTGTTCCTGGCTTCTTTTTGCTCAAGGCTAGCACTCTGCCACTTGAACCACAGAGCCACTTCTGGCCATTTTCTGTATATGTGGTGCTGGGGAATCAAACCCAGGGCTTCATGTATAGGAGGCATGCACTCTTGCCACTAGGCCATATTCCCAGCCCCCAGAAAGAATATTTCTTAATATTCATTTCATTATTGAGGAATCAGTGCCCTCTCCCCCCATAAAAGATAAGAGCCAGGGATTTGTCCCATTGCCTTAGTATGACTACTTGATTGATAGTTTCTTGTTTTTATTTCTAGTAAGTAGAATATGAAATATGCAAATATTTGTATATATGTGCACACACATACCTGTTTGTATATACTTCCAAAAATAGTTTAAAGCATGTTAAAAAAGCACCCAGGCAAATACAATCCAGTTCAAGAATGAGCACATTGATAGCATCCCATTTCCATGCCTCTCTGTTCCACCTGCAGCGAAGCTCTCCCTGTACTCAGAAATAACCCCTTTCTAACCCTGTGACAAGCATGACTTTGCATATCTTTGTAGTTTCACCACTTATACATGCACTGCTTAGTTTTGTCTGGTTTTGAACTTTAAATGGAATCACATTAAGTAATTACTATTACTGATATTGTTGGCAATACTGGGATTGAGCTCAAGGTCTCTCACCAAATACTTTACTATTGAATTACATCTCTAGTCAGTTTTTTTTCAAGCACAGTCTCTGATTTTGCCCATGTTGAGCTCAGAGCATAACTCTTCTGTTTCTACCTACCAATTAACTGGGATTACAAGTATAGGCCACTGTGCCTAGCTCTAAATTAAATGATATTTATCATGTTTCTTTATCTCAGTATTTATAATATTAAATTGCAAGCCAGATACCAGTGGCTCATGTCTGTAATCCTGCTTACTCAGGAGGTTGAGATCTAAGGATTAAGGTTCAAAGCCAGCCCAGACAAAAAGTTCATGAGACTCTTATCTCCAATTAACTAGCAAAAATCCAGAAGTAGAGCTGTGGCTCAATGATAGAGAGCCAGCCTTGAGTGAAAAAGCTAAGCACACCCAGTATCAGCACAAGAAAAAAAATTAAACATTACTATATGTAGCTGTGTTTTATTAATTTTCATTACTCTGTGGTGTTTAGTTTTATGAATATACACCAATTAATTTATCCATTTCAATGTTGATAGATCATCAGGTGGTTTCCCATAATTGGCTGTTAAGAATAATGTAACCCTTTTCATATTAATAGTGCACATAGAAAATAATTTCTCAAGGATGTACACTTAGAATTGGAATAGCTGTTAGGATCTAAGCAAGTTCAACTTGATAAGAAAATAGCAAATGTTTTTTTCCAAGTCTTTCCATTTCCTCACAAATGGGTCCATGTCATTCTTTCTGACAGAAGCATAGAATTCCATAATGTATATATGTACTACATTTTCTTGATCCATTCATCTACTGAGGGGCATCTGGATTGGTTCCATATTTTAGCAATGGTAAATTGTGCTGTGAGAAACATAGTTGTGCTTGCTTATAATCCTTTGGGTAAATGCTCCAAAGCGGGGTACCCTTTTTTGCTTCAGTTACTTATCAGATAGGGTCTCATATTTTTTTTTTCCCCAGTAGCCTCAATTGCAGTCTTGTTACTGTGTCTCCCAAGTAGCTAGGGTTACAGGGATGAACCATGGTATCCAGGCATGTACTTTTGTTTTGTTTTGTTTTTATAGGTATTAGGGAAGTATATCACTAAGGTGTGTGTGTGTGTGTGTGTGTGTGTGTGTGTCGTGTGTGTGTGTGTCGTGTGTGTGTGTGTGTGCTGGTCCTGGGGCTTGAACTCAAAGACTGGGTGTTGTCCTTGAGCTTTTTTGCTCACTAATAGCAGTGTACCACTTAAACCACTGCTCTACTTCCAACTTGGGAATAAGAGTCTCATGGACTTTCTTACCTGGGCTGGCTTTGAACCTTATATCACAAGCATTCACCATGTTGCGTGTGTGTGTGTGTGTGTATGCGCTTGTACTAGGGCTTGAATGCAGGACTAGGCACTGTCCTTTAGCTTTTTCCATTCAAGGCTACTGCTCTACCACTTGAGCCACAGCGCCACTTTAAAAAAAATTATAAAGTTGATGTGCAAAGGGTCCACTTTTTTTTGTGTGTGTGGTTAATTGGAGATGATACCTCCTGCCTGGTACTGAGGAATTGAACCCAGGGCTTCATGCATGCGAGGCAAGCACTCTACCACTAAGCCCCATTCCCAGCCCCCATGGTTCACATTACCACATCATTTCATCTACTGTTTAATGAAATGATCTAGTCACAAAGCCTAAAGATGATGTTATATGACTTTTTCAAAAAGAACAGGTCCCTAAATATTATTAACTGCTTTGGTTACTTAAGGTTACTTAAATCTTAGTGATCCACTTCTTAAAATTTGTGTTCAATCTGGAGTCTAGCTTATAACCTAGTTACTTGGCAGATAGAAGTTCAAGGTCAGCTGGATGGCAAAAAGTTCATAAGACTCAACCAATGACTGGCTGTGTCATCCCAAGCTATGACAGAAGCACAAATAGGAGGATTGAAGTCTAGGCTAACTATACAAGATTCTATAAAAAAAAAAACCTTTTAGTTAAAAGGACAAGTACACGAATATTATGAATTGGCTAATACTAAGAAAAATTCTCATAAAAGTGTGACACAGAGATGACAACTCATCTTTCCTATGATAACTTCATTGAATGTAATGAGGTGAGTAAAATTGTTATGTTCCATTCCTGTAATCCTGAGCAGCAAAATTCCCCATTTCCTTAGCCAAGAGGAAGTCTGCAGCCATTATTCAGTGTCTTCTCAAGTCAGTACTTGGACTTTTCTTAGGTAAATCAAGTTAAATTAGAATAACTGGAGTGAGGCTTAGCCATTCATATTTGAGAAAAGTCACATTTTTTGGTTTGTTGGTGATGAGGTTTGGACCTAAGGTTGGGCCTTGCATTCAGCTAGGCAGGCCCTCTACCACTTGAGCCACTACTTTTCTAATGAGGTCCTCAGTTTCCTCCTACATCTTGTGTAGCTGGGATGACAGGAGCACCAGGAGGCTGTCTTAAGCTAGGTGCCAGTGGCTCACACCTGTAATCATAGCTACTCAGGAGGCTGAGATCTGAGGACAGCAGTTCAAAGCCAGGTTTGATGCCACCTCAGGCAGGAAAGTCTGTGGGAATCATCTCCAATTAACCACCAAAAAGCCACAAGTAGAACTGCAGCTCGAGTGGTAGAGTAGCCTTGAGCAAAAATGCTTGAACCCAGAGGCTGAGTTCAAGCCCTAGGACTAGCACCAAAAAAGAAAAGACTGTGTAACTGAATTGTATTTCTTATGTGGGTACATATCACTGAAGCACAATCAATAAACTGACAATTTGTCTAAATCTTGTTTGTCCTGTTACTGCCACTTTGGTGGCAGGGCCCTCAGAAGTGGACTCCTACCAACTTCTGGCAGAAATGTCTCCTCAGGCATGCTGAAAAATTTACTATTTGTATGTATCATTTTACTTAAGATTTTTTTTTGAAGGGGACTAGTGCTGTCACTTAGCTTTTTTAAAGCTCAAGACTGGTGCTCTACCAGGAGCTGCACCTCCACTTCTGGCTTTTGGCTGGTAAACTGGAGATAAGTCTCTGGGCTGGCTTTGAATCTTGATTCTCAGATCTCAACCTCCCAAGTATCTAGGATTACAGGAGTGAGTCAATATGTTTTCTTAGTAAGATATTTATTTTGTAATGATTTTGGACTTCCAGAGAATTTATGGAGATAATGCAGCAAACTATTTGTCTCACCCAGTTTGTTCCCCCTAATGTTATTATAGTGTATTCCTGAGGTTCTTTGTCAAAACTAAGAGTGGAAAAAAACCACACTTGGTATATTACTTACTGGTAATGAAACTGATTCAGAATTTATGTGAATTTTTCCAGTTTTTTCATTAGTGTCCATTTGTCACTTCTGAATACCATTTAGGAAACTACATTGCAATTAGTTGTTTCCTTAGCCTCTAACAGCTTTTAGTTATTACTTATTATTCATGACCTTAACAAGAATGGCTTTCAGATTGTTTGTATAATTGTTTTGTGATTGGAATGGAGCTATGTGCTTTTTGGAAAGACTTATTACAAAGACAATATGCCTCTTATCACATCACATAAGGCAGTATGTGATGTCTGTGTAACTTTTTGTTACTTTTTCACTTCTCTCCTTGTCATCTTCATACTGTAAATCTTTGGAGTGTATGTGTATAAACTGTTTTATAACAATTGACAATACCATTATCTTTGTCACATGTTTCTACTGTCTATGATTTATTTTGGAAAAGGTCATACTTTCAGTTTCTTTGTCTTTAACAAGACAAACAATATTAATCCTGTTCCAAACTTTATTTCTAGCTTTCTTCATTCTAACTGCAAAGATGAATTGTGTCTAAGCAAAAACTGAAAACAACTGCTGTGTCTAAAGAGTTTGGGCTTAAAAACATGAGCGATCTAGATTTTAACAAATCTATAAAATAATTTTAAAAAGCAGTCATAATATAAAATAGCAGTTCCTGAAACTTCTTCAGGTTGTATTTTCTTCAGAAGTTGACTTGGTTGTTTGTCTCATTCTAAGAAGCCTTATCAGAATTCCCCACAAGATCTGAAGCTTCATCACCTCTGCAGCAGGAAATGGTGCTTTTCTATCCACTGATTGTGCAGTCAGAGTTTCATCCAGGCTCCTTAAACCAGTCAGACATGCTGGTTTAAGATTCTGAGAAGCATTTCTGTTAGTGGCTTTCGCACAGCCTGTGAAAGTGTTTCATGCCAGAGATGTTCGAACTTTAGTGTCCCAAGTTCACCTTTTAATTTATTTTTATGTGTGTATGTATGTATATATGTACCTATTTTTGTGCCTGTACTGGGGTTTGAATTCAGGGTCTGTGCTTCTGCTTAACTTTTTTACTCAAGGTTTAGCATTCTACTACTTAAGCAACACCTCCACTTCTGGCTTCACCTTTTTAAATATCAGAGATGTTTGTTCCTTCTTCAAGGAGAACCAAAGTGTTTGGTGTTTTTTTCTTTCTCTCCCCTTCCTTCCTTCCTTCCTTCCTTCCTTCCTTCCTTCCTTCCTTCCTTCCTTCCTTCCTTCCTTCCTTCTTTCCTTCCTTCCTTCTTTCCTTCCTTCCTTCCTTCCTTCCCTTTCTTTCCATCGTTCCTTCCCCCCCCCTCTTTCTGTCTGTCTGTCTCTGTCTCTGTCTCTGTCTCTGTCTCTGTCTCTGTCTCTCTCTCTCTCTCTCCTCTCTTTTTTTTTTCTATGAACCTTTTCTTTCTGCAAGCAGCTTCCTTCTTCCTGATGTTTGTGCGGAGTTTTTCTGGATCACCCTGCACAAGCTCTATTTTTATATTGGTCTCCAGGACAGTTTACTTTCACCCCAACAAAAAGCAGCTGCCTGACACTTTCAGGATATTAGAGCAGGCTGGTTCAGGAAGATTACCAGATTCTGTGGGCAGAATGGGGACACTGTCAAAGATGAGCTAAGAAGAGTGACTAGAGGGTGAGATAGAGGAAGGAAGTAGGAGAGAAAAGTGGTTTATCATCATTGTTGACTAGAATGGGGGAAGCTAGTAGCTATAAAAATAGTGTGTATGAATGTAAAATCTCGTGTACAATTTAAGCGAATGGCCTCAGCTGTTTTTTACCACTCCTAAAAATTTGGTGTTTATTTGCCCATACTTTTTTTCCTATGCATTCTGTAAACATATGTATCACACATTATACCAGGCAACAGCTATCTGCCTGATCTCTCTCTGCCATTGGCTTCTTTGTCCCTGTGCTGGTTCTTTCTTCCTAACTCCCAGACTGGCTCTTCTTCCTTTCTCTCATGCCTAACAGAAGGCACATTTCTAGCCTCTGTCCTCGAATTCCTACCATTCCTCCTGCTAAAGAAAGTAATAGTAAGTTGTTAGGAAGTAGTACTAAAAACCAAGGTCTAGCCAGGCATGTGTGGCCTACACTTGTAATCTTAACAACTTAGGAGGCTGAGATCTGAAGACTGTGATTCAAAGCCATCCCAGGTAGAAAACCCCAGTGTGCCCCCAAAAGAAGCAAGAGAGCTCACACGCACGCGCCCCCCAGAGGGTCCGTGTGGATCAGGGTTCTAGCCTTCCAGCAGGAGGGTCCTGCACCCACTCCCCCGCGGGAGTGCACAGGTGGGTGGGCCGCCCCTCAGCAGCAACACCCACTCTGACAGGCACACTCGAACAGGTGGGCGAGCCACTCCCCAGCGGCAACACTCACTCTGAGAGGCGAGCACTCGACTCACAGCAACTAACAGGGAAAGAAACAAAAAAAGAGAGATAAGTCTCCACGTCATGCTGAATCAGTGACCTGCGAACCCTCAACGGGCCCACAAGGGTCAGCACAGCATGGCAGCAGAACATGGGCCTGCAGAGAAAGCCACAGAACCTACCCACCCCTAACTGCGGCGAGGGTAACCACGTTGGCAACAACCGACACTCACCCATAGCGCAGTAAGGTTCAACAGCAGAACTCAGGATACAAACAAGTCCCCAGGACTTGGTGCACCAGTGGGAACCAGCACAAAGCCAATCCAAGGCTGCCACCTACAGGCCCTTGAAAGGAAGTGCAGAAGGGAATCAAGAATCCCTAACTCCTTCATCCCAGATGCATAAATCACAAAGAAATATTACAAATTTTATGAAAGATCAAGCCAACTCGCTAGCTCCAAAAAACAGTACGACTGAAGAGGAGATGGAGAATTAAAAAACACTTGAGGCAAAGATAGCAGAAATGATCGAAAGCCTCAGGAACGAATACAAAAAACAATTCCAGGAATTTAGAATGGAATTCTCGAAGGATCTTCGGGAAGTCAAGAAAGAAATAGAAGAAAAAATAGGTACAGTCCACTCCTCATTTAAAGAAGACCTTAACATCCTGAGAAACGAAATGCATGAAAAAAATGGAATCAAAAATACAACTCAACAAAAGAAGAAATTACCACAATGAGAGCTGATCTCGCAACCATAAACAGTTCACTTGCCTCAATGCAAACCACACTTGAAGCCACATCACAAAGAATTGATCATCTTGAATCTTAAGTCTCTCTTTTGGATGTTGATTCAGCTGAAGATTACTGCACTCCAAGAAACTGTCAAACTCCAGGGCAGACTAATCCAGGAGATAGTGGACAGGGAGAAGAGATATAATCTTAGTATAATTGTAATAGATGAAGGAGAGGAGTATCAGAGCAGAGGTATACAACACATATTCAATAGAATCATTACAGAGAATTTCCCCAATCTCAAAAGGGAAAACCTCACCCAAATAACAGAAGCATATAGAATACCTAGCAGAATAGACCCTAGAAGAAACACCCCCAGACATATCATAGCCAAGTCCTCATATTTTTAACAAGGAACACATTCTGAATGCAGTAAAAAAAAAAAAAGAACAATACTACAACGGAAAAAAGATCAGAATCACGGCAGATCTCTCCACACAAACTTAGAATGCATAAAGAGCCTGGAAGAACACCATCCAAGTCCTGAAGGCCAACAACTGCCAACGCAGACTTAGATACCCAGCAAAATTAGAATTTGCTTTTGAGGAAGAAACCAAAACCTTCCACAGCAAGGGAAAATTAAAGGAATATACGAACAAAAAGCCATCCTTACAGAGAATTCTAAGAGGAGACCATCACCCAACAGAAAACAGGACCTCCAGACAGAAACTCCAATAGCCAGAACCCAATACGAAAAACAGCTCAATAGACACAAGAAAGAAAGGAAATGAAAGCAAAACACAGCTCAATAGAAAAATGGAAGGGAAAAAACTACACCTATCCATAGTAACTATAAACATTAATGGACTGAACTCTCCAATAAAAAGGAAAAGATTGGCAGAGTGGATCTGCAAACAAGACATATATCTATCTGTTGTCTTCAAGAGACCCATCTTACAGCAAAGGACAAAAACAGCCTCTGAATGAAAGGATGGAATAAGATCTTCCAAGCAAATGCACCTACCAAAATGGCAGGAGTAGCCATCCTGATTTCAGACAAGCTAGACTTCTCATTAAAATCAGTTCAAAAAGATAAAGGACACTACATATTAATACTAGTAAACAAACCTAAAAAAGTCTAGGATAGACTTATCAGAGGATCACAATAGCTCAACAGCTATGTACACATGATTACATAAGATGAGGATAAGCAAAAAGAACTCCAAGAGGATACAGGAGGATTCTATTGTTGTCATTATGTTTAATGTTCTAGGTGAATTTCCTTTGGCGTACCCCACATGGTTACTGTATATGATTTTGGTACACTGGGTATTGTATATATGTTTTTCTGAACTAGGGAAGGTAAAGAAAAATGAGGGAGGGTATAACAAATATGACAAGAAATGTATTCACTACCTTATTATGTAACTGTACCCCCTTGCACATCACCTTGTCAACAAAATTTAATAAAAAAAATAAAAGGGATTGGGGTTGGGAGGGATGGGGGTGAATGAGAGGGGTAACTTTGATCAAAATGCATTGAAAAAAATAAAGTACAATAACTCTACTGAGATGTGTTGTGGTGCTTACTGTGTTGATCAGTTTCCCTTGGATACGGTGTGTCCTTTCTAAACAGATAAAAGGAAGATTTGCTTGAGTTATAGTTTAGAGCTGTTGTCCTGTAGGTGTGATTTCCTCTTCGTGGACTTGGATTGTGTGGGTACTGGCAAGGTTTTACCTGTGTTCCACACTTCTTAATCTTTTCTCTTAGGGCAGGATGCAATACTTGGTACACGGGATCAAACTGGGGCCTTATGCATGCATATTAGCCACAAAAGTTCTGCCTCTTGAGCCACATACCAACTCTTTTGTTTTTGTATTTTGTTTTTGAGATAGGGTGTTATTAATGTTGTCAGATCTGGTCTAGAACTCACAATCTTCCTGCCTCTGCTTCCTAAGTAGCTAGGATTACAGGCATGTGCCACCACACCCAGCTTCTATACCCCTAATCTATAATCAGTTTCTTGATTTGTTTCATTTTACTTCTCTCATTTATCCTCTAACATTCCCCACTATGCTACTTTTAGTTTTATCACTTCTGTGCTTTTTTTCCTCTATTTTCTAAGTTCCACCTGTTCTTATTTTAATTTCCTCTATTATCTGGTCATCTTTTTTCCCACATTATTTTTAATTTTTACTGTCTGTTCACTGACAGTTGCTTTGTTAAACTTTTTAAGTTAACATGAAAATCTTTATGTATATATTTTACCCAACTGTTGGAAACATATTTCTGGTGACTGCTTTTTATAGAAATTCAGTGTGGTATTCTGAAAGTGTCTACTCTCACCATATGAATGCTGTTAGTGTGCTACTTAGAACTCATATTTCAATGAGTTATTTTTTTTGCCAGTCCTGGGGCTTGAACTCAGGGCCTGGGCACTGTCCCTGAGCTTCTTTTGCTTAAGTCTAGCACTCTACCATTTGAGCCACGGTACTGTCTATTTCTGTTCATGTGGTACTGAGGAATAGAACTTGGAGCTTCATGCATGGTAGGCAAGCATTCTACCACTAAGCCACATTCTCAACCTTGAGTTAGATTGTTCTATCAGCTATTCTCAGAGGTTCCTGAGTGCTGGGTTATAGAAGTACCAGAATAGCTTAACTATTGCCTTCCTGTTTCTGGAATGATGGATTATTTTCTCTAAATGTCATATCTGTGTACCACTGAGCCTTCTCGGCTTCCCCAACCTTGTAAATCTGGTCTCTGCCCTGACCCTGGCCTGGCCTTTGTTTTTCAGCACTGTTTTCTTCCAAACTGTTGTCTGAGTTCTGTCAGTCACAGGGCAGTAAGTGTGCTCCTTCCTCCACACAGATCTAGGTAGCTCTTCCAGGGTCAGTTACTTTTGGACACATTTACATATTTTTGAGTTTGTAGCATTCCTACTAGACTATAGAAATGGAGATCCTCCTGCCTCTGCTTTCTGCTGGGATTAGAGACATGTACCAGGCTGGTAAAACTGGAAAATTTAGCTTGTCGATCTTTAAAGTTTCCAGGAGGAGAAATGAATGTATGTATAAAAGTATAATTTAGGGCTGGGAATATGGCTTAGTGGTAGACTGCTTACCTAGCAGTCTGGGTTCCATTCCTCAGCACCACATAAAGCAGAAAAGCTCGAAGTGGCACTGTGGCCCAAGAGGTAGAGTGCTAGCCTTGAGCAAAAAGAAGCCAGGAACAGTGCCCATACCCTGAGTCCAAGCCTTAGGACTGGCAAAAAAAAAGTAATGTATGTAAATATATAAAATGTATTATATACATTAATATATGAAGTTAAATTATACAAAATATGATTATTTTGTAGAATATATGCCACACACATATAAAGTATATATATGGCTAAATATAAATATTTGTTTTATATACCATATATACGCACAATATTTATTTAATATGTCTAATCTTAAGAACCTTGGTGAAAAGAACATTTCATTGAAAAGAAAAATGAGAGGTTGGCATGCTCAGGTGGTAGAGTGCCTGCCAATGTGCTTAAAGAGTCAGCATGTTTGAGTCCCATGGGAAGGGAGGATGTGGGGGAGGAGAAGGAAAAGAAAATTATCTCAGAAGAAAAGAGTGGGATGGGGCTGGGGATATGGCCTAGTGGCAAGAGTGCTTGCCTTGTATACATGAGGCCCTGGGTTCAATTCCCCAGCACCACATATACAGAAAATGGCCAGAAGTGGCGCTGTGGCTCAAGTGGCAGAGTGCTAGCCTTGAGCAAAAAGAAGCCAGGGACAGTGCTCAGGCCCTGAGTCCAAGCCCCAGGACTGGCCAAAAAAAAAAAAAAAGAGTGGGATGTCAGAAGCACAAAATACATAAACTATGGTTTCCAGTTTAGTTAACTTAGTCATATAAAGGATTTAATTAATGGCTGTTAGGAGACATCCATAACAGTGTATTTTAAATAAAGAAGTGACTTTAAGTTATAGGCAATAAAAGGCAATTTTTTTGTTTGGTAGGCTAACATATATATGTTATAAATACAATTAGGCATAAAATATATGTTAGACCACTTTTAGATTTTATAGAAAAATAGTTAAACATGTAATTTCAAAGTATAAAAATGGTGAGGTATGGTGGCTCACACCTATAATCTTAGCTACTCGGGATGCTGAGATCTGAGGATGATGGCTCAAAGCCAGCCTGGGCAGGAAAGTGAGTGAGACTCTTATCTCCAATTAAGTGGAAGTGGAGCTGTGTGGCTCGAATGGTAGAGTGCCAGCGTTAAGCATAGACGTTCAGGGACAGTGCCTAGACCCTAAATTCAAAGCTCCAGTACCAGCAAAAAAAAAAAAAAAAAAAAAAGCTGGGGATTATGGTAGATGCCTGTCATCACAGCTAAATGTGTAAATTGTGGTCCTAGGCCTGCCTCAGCCAAAGTGTCCAAGAAAGACCTTTTTTGAGAAGTAACTGACTCCCTACCAGTAGCTGAGATTACAGATATATGGTAGCTCCCAAAGCTTATTGTTTGAAATGGGATCTCACTGCCAAACTGGCCTCAATCTGTGATCCTCAGGCTCTGTCTCTTGAGTAGCTGGAATGACAGCTGCCTCCTTCTAGTTGTTGAGAAGCCATTTTGTAATTATGACGACAAAAGCCACAAAGGACAACAGATTTGGAAAGTGGTCAGGGCCATGCTACCGGCTTTAGATAAGACCAGTTGTAGGCATGTTACCTGAGGAAAACAAGCCATTTGCTTTGGGGAGGCACTCGTACTTGAAGCTGAATGCTCTCTCAATTGGTGGCTCAAATATTTCCTTTTTAAAACTAGCAAAAGCAGTCCAGTTATGCTGGGCTGATGACCCCTATGAGAAAAGAGGAGCCCCAGGGGAGGAAGCTGCACTGAGGAAATTGAAAATGTATAGTGGAGTAAGACCCTTGCTTTTTTATATGAAGGAAGGATAAGACATGCACAGAGAGAAGGCGGGCAGGGAGGGAGAAGGGATGGATAGAAGAAGGGAGAGTGAAAGGGAGGGAAGGAGAGAGGGAGAGTGTTAAGAGATGAAGGATGAAGGAGGCTGCAAGGAAATACTCATGTTCCCCTTTATATTACAGGCTGGCCCTTCTTCTTTCCTAGTCTCATTCATCTGTCTCAGATCTCTCATTGTAAATGAACCTAATTACCTTTGTCTTCCATTTAGTCATGATAGTCCATGATTGGACCTGAGTTGCCAGT
The DNA here is from genome assembly GCF_023159225.1 of Perognathus longimembris pacificus. Lineage (NCBI taxonomy): Eukaryota > Metazoa > Chordata > Mammalia > Rodentia > Heteromyidae > Perognathus > Perognathus longimembris. Next base: position 7,492,509 of record NC_063177.1, read on the forward strand.
TTTCTGCTTAATTTCTTCCCACATGTCCAAAGTTACTCAAACTCAAACAATTTCCCTCCAAGTCTCTATAGTCGGATCATACTCAGATTCTAAACTTTGGACACATCTTCTACTCCCTCATTTTCTTCTCCTCCTCTCCTGATGGTGTTAGCCCTCAAGTCATTTAGTCTTCTCAAAGTTTCACCAGAAAAGCTTGTAAGTGACCCGCTCAAAGATTCTGGGATGCTATGAAGTGAGAGTCTATTGTATACCAATGATTCTGGGATTCTATGACCTTTGATCTCTCTTACCCACTTGAGAGGGCAAGTTCTAAGCTGAACCCCACCTCCTGCTTGGTGAGACAGAGACAGGAACCACAGGTGGGTGGTTTCCACATGTTATTTTGATAGGTCACATATGGCTGTTTCATCCCTGTTCCCTTTTGTTACTGAAATTGCTCAAATACTTATAGAATACTGGACATTCAGAGAGAGGATAAGCACCTGGTTGGCCTGGCCTTTGGATTCTGTGACATGCCAACTGTGGGTTTGTCAACTTGGAATAAAACTTGGAACTTTGTGGAGAATGTAGGAAAGGGTGAATTAAATTACTAAATGTAAACAAAGTATTTTAAAAATGTGTAGGAGTCATTTTAGCATAGGCAAATGCACAGAAAACTACACCTACACACTTTATATTCAAGTCATTAAAACTTAAGAGACTCCAGAGAAAATACACTAATATTAGAAGAATAAGGAGCCTGGTAGCTAACTCCTTAATAGAAAGGATAAAGGAAAAGTCGAGTATAAAATGGAGTTTCTGCTTACCTATACTTTTGTATCCAATGCATATTCAATAAGATGAAGCCATAGTAAATGTAGCTTTACCAAATGAATTTATCACTAGCAGATACTTGCTGACAGGAATAATAAAGGAAATTCAAAACCTTTCTAACTGACAAGAAAAAGTACATATTTGTGTTTACAATGTTGCTACCCACAATCTGGGACAGTATGACTGGATACCCGAGCCCAAAGAAATAAGAAAAGGAAGGGGGGTGCAGGGAGAGGGAAGGAGAGAGGGAGGGAGAGCAAAGGAAAGGGAGGAGGAGAGGGAGGGAGGGAGGGAGGGAGGGAGGGAGGAAGGGAGGAAGGAAGGATGAACCAGGAGGTTCCCAGATCACCGCTTCAGAGGCCTGAGCTCCTGCAAGCAACGTTTAACCTTGCTTAACACTCAAAATACTATTGTAGACTTTTCTACAGATAACATTTTCTGTTATTTTCATTTCCCCACTAATTTGTTTGTTTATGAATGCTTATTTGTGACCTTGTTTATTAATTTAGACAGTCCCCCCCCCCCCCGTAGCCCAGGCAGGCCTCGAACTCACAACCTTCCTGCTTCTGGGATTTAGGTATGCCCCACGATAGTCAACTCACGTGTGTTTACTTAATAACGTGACAAGGACGGGCATGGAGTCGGGTGGCAGTTGGAATTGGGATGGCGGCCCCTTGACAGAGAGTGACCCTCCTTTTCACTGTTTGCCTCGAGGTCTTCCACGTGCTCCCTGCCCAGCATGGCTGCAGGAATGGCTGCGGCGATGGCTGCGGAGACGGCTGCGGAGGGCGAGGCGCCACCGCTGCGGCTCCCGGACCTGTTCGAAAGCGGCCGGCAGATTCTGGACGAGGTAGAAGCGGCCACGGAGCCCACGGGCTCCCGTGTGATCCAGGACAAGGTGGCGTGGGGGCTGGAGGCCCTGGCGAAGGCGGAGGCGATGCTGGCGCAGCTCGACCTGTTCAGCCGCAACGAGGACTTGGAGGAGCTGGCCTCGGCCGACCTCAAGTACCTGCTGGTGCCGGCGCTGCGCGGCGCGCTCACGCTGAAGCAGGCGGGCACCGGGCGCCGCCGGGAGCACCTGCAGCAGGCCCGGGAGCACTTCCGGCACTTCCTCACCGGGTGCCAGCACTACGGCCTGGCCGACTGCCAGCTGCCACCCGCGCCCGCCGCGGACGACGACGCTGAGCCTGCCGCCGAGCCCGAGGACCCCGCACTCCGCTCGCCGCCGCCCGTCGCCGACCTGCTGGCCATGGCGTCCCAACGCCAGGCCAAGGTGGAGCGGTACCGGCGGAGGAAGGCGCTGGAGCAGCGGCTGTGCGTGCTCAAGGAGGCGGTGGAGAGCGGGCAGGCAGAGGACGAGCGTGTGCGCGAGTACCACCTCCTCCAGCTGCGGCGCTGGGTCAGCATCAGCCTGGACGAGCTCGAGAGCATCGACCTGGAAATGAGGGTCCTGCGCCAGAAGGACGCCGTGGGCGAGGCCTCCACCTCGCAGGCGCCCACGCCCGAGCGGCCGCCCATGAAGCCCTTTGTGCTCACGCGCAACAAGGCCCAGGCCAATGTTTTCGGAGCTGGCTATCCGAGCCTGGCAGCCATGACGGTGAGTGATTGGTATGAGCAGCGCGGGAAACTCGGAGAGTTCCCCGATCAGGGGATCGCCCAGACCCCACTTCAGTTCCCAAGACCGCCTCAGCGGCAGGAAAGTCAGGAAGACAAGGAGGAGGAGGATGACGAGCAGGCGCTCCACAGAGCGCGGGAGTGGGACGACTGGAAGGACACCCATCCCAGGGGCTATGGCAACCGACAGAACATGGGCTAATCTGCCCTCCAGCCCCGAGGATGCGCTGCAGCCTCCCTGCCCAGGAGATCCCGGCGTCTTCCCCTCCCCAGCCTCCTGCTTCAGCCTTGTGCAAGGAAGGTAAAAAGATGCCAAGTCTTGTTTTGTTTTCAATAAAGTATCAAACAAACATGTGTCTATTTGTACCCTAGGTAATGACCAGTGATCTTTTGTTGCCATCACTAATTCTCATATGGTGTTTTCGGATTCCTTAATTGAACAGAAATGGCACTTGAGAAGTGGTTCTGTATATAATCGATGGCTGTATAAACTCTCCTAAAAATAAAAAAAAAATCCCTTTCATGTCAGTATGTGTAGAAAAATTTAATTGTATCCTTTGCCTCTTCTTTGTTCCAATAGTCTTTGGGGGGTTTTAAGATTATACCTTCCAGGCTGGGAATATGGCCTAGTGGCAAGAGTGCTTGCCTCCTATACATGAGGCCCTGGGTTTGATTCCTCAGCACCACATATACAGAAAATGGCCAGAAGTGGCGCTGTGGCTCAAGTGGCAGAGTGCTAGCCTTGAGCAAAAAAGAAGCCAGGGACAGTGCTCAGGCCCTGAGTTCACGACCTAGGACTGGCCAAAAAAAAAAAAAAAAAAAGATTATACTTTCCAGTTATTTATTGTAGAATGTATATTTGTGTAATCGGGGAGTTAGTCTCCTCAGAACAGGGTGCTTAATAAATACTTGTTGAATAAGTAAATAGAATAATTTGCTAACTTTTAACTTCTTAAGTAGCTTGGAGCTATTCAAGCTGTTTTAAACTTTGCTTTGAGGTTTCTTTTTTTTTGGTTGGTCATGGGGCTTGAACTCAAGGCTTGGACACTTGTCTCTGAACTCTTGCTCAAGGCTAGCACTCTGCCACTTTAAGCCACAGTTCCACTTCCAGTTTTCAGGTTGATGATAAGAGTTTCACAGACTTTCCTGCCCAGGCTGATCTTAGCCTCTCGAGTAGCTAGGAATATAGTGTGAGCTACAGTAGTGCCCAACACTTACTTGGAGGTTCTGTTAAAGCTCACCTGGCCAAGCATACAGACCTCTTTCTGCCACCAGGGGGTGATATAATAGTCTGGGTCTCTTTCAATTGCTAGGAATATAATTAACTTTTCAGTTAGTGATATTTTATTATTTCTGCAACCTAAATTTTCCTTTCTGTTTGGTCTAACTACCCTGTCCCAAAGCATATATGATAAGGGTGAAAATGGTTGGGTGTAGAGCATGAGTCTGTAACCATCCCACTCAGGGGCATAAGGCAGAGGGATGGAAAGCTGGAAGCCTTCTTGGGCTATGTAGAAACAATGGTCTTAAAAAAGAGGTAGTGGTGACTTTGCTTTAAGTTCTGATTTAAAGTATTGATTAATATAACATTTTTATTTCCCTTTTCTTTTTTTATGCCTGTACTGGGACTTGAACTTAGGGCCTGGGCATTGTCCCTTATTTTTTTCACTCAAGGCTGGCACTGGAGCACTTGAGCCACAGCTCCATTTCTGGGTTTTGCTGGTTCCTTGGAGATGAGTCTTATAGACATTCCTGCTTGGTCTGTCTTCAAACCATAATCCTCATGTCTCAGCCTACTGTGTACTTTGCTAAAATTACAGGGGTGAGCTACTGGTGCTCGATTTTAACATTTTCAACTAATTTGCGTGTGTGTGTGTGTGTGTGCGCGGGCATGTGCACATTCACGTGCATGCTTATATTGAGGATGACTTCATTTATTTCCTTTATTTTACTTACCACCTTTGTTTCAAAGGCATTTCATTGTCTATTTACCAGACCATACGTGATGTTCCATCCTATTTTCTCTTATTAGTGTATATGATAAAAAGATTTCACTTTACATATGCACATAATATACATTGATCAAATTCACCCTCTATATTATTCTTTATCTCTCCTACTATTTTAACAAATTATTTTGGCAGAGTTTCTGAGGCCCACCAACCCCACTGTTTTGTTATTTGTGAACACACACATAAAACATGGAAACACAACCAGCCAATGGAGTCCAGAATGTATGAAATATTTCAGCATGACTTGTAGATAGATACAATTTAACAAATCAATCAGAGCAGATAAAATAAGAATCATCTGGCTGCATTAGACACAGTGCCACAATGAGGACATCAGTGTGGTACCAAGAACAACAAATTAGTCAATGGAGTCAAGTAGACAACTCACAGTCTCATTCAAACTTAACGACTTGACTTGTGTCAGCATTGGAGATTAGTGAGGAAGGATAAGTTTCTGAATATATGTTACTATAATAACTGAAGAGCCAAATGGAGGAAATGAAATTTGCCTTCAATATCATATCGAAAACCAATCCTACATAACAAATGGATGAGTCAAATTTCCAGGACCAGAAGTAGATAGTGGATTTCTCTTCAATTTGAAGATCATCCTAACAGGGTACTGAGCTGAGGACTGCCTTGGATAATGAAATATTCAAGTAGGGAACTCAGTTGTAGGATAAAATTAAAATAATAGCAAATAAAGAACAAGAAAGCAGAGAAGTCTTTTAAGGATGAGCAAATTACACTCAAATGGTGACACTTATCTATGCAACTTGGCTTCAGGTATTCATAGGGAAAGTCTAGCCCCTCATTTCAGGCCACAATTTCCCTCTCCAGGCTGTCTAGATCTGTTTGGAATCTCCTTAGCACAGCTTTCGGCTCAGGGCCTGAAAAATGCTCTTTTTTGTGATAACCCAGGGCCACCTGAAGCAGAAAGAAAGGATGCATTAGCTCTGAGTTCCAAGATATAGGAGACCAGAACCTAATCTGGCACCTTAAAGACCAGTATCCCCAGGGGATACAGGCCCCCTCACCATATCTGGTGGCCTCTGGCTCAGGAGCCATGTGCCGACTATTTGAAGACAAGCCTGCCAGACATTGGATAGTGACCCCATCACGGTGGTCATTGTCACATCTTCCTTGATGGTGGGTGGGGGCATCCACATTGAGCATGGGCTGTTAGGAATCCAGGCATACCAGTCAAACTAGGGAGGAATCATCAGAATTCACTAAAGCTCTAATTTCGGAACAGTCACTCCCTAATTTCTCTTTCAAACATCGCCTTTGTCTAGACACTGCCCCCAGGCTTTCTTACCTGGCCCTGATTGATGGCTGCATGCTGGGTGGTACATTTAAAGATGCACATGGTAAGGAAGTGACAGAGTTGACCTTGAGACTGGAAGGAGACAGGGAAACCTAAGAGAAGAAAGAAAGATATTTAGAAGCCATGTGTTGGGGTTCATGACCCCTCTCTCCACTTCTCCAGAGGAGATGCCCAAATTCCAAACTATAAAAGAACACTCGGCTTTTTAACCTCCTGCCCGCAGAAGGCAAAGCGTGTTCTTGTGGATTGCGCTAAGCCGAGGAAAGGTTGCCGAAGCCTCTCCCCACCCCCCCCCCCCGCCCCGTCCCCTCACGTGTCAGGAGCGGTGGCTGAGAGAGGCATCAGGGAAACAGTTCAATGGTCCATGAGTCTCACCCGTCCAAAGGGAGGGGAGAAGAATTTATTATGGTGACAAAGGTGGAAGGAGAGGGACCCAGGGTGACTAGCTAATTGGCTGAACTGGGCTGCCCATTAGGTGATGTCATGAAACTTCCTCTGTGGGCGAAGATCACAGTCCCCCAAGGGCCAGGCCTCCGCCATTAGACATGTGGCCGAGCCGAGAGGAGGGGACCGCTTGCTTCTCTTCCGTTGAGGCTGGAAGGTGGGAGGGGCTCCCTCCCACACTGCCCCAGGGCTGGGGGAAGGGCAGCATGAATCCCCAACAACTGCTCATTTTTTGTTTTTGTTTTTTTAAATTAGCAGGGGATGCTGTAAACGTATAGCACATATGTAGACATAAGGCAGTCCAAGTCCACAAAATTGGAGTCTTTAGTCTGTTTCTACGCCAAGTGCAGACATCATCCCACTTTTGGTGGTGAGGTAGAAGCAGGCTGAAGCTCTGACATCTCGGGTAGTTCACAGTGGCTGGTAACTTAAGCACATGTGGTTAGTAAAACATTCCTTCTTTATAAACATTGAAGCGAAGGTGCTAAACCTTTGTACTTACTTTTTAAAAAAAAATTTCTATCATGAAACATTGGGGTTGAGTGTCAAAACCCTCAGCTCCTATTTCCCTCCAGCGGGACTCCCTAATGGCAGGGTGAAAGGCAAGGGAGAAACAGTGCAATTCCCTATTTCAGTCCCTTTGCAAAGCCGTGGGCAATATCGCCACGGCAAAAACAATCGCGCCACGAGAGACGCACAAGAAGGAATCTAGAAAGCAAACAAGGAAAGGAAGCTTGGTTGCCTCCTACCGACCTCCTGCCATATGCAGTCAGGCTTTCCATATTCCCATGGAAGAACAGAAGAAGTCCAACATGGTCCTTGTTTTCCTGGAGAGAGCAACAAGACATTTCTCCAGATCAAGTGCTCTGGGTTTAGTTTTCCAATCTGGAAAGACACATACAGTGCTCCATCCCACACTGATTTGGGATGATTTTAATTTTTTTAAAGATATTTAATATAAGCATAACTATTCTTAATTAATCCTGGGGACTACTCCCCGTCTTTTGTTTTTTAAAATTATGACACCAGTGGGCACCAGGCAGGGAGAATGGGTGATGGTCTTGTCTTCTGTAGCTACTTCCTGCTGAAAGGGGGTGATGTAATCAAGGGCCCCTGGTCAGCCTGGCACCGTCCAGTGTGGCTGGCAAAAGTTCCCATCATTACCACAAGAATGGTCACTAGGGCCAGAGAGTGCTATTGTTTCCTCTGGCCAACTCCTGTATCTTGTGCATACCCAGAAGTTTCCAGGGCTGGGGCCTCCAGGGTTCAGGTCTGTGTTAGGGTGACGGCTATGAACGGCACATTCCCAGGTGGTAATCTCAGCAAGATATTTTATTCTGTTAAAAGACACTTTTGAAAAGGTCAGGCAAAGTATTGACAAGTTCTCAGAGCTGTTTGGCATGAATGACGTAGAACACACCCTGGGCATAAGCCAGGAAAAGTTCCATTTGGAGCATAAACCCAATTGTAAAGTGAACAGGTAAGGAGAAATGACTGAAAGAAGTGTTTAGTGATAGAAAACCGGTTTGGCATAGCCAGTCAGAGGCAAAAAAAAAAAATATATATATATATATGTATGTATATATATATATACATATATACAACTGGCAGAAAAGAAGAAAATGGACAGGAATTATCTCTCTTGATTTCCCGGCTCTGATCCCTTTAGGATAATATGACACCATTCTCCTCTCACTCCACTCCACCTTCCCATCTCCTGGACTGGCTAAGTCCCAGGACTTTTAGCGTTTGTTGCTGGAGTTGTATTTTCCCATCCGTATTTGAACTCGAGGCCTGAGCACTGTCCCTGAGCACTTTTGTTCAAGGCTAGTGCTCTACCACTTGAGCCACGATGCTGCTTTCAGCCTTTTGCTGGTTCTCTGTAGTTGAGCTCTCAATCTGGCTCATTGCCGTTTAACGGGGAGGTGGGATTTTAGAGAGATTTTTCTTTTGCCCGGGCTGGCTTTGAACTGTATCCAGGGAGTCTTAGTCATACAAGCCCTTTTTTTATCTCCAATTGAGCAACAAGGAAAAACAACAGAGATAATCCATTTGTAACTCATTGAGAACTGACCAAAAACTGCTTGTTAAGGTTTTGCTATAACACTTAGAGAACATGAGATTTATATGCCATCAACTTGAATCACGCCATTTAATCCCACTGGCAAGTGAAAGAGAACACAGATAAAAGCAGTGTGGAATCCTCAGTCCCAGCAGTGGCTGTGTCCCTCATCCCAATTTGGCAAGTTCCATGCCATGCGATGGAGAAATCTAGGCAAGGCTGCAGTGGCATCTCTGGATAGACTGTCACATCTCGCTCTGGGTTGCCTGTAAATTTTCTATATAGATTGGTTAGGGTGTTTAAAATTTCCCAGCATTCTTGGCTCTGGTAGGCTGATGCCCTTCTGGTTTAAGCAGGGTGAAAAGATTTTCTTAATCACAAAATCCACCTGGCTAGCTCTGTGGCCACTAACATAACTATGGTGATTTAACCTGGAGTAACTGTTAGGATGGGACTATTCACATCCTCACAAGGCTCATAAATCGAGAGAGAGAGAGAGAGCAAAGGATCGTTAGTAGTGAAACCAGGCAGTTTGGGAACAGACTGTGGTGGCAGCTTCCTGTATCCACAGGCTGCCACCGTCCATGCGGCTAGCACATATGTCGACCTGTATCCTATAAAGCAATATATTAATCCTGGGTCAGGAAAGTTGAGGTTAATAGTCACATTTGTATGAAGCAATCCCAATTCCTTGATCATGAGAGTTTATGAGAACACAGGAGAGAAAAATGGGAAGGTAAAATCTTAATTTATGCCAAAGAATTGTTAAGACTAGATGCACACTTAACTTTTAACACACTGAATATAAAATAACACACTGGTTTTATACCATTGTACTTATACCACATGCTGTATTATTTGAACCCTATTTTTCATAGACACCTTTGTTTGCATCGAACATTGGGCTGAAAACCTATTGTTCTGCTTTTAAATCTTACCAACAACCACACATGCACACACACACACACACACACACACACACACACACACGGTCAGGATACTAAAGGTAGTGTCTAGATCACAATGAGGAAGGCAGTTGAAGCAAAAAAAGATTAGCATCAGGGTTTGCGTTCAAAGCCTAGACAGTACTGAGGCTACATTTAGAAAAGGCCTTGCCCTGTGGCAAGTGTGCAGCATGCCTAGCCCTTGTGTGTGTGCTGGATGTAACAGGAAGGAAAAGAAGGTAAGAAAAGCCATGATGACTTATCACAGGCTTTGGTATGAAGTTTCTCTCATTGAATTCTAAAGCAGGAAAATAGAGAACCATGAAGGTATAATGGAAGCCCTCATGGCTATGGTTCTGGTCTAGTTATGATTGCTCATTTATGGCAAGTGAAGGGCATGAATGGAAGTAGGGCCAGTAGTAAAGGTTTGGTGCCAGGGCCATTCAGGAAGAAAATCTGGCTGTCTAGTATGATTTTGAGAATTAGAAATTGTAGATAGTTTCTGAGCACTAGTAGCTTACTTCTAGTTAATTGGGAGACTGAGAATGGAAGGATCACAGTTCAAGGCCAGCCCAGGCAGAAAATGTCTACAAGGCCCCCTCTCAACCCATAACTGGTATACACCTGTCATTTCAATCTACACAGAGGCCAAGATTGGACAAGATAGTGGTTTTAGATCTGTTTGCGAAGTAAAGTCCAAGGGAGTTTATCTCCATGAAGGGAAACAATGCTATGTGGGTTCTTGTGATCCCAGGAGGCAGCCTAAATTAGGCAAGTCTCAGATGGAGCATGTGCCCTGGCAGGAAATGAGAGTCTGTTTCAAAAGTAACCATTGACAAAACAGGTCTGGAGGCATAGGTCAAATCGTAGAGTCAGCCTACCAACAAGCCCAAGTACCACCAAAATTATGTGTGGATATCTTTTAGATCTTTTCATGCATGGAGGGAGAGAGGTGTGATGAGGGGTTAATTATTATCTTGTCCCCAGAGAGGCAGGAGCTCCTGCCTCTGGGGTGGGTCTTACCTCGTTCCTGAGCCTGGCACAGTCCCACTTCAGTGATCTCCCGACACCAGGCCTGCAGCTCAGGGTCCCCTCTCACAACATCATCCCCCTGGTAGAAAAGATGGATGATGCCCTCCACGTACCTGTCCAGAGAAGTTAGCTGAGCTCTCTGAGAGCAGAAGACCCAACCTCTTTTCTCTGCACCTCTTTCCTGTCACCTCTGCTCAGCTACTGTTACTCTATGCAGTAGAGGGGTAGAGGGTGCAGAGATGTAGATCTCTCAAGACCTTCTCTTTGGTACAATTCCTAGATCTTCCTTCACATTAGTGTAGAAAATGATGAAGTGTGTGTTAATAGGAGTAAATACTGGATTTTTAAAATGGGAAGTTCTGAATGTCTTTTGGTTCCTTTCTCCTTCCAGCATTTTTTTCAATGAGCTTTTATATGCAGCAAATAATTTGAGAGCATACAAAAACATGAATTTTACTTAAAAACTACAGTATAGTACTGGTACAGTACACTAAAAATTTTTGATAGGCTGGGAATATGGCCTAGTGGTAAGAGTACTTGCCTCATATACATGAAGCCCTAGGTTCAATTCCTCAGCACCACATATATAGAAAAGGCCAGAAGTGGATCTGTGGCTCAAGTGGTAGAGTGCTAGCCTTGAGCAAAAAGAAGCCAGGCACAGTGCTCAGGCCCTGAGTCCAAGCCCCAGGACTGGCAAAAAAAATTTTTTTGATAAAGGAAACAATAATGAAAGTATCCATTTTAAATGTCTTCATGTATACTTTGTGTCAGCTATATACTTTTTTTCATGGTAATAGGATTTCATATTCTTTGATCAAACGCGCCAGAATTTACTCATTACCAATGAGAGTTTTCTCTTTCAAAACAGCCATCTGGAAAGGTTATATATTATTCATTTATTCTAGTGATGTCAACATTAACTTTATTTTGAATGTATTTTAAATGGCACTGAATCATACTTTGCATAGAACATTTGACCACTGGTTCCAACCTAAAGCAATTGGGAGGTAGGGTCAGAGGTGATCATTTTAAAAGATTTAAACTACAAACAAGAAAGGCTTTGAAGAGGATGCAGATTGGTTTACTTGTGCCTGTTGTAAACTGACTTTGAAGGCAATTTGCAAGGTAGAACATCTTATTTTTTGAGCCATGGATTACCGTTGAACAAAATTCCTGGCTCAGTAAAATCACCACTTTCCAGTAGAAGTCTCCCTTGAGATGTTTGCTTCCTGATCTGAAGAAGTACAAGCAATGAGGAAGTCAGATGTGGTGTGTGTGTGTGTGTATGTGTGTGTGTGTGTATGTGCTCACACATGCCCTGTGTGCGTGCATGTGTGTATGTGCATATGTGTACACCAGTCCTGGGGCTTAAACTCAGGGTCTGGGCACTTTCCATGAGCTTTTTTGCTCAAAGCTATCACTCTACCACTTGAGCCTATGTCAAGCTCTATGTCAAGCTTTTTGGTGGTTAATTGGAGATAAGAGTCTCATGGACTTTCAGATCTCAGCCCCCTCACTCGCTAGGAGCCATCGGCACTCAGCAGGAAGAGCTTTATACTTTTATAAAATATTATTTTATATGATCAGAAACACCTGGTTCTTCCCCTTAGAACTCCTTTGGTCTCAGCATGTGTGAACATTACATACTTTTTTAGAGGACTGTTGTTTAATAGGAAACAGAAGTTCCAGGAGTTTCCTGTAAGGTTGCTAGCCAGTCTTCTCACAAAACCCCCCGATACCGCCAGATGCCATGTTTTACATGCCTTCCTAGGTCAGATTCTCAGCCTTAGCCCAGTATCTAGATTTAGTCCCTTGGCCCTTTCTCCTTCCTATTCCTCAACTCTCTCCCAAACAGAGCTCTTTTCTCCTCCTGTCTGCATTTTCTTCTTTATACTTTGCTTTTGCCCTATGCAAACTAACACTACATCTCTTCCCCCTCCCCTCTCCCACACCTCCAATTCTAAGCTCCTCCTCACCTGGCAATGATCTCCCAGAGCCTTAAAGCATCCTGGGCATACAAAGCACTTGGGATTCCCAGCAGGCCCCGGGAAGCCAGGTCATCAGGGGGACAGAGGGAGCCATATGTCAGCTGAGCCACTGCCCGACGGAGCAGCTGCACAAGGCCACCTCTGCTTATGCTCCCTGCCTGGGACAAAAGACATGAACACTTGAGGGCAGCAACAAGGCCAGAAAACAATGGCATTCTACCCAAAGTGGTTTATGTGAGGCTTTTGGATTTAGAGACAGAGTTAAAAGAAATGGGCCCTGGTGGCTCACACCTATTTTCTAGCTACTCAGGAGGCTGAGATCTGAGGACTGGGGCTCAAAGCCAACCCAGGCAGGAAAGTCCATTAGACTTGTCTCCAATTAACCACCCCAAACTGGAAGTGACACTGTAGCTCAAAGTGGTAGAACGCTAGCCTTGAACACAAAGAGGCTCAGGGATAGCACCCAGGTCTTGAGTTCAAGCCCCACAACTATCCAAAAAGAAAAGAAAATAAATAGAAATAATGTGTTTCATTTTAGGGTTAGGACATGCACACAGAGTTGTGTTCCTGGCTCCTAAAAGTGACAGCAGGCCATAAGGTTCGATAAAGTTGTCCTATGTCACTGGACTCTGCTGGCTCACACCTACACTAGTAGGCTGAGATTGAGAGGAATGAAGTTTGAGGCCAGCCTAGGCAGGCCTCAAGACCCCATTTCAACCCATAGCTGGGCTCACTCTCCAGCAACTATGGAAAACCTATAGTAGCTAGATACTAGTTCAGGCATGTGCCTGATGGAACACGAGACCCTAATCCTAAAAACAACTAGTGAAAAATGGCTGGAGGTATGGCTCAAGTGGTAGAGCACCAGCCTAGCAGGCACAAAACCCTGAGTTCAAGCATCAGTACTGCCTAAATCTAACAAACACAAACCCAACTATCCCATCTCCCAATTCCCTCCTTACCTTATCAAATATTCCTCCATCTGACCGAAGTGAAGATCGGGCCCGGTTATTGATTTCCATGTTGTAGCACACATGAGGCACCAGGAGCTAAGGCAGAGGAGAATGGAGTGGATAGGGAATGCAGGCAATGACTGGGTCCTCTTTTCCTTGTAGAACCTGACATCCAGCATTCTATTGGCTTTCCTCTTGATACTTTTCTCTCTGTTGCTGCCTTGACAGACTCATTGGCTTTTCTGACCACTGCTTCTCATGGTCTCCCACTTCCATGAGAGGCTCTAGGGTTCAAGTCCAGGATTTGATACTAACCTAGATGTCTCCCCAAGATAACAAACCACTAAGTGTAAATCTTCCTTATCAACAACAGAAGATAATAGCATTTCTTATCTCCAATGCCTGTGTGAATGGTATTTGGAGAAGGTTTAGAACATTTTGGGGACACACCAAATGTACAGTTACAATTTAAAAACTGGCCCTAGACTTTTGATATTTTAAAAATACTTTATTACACACATCCCCACAACTGGCCTGACTACTCATTTTGAAGGTGACGTCTCCAATATTTAATTGTCTTGTTCTTACATTTTCAGGATATTTTAGGGCTGGGAGCTGGGTGACTCATTGATCATAATCTAAGAAGTCACATGTATCCTCCTACATTCGCAATTCTGCTCTCACCCCACTTATGCACAGCTAGGCTCCCTCTCCCCTCTTCACCTTGGCTATTAAAAAACAGGCTCTTGATCTTTATCAAGATTTCCTTTCTTCTATTTTGTCTTCTTTTTCTTTTCTTTCTTTTTGGTGCCAGTCCAGGGGCTTGAAATTAGGGCATGGACACTGTTTCTGAGCTTTTGTGCTCAAGACTAGTGCTCTACCACTTGAGCCAGAACTCTATTTCTGACTTTTTGGGGGGAGTAGTTTATTGGATATAAGAGTCTCTCAGACTTTGCTGCCTGTATTGTCTTTGAACCATAATCCTCAGATCTCAGCCTCCTGAGTAGCTAGGATTATAGGTGTGAGCCACCAGTGTCTGGTCTATTTTGTCTTCATTTTATCCAGTAGATATGAAGAATATATGAATTCATGCAGGCTTAGTGTTTGCATGGAATGGTGATGCTGGACAGAGGGAAGGACTCAAAAGATGACCCCAGGGGCTGGGGATATAGCCTAGTGGCAAGAGTGCCTGCCTCGGATACACGAGGCCCTAGGTTCGATTCCCCAGCACCACATATACAGAAAACGGCCAGAAGCGGCGCTGTGGCTCAAGAGGCAGAGTGCTAGCCTTGAGCGGGAAGAAGCCAGGGACAGTGCTCAGACCCTGAGTCCAAGGCCCAGGACTGGCCAAAAAAAAAAAAAAAAAAAAAAAAGATGACCCCAGGGCTGGGGATATGGCCTAGTGGCAAGAGTGCTTGCCTCCTATACATGAGGCCCTGGGTTCAATTCCCCAGCACCACATATACAGAAAATGGCCAGAGGGGGCGCTGTGGATCAAGTGGCAGAGTGCTAGTCTTGAGCAAAAAGAAGCCAGGGACAGTGCTCAGGCCCTGAGTCCAAGCCCCAGGACTGGCCAAGAAAAAAAAAATGACCCCAGTGCTAGGCTATCAAAACAGCTTATTAACATGAAACTTTATGAAAAAAGCTGTGTCTTAGAAAGTCCCAAACCCTCTGGACACTGGTGTCCCACTCCTGTAATTCTAGCTACTCAGGAGGCTAAGATCAGAGGATCTTGGTTCAAAACCAGCCCAGGAAGAAAGATCCATGAGACTCTTGTTTCCCCTTAGCTAGCAAAAAGCCAGAAGTGGAGGTATGATTCAAGTGGTAAAGCACCAGCATTGAGTGAAAAAGCCAAGCCACTGTGTAAGCTCCAGTACTGACACACATATACCAAAAAAAAAAAAAAAACTATATAGGAGAGACGATAAATGATTCCTGATTTTAATACTTACATCAATAATGTCAAGAATATATATATATGCAATATATATATATATATGCAATATATATATATATATATGCACACATATGTAGCACTTCTGAGTCAACCAACCCTATGCTGTAGCTTGTGTTATCTCCATTTAGAAAGGAGGTGCCTCTGGTGGGGACCAAGACTAGGATTCAGACCTTCACAGTCTGAAAGGAGAATCTTCACAGTAACGCTTACAACATTTATGGCCACAGCCCATATCTATATCCTGATTTTAGAAACTCAGCTGCTTGCCATGGGAAGAGGTTGTTATTGTGATAGGAGATAGCTATGGAGGGGACTGAACTAGTAAAGGATTTTGAGATGTGAAAACTAGGCAGAAGACAGTGATGCAAAGGCATCATGAAGTGTGGGTTTCTGTTCTTGATTTGTTTTTGTGCTGGTACTGGGGCTTGAACTCAGGGCCTCGGGTTGTCCCTTAGCTCTTTTTGCTCAAGGATGGGGCTCAACCACTTGAGCCATACTTCTGCTTCTGGCTTTTTGGTGGTTAACTGGAGATAAAAGTCTTACTGACTTTCCTGGAAAGCCCAAGCTGTCTTTGAACTGAGATCCTCAACACTCAATCTCCTGAGTAGCTGATTACATGTATGGGTTACCGGAGCTTGGTGGCATCATGAGGTTTTTAAAAGTCAGAATTTAATTAGTTCCATTAGTGTTCATCTTTTCTATGATACCCCAGAATATAACCACTTTTAAATAGGCAAGTTTCAGGTCAAAATGTGGATGTCCTACAGAAACATTACTCAGACACTTTGCATGCTAAATACTTGCCAAAAATTGAACACCTCATCTTTGACCCCTTGACTTTCTTCCAACTTCTCTGGATCTTACACTTGAAACATTTTTGTCCCTTTCTGCTATAACTGAAATGTCATAAAAACTTGCAAAACCCTTTAAAGCTAGTGCAAGTCTTATTTTGGTATCTTCTGCAAAGCAATAGATATTGGACTCACTGTGTATAAAGTTACTCTATTGAGATTCCAGAACAAGAGAATGGACTGGCTTTTCCCCCTCCTCCCAGGATGCTGCAGTTTCTACTGTGTCCTATCAAAGGTCTTTGCAGGTTTCCTCCTTTTTATATCCACCATGTTCACATGAATTCTTTATCCATTTCTGTCTTGGGTAGATTAAAGACTTTATTGAGCTACTTTACTAGTCCTTGTTTTCTGAAAAACTAAAGACATCTCAGATCCCCATTAAAACCAACTAACCAACTTTATCTCTCTCTTTGTAGCTCTCTCCTCCCCCCGCTGTCTCCATCTCTCTTCCTCTCCTCTACCCCCCCTTTCCTCCCCTCCATTTTCTCCTTTTTTTTGCCAGTTCTGGGGCTTGAACTTAGAGCCTGGGTTTGTCCCTGAACTTCTTTGCTCAAGGCTAGCACACTACCACTTGAGCCACAACACCACTTCTGGCTTTTTCTGTTTATGTGGTACTAGGGAGTCAAACTCAGGGCTTCATGAATGCTAGACAAGCACTTTATAGTGCTTTCCAATGAGTACCCTATCTGTTCATCCGATTGGGAAATCTACAGCAAAAGCAACATCCTTATTTTTACAAATCAGGTGTCTATTCTACTCTAGAACCACTGCTGGAAAACTGCAGTACACATTGAATAGACGCTGAATATTGACTTCATAGAATAGATGGGATTTATCTGTATTACTTTGTGAAACCACATGTGCATCTAGTTTAAAAGTATCTCAACTTTAAGCCAGGCACTGGTGGCTCACATCTGTAAACTCAGCAACTCAGGAGGCTGAGATCTGAGGACTGCAGTTCAAAGCCAGCCCAGTTGGAAAGTGTGAGATTCTTACCAATTAGCCATAGAAAAATCTGGAAGTGGAGCTGTAGTTCCAGTGGTAGAGCACTAACCTTGAGCAAAGAAGCTCAGGGAAGTTCCCAGGTCCTGATTTAAAGCCCCAGGACTGGCAACAACACCAACAAAAAAGTGTATCAACTTTAAAATCCTGTAAACATCCAAAATAAAAATCACAGGGTACAAAATCTTTTTGGGGTCTTCTCAGAAAACATTACAGATTCTTGGTGACTGTGCCTTTTGAATACCTGTTAAGTATAATGGGTTTTTGTTTTATGTTCTCAACTTGAACACTTAGACTTTTGAAATCCTCTACAGCTTTTTTTTTTTTTTTTTTTTGGCCAGTCCTGGGCCTTGGACTCAGGGCCTGAGCACTGTCCCTGGCTTCTTCCCGCTCAAGGCTAGCACTCTGCCTCTTGAGCCACAGCGCCGCTTCTGGCCGTTTTTTCTGTATATGTGGTGCTGGGGAATCGAACCTAGGGCCTCGTGTATCCGAGGCAGGCACTCTTGCCACTAGGCTATATCCCCAGCCCCTCTACAGCTTTTAATTATTCCTTCTTCTGAGACATGAAGTGGGACACGGGGTGCAGAGCCTGTACCTTGAAGATAGGGTGCAGTCCTGGGAGGCACCTCATGGTGGCAACAGCTATCACCTCACCCAGCAGGTGAGTGTTCAGCCAATGATACTGGAGTTCATGCAGTAGGAAATCTGAGTTTCAGACCCAGCATTTAGCCAAGAGCCAGGTAAGTGGAGGATCTGAGGGCAGGAACAATGTTGGAGTGGGAGAGCTGGAACTGGGAGGCTGGAGCTAGAAGAAAGAGGAGTTGAGCTTTCATTGACCTCTTATCATATGCAAGGCAACATTGTGCTCAGTGTTCTGAGAGACAGGGATTTCTAAGGCAAACCAGTTATCTCCTCAGAGGCTATAATCCACTTTGCTTCTCACTGGATGTGGTGCTGTGTGAGCACCATGATGGTTGGGTTGAGGTACTAGGAGGAAGGGGTCCAAATGAGGAGGAGGCCCTAGCATTGGCTTGGAGAAATGTAGTTGGGGGCTGAACTAGAGAGGTGGAACAGGAAGGAGAAAGGTGAGAATGAAGCATTCATGGTACCTATCAACTAACTCTCTTTGGAAATTTCAGGAGTAAAAACTCATCAATACTAAGGGATACAAGATGATTAAAAATACAAGATGAGGGGCTGGGGATATAGCAAGAGTGCTTGCCTCGTATACATGAGGCCCTGGGTTCAATTCCCCAGCAACACATATATAGAAAATGGCCAGAAGTGGCGCTGTGGCTCAAGTGGCAGAGTGTTGCCTTGAGCAAAAAGAAGCCAGGGACAGTGCCCAGGCCCTGAGTCCAAGCCCCAGGACTGGCCAAAAAAAAAAAAAAAAAATACAAGATGATTAAAAATATCTATTGTTCAACAGATGCAAAGGCTGCTGTGAGCCTTAGTACTAACAGAGGCCATGATGATTGTCAGAAAGGGACTTCCAGATGAGGAATGATAGGCTGCCAGCAATTTGGACATGCTTTGAGATAGACCATTCTAGGTGATGAAGACAAGGGACAGAGGCCTTTGTCCCTGGGCAAAGGATAATGTGAACAGAGTTCATGTTTGGGGGAGATTTCCAGAACACTTACCTGGATGACCATGGGACATAGCTTCCCACTGCTGTCCATCTTCAGCATGATGAGGGGGGCAGCCAAGTGTAGCTTATGTACTTGGATCTCATTGGCTGGAATTCCATCTAGCCGGATAAAGTCAGCCTCAAACAGAGAATCATTCTGGGGGAAAAGATCAGTGTATGTACGGTTGGATTCCAAACTCAACCTCCAAAGGGCCAGAGCAAAAGAAAAGACATGTACAGACTTCTATCTAGGTTCTTGCCATTTTTTCTACTTCTATAGTTGAGTCAGAGTAGCAGAGCTGAAGGAAGAATCCAGAGCAACAGTTCTAAGGCATCTTATTTCACAGGGGAAAAAAATGACAAGAAGCAGTGGAGTCTTCGCTTGATACATGCAATCTGTTTTTAGTGGACAGAGTTATAAGGATTTAGGGTTGTCAATCCATTCTACTCTGCAGATTTGCTAAGGCTATCCTTTGTCAAGATGATCACATTCTTTCCTGAAATGTCTCCTAATGGTCTATTATCTTGTTGGCTGCCATTGGTCCTGTATTTCCCCCTGCATATCATATGAATCTCTAGATTTTCCTAGCAGAGGACTCTAGTGCGGCAGCGTCCATTCCTTCATACTCACCTTGTGGTCTATCCTCACCACTTCTGCTGGCCACACTACTGAAGAGAGAACAACCATGTATGGGAGGAAGTACCTGGAGTTTTTTCTCCAACTGGGATTGAAGCTCTTCTGTCCCAGAGGGCAACACAAGCCTGGAGGGCAGCGAGGTGGAGCGTCTCAACAGCATGGAGTTGGCGCCATTGAGGAACTGGTAGCCAAAAAGCTCATCATCCTGCCAGCGCTGGTGAACCTTCTCTGTGTCGTGGAGGTGGGGGAGGAGAAAGAAGATATCTACTATTGGTCCCTCTCTACAGGAACTACCCAAGGGTTATAGAGATGTGATCATCTTTTACTCAGACTTGAGGCCTCTATGAGACCACTAGGCACACTATGTTCGTATTTGACAAGAAGTTCTTATTTTGTCACACATGAAGCATAACAGGTAGGCCATCAAAAATGGCCATCAAGACATTATAAAACGGGGGCTGGGGATATGGCCTAGTGGCAAGAGTGCTTGCCTCGTATACATGAGGCCCTGGGCTCGATTCCCCAGCACCCCATATACAGAAAATGGCCAGAAGTGGTGCTGTGGCTCAAGTGGTAGAGTGCTAGCCTTGAGCAAGAAGAGGCCAGGGACAGTGCTCAGGCCCTGAGTCCAAGCCCCAGGACTGGCAAAAAATAAAAAAAAATTTAAAAAAAGACATTATAAAACAGTTGGGCCCGGGTGACTCATGCCTGTAATCCTAGCTACTCAGGAGGCCGAGATCTGAGGACTGTGGTTCAAAACTAGCTTGGGCAGGAAAGCCCTTGAGACTCATCTCCAATTAACCACCAGAAAACTGGAAGTGGCACTGTAGCTCAAAGTGGTAGAGTACTAGCCTTAAGCAAAAAAGTTCAGGCACAGCACTCAGGCCCTGAGTTCAAGGCCCACATCAACAACAAAGAAAAGAAAGAAAGAAAAGAAGAGATGACTATCAAAGGTTATAAAGACTTAGAGCCACTAACCAGCCAGAACACTCTTCTCGCGCCAGTAAATCTGATCAAAGTCCTCCAGATGGTTCCAGGATGCCAGGAAGGTACAAACATGCTTGGGGGCAACTTCCAGACACCTATGACAAGGTTAAGGATGAAACTGCCAACTTTCCAAATCCCATCTGTTTGGGGATCTGACAGCCTGCCACCCACTTCCACCATTTCCGTACCCTGCACTGACGGCCCATTCAAAGTCCTGCTTCTTCTCCTCACGGAATCTCATATTTAGGGGTAAGTCATCCTTACAGTCTGCAGCTATGGACAATGGCAACCCTTCTTTCCAGATGGCCCAGCTAAAAGATGGGGACAGAGCATCAAGAAGGTGGATTGAAGTCTGCTAGAGAGAGGGGCAGGGAAAGGGTGGGGTAACCAGGAAGCCTGTGGATGAATGATCACCAGTAGATCTGATGTCTTTCCTCCAGTTCCTTCTCTCGATATTTCTGGAAGACAGCTAAGGCATTGTCTCCTCCTGCCAGGCGAGCTGGAGAGATATGAAGAGGGCTGATCACCTTGCTTTATCCAGTCTCATGGTACAAATCCCCTATTTCTTAATTATTACCACATCATATTCTTACTCCTTTGTCTCTAACTCTTGTGATTGCTTATCATTTATATTATCCTCATCCAGCTTCTTTTCTTGATTTCACCAATCTTAGCCATGATAATTGTCTTGGGATAAATATATAATGTTTGCCATCCATTCTTAACCCTTAACTCAAATTTCCCTACCTGTTCCTTTTCTTCCGGATCCACATATTCTCTTAAAACCCTGCTGTGGCTGCATCTATCCCATATTGTTTCTTTTTAATCACTCTTGTCCTTGTCATCTGTCCATAGCTTCCAAATCTGTCCTAGCTTCCAAATGACATTCTAATTCACGACACTTCCATCCTGAGACTGTTTCTGATCTTCTCTCATTAGACTTTCATAAACTAAGGAAACTGACCCTTGACTTTGCTATCTCACCTGTCCTAGAGGAAAAATGGCTTCTCTTCTTTCTCTCTCTCTTCCTTTTTCTTTCTTTCTCTTTATTTCCTTCCTTCTTTCTTCCTCTCCCCCTGCTTTCTTTCTGTGCAGGTACTGGGGTTTAAACTCAGGGTCTTGGCACTGTTTTTTAACTTTTTTGCTCAAAGCTGGCATTCCACCTCTCAAACCACAACTCCATTTTGGCTAGGTATTTGGAGATTTGGCTAGTTATTCGAAGATAAGAGTCTTATACAGACTTTTCTGCCTGGGCTAGTTTCAAACTTCAGTCCTCAAGCCTCAGCCTATAGAGTAGCTAGCATTACAGGCATGAGACAGTGGGCACCTTCCTTCTTTCCTTTCCTTTCCTTCCTTCCTTCCTCCCTCCCTTCCCTCCCTCCCTCCCTCCCTCCCTCCCTCCCTCCCTCCCTCCCTCCCCTCCCTCCCTCCCTCCCCTCTCCCTACTTTCCTTTCTTCCCTTTCTGTTTGGAAGATACTTTCTTGTTTCTATGTTTACCTGTTACCTCTTCACAACATAGTTTGTATTTGTTAACCTGATCTGTTCCTAATTTTACCTTACTTTTGTTCATCAGTCCCTCAGAGGTGCCTGTTGTTTCCATTCTTTCTTTCTCCTCAGTTGTCTCTCTTATAATTACAATGAAAGTCACAAGTTCTATATTTGCTCTTTTCAGTCATCCCCACCTTCTGCCTATCTCCCTGTCCCTCAGTATGTCATGCACATTTTCCCAACTTTTCTAGTTCTAATCATACTATTCACTCTGTCATCTCTCTCCACTGGAGTCACCTGTCATCTGTGAGTCCCTGGGCTCCTCACCTGTCCTTGCTAACTCCTTCTGTTAGGTTGGCTTTTCTCTTCCATCACTGTTACAACTCCTGTCCCCAATCTCATCTTGTTGGAACACTGGTTCTTCAGATCACTTATCCTCTGTCACTGTGTTTTTTTTTTCTTTTTTTTTTTTTTGGCCAGTCCTGGGCCTGTCCCTGGCTTCTTTTTGTGCTCAAGGCTAGCACTCTGCCACTTGAGCCACAGCGCCCCTTCTGGCCGTTTTCTGTATATGTAGTGCTGGGGAATCGAACCTAGGGCCTCGTGTATCCGAGGCAGGCACTCTTGCCACTAGGCTATATCCCCAGCCCCTGTCACTGTGTTTTATTAATAGACTTTATATTTTTTCCCCTGGTCCTGGGGCTTAAACTTAGGGCCTGGGCCCTGTCCCTGAGCCTCTTTGTGCTCAAGGCTACCACTCTACCACTTGAGCCACTTCGGGCCTTTTCTGTTTATGTGGTGCTGAGGAATCAAACCCACGGCTTCATGTATGCTAGGCAACCCACTCTACAGTTAAGCCACATTCCCAGGCCTGGATTTTCTTTTTTCTTTGATTCCACCTTTCTTGCATCCAAATACCAATCCTTGCACGTCCTTTCTCTGCATCCCCTCTGAGCCTCCCATCCCGCTGCTCCCAGCACTCTCCAGCCAGTCCCTGTGCCCACTTTCCCGATGCTGCCCGCTCACCCATGCCCTCTGGCAGGCTCACCATGCCCTAGACCTGAACCCAGTGGTAGCAGGGGAAGGCCACCTCAGCACAGGCTCCGGGGCCACGCACCGTCATTCGGTCTCAGAACCAGGCATCATCCACTAGTGCATGCTCTTTGTGCAGCTTCATGAACTGCAGTGGCACCAAGTCTTAGGGGATTTCCAGGTCAAATTCCTCCTCCTGTGGGGGCCCAAATCGCCAGACTTAGCAAGGACTGGGGGAGGCTGCTCTGAGGACAGGACCTCCCCTTGGCCAGCTTCAGTTTACCAGGCCTGCACCACCTCACACCACCTGGCCAGTGGATCTCAGGGGACCCGCTGCAGCCAGAAGAGGCTTGCCTGACTGGTGGACCATCGTCATCCTCACCTGCTTCCCACAATCCACTGAGCTTCCTATTGGACAACTGGACGTGTTTTTATTCTGGCTCTGGGCCGTTTGGAGTAGGAGCTGGAGGCTGCCAGTCCCAGGGTTAGGGGAAGAGAACCGCCCAACCCAAGCCTATGGCCCCCAACCTTGTCCCTCCCTGTATCCCAGCAGATTCCCCACTCCGTGGAAGCGCATCCCATCTGTCGTGGTTGTACTGCCACTGACTCCTCAGCCTGTCCGTCACTGCCCCTCGTTGCCCCCTCCACGGTCTTAGCATGCAGGGGGCCTGGGTCCCACTCCACCTGGCCAGGGGCAGGCCGCAGCTGCAGCTCCAGCTCTTTCTCCCGCGCTCGTCCACAGAATAATTTTTTGTTGCTATTAGAATGTGTTTAAAAAAATTTTTTTTTGGAACAGTACTAACTCAATGAACAAAACAGATGAGAGAAAACTCCATGATGGGAATATTCAAATCAGTAAGCAGATATATTTTTTTCATTAACTTTTAGGATTTATTTATTTGGTGGTACCTACCAGTCATCGAACTCAGGTCTTTGCACAAGCATTCTATCATTTGAGTCATACCTTGAGCCCTTTTAGGTTCAGGTTATTTTTCAGATAGGGTCTTTTTATTATTATTTTTTTCTGGGCCTGAGTTCTGAACTCAGGACCTGGGTGCTGTACCTTAGCTTTTTCCCTGGAGATATATGTCACAGACTTTCCTGCCAAGGCTGGCAGGGAATCCTCTTCCTCCCCCTCCCCCTCTCCCCCCTCCCCCTCTCCCCCCTCCCCCCTCCCCCTCTCCCCCCTCCCCCCCTCCCCTCTTCCTCCCTCTCCCTTGCTTGCTTTCACACCAAAGCTTGAATCAGGGCCTGGGCACTGTCCTATAGTATTTTGCTCAAAGCTAGAGCTCAATCACTTGAGCCACAGATCCACTTCTGGCTTTTGTGTAGTTAATTGGAGATAAAAGTCTATGGACTTTCCTGTCCTAGGTAGCTTCAAACCATGAGCCTCATGTATCAGCCTCCTGAGTTGCTAAGATTACAGGTATGAACCACTGGCGCCCAGTTTTTGTTTTTAATGACCCAGTTTTTGTTTTTAATGGTTGTTTTAGCAACCATACTCTTCTTAGCCACAGCTTTAAATACACTTATTTTCTGACAAAAGTAAACATTTTTCAAATCTTTTGGCTTTGCTGTTTTTTGCTACTAATTCTTACAGCAAATCTGACTGGAGCAGGCATGCTACTAACAGAATTCTGTGATGATTTGAATTTTTAAAATCCAATTTATTAGCTCATTACCTTTTAACTCAGCCTCCCACAAAATCCTGGGGCATGGGCAAAATGTAGACAGATAGTTCACTAGATACAAGACAAATGCTCTCTAATCTATTTCAGCAGGCCCTCATTTCCATCTGATGCCTGATGGGTTTGATCTTCATTGTCTCCATTTGTATCAGCATTCTGGTCTTCGGAGCACCCACCAGTATCACCTATTCAGCTCTGCTTGTAGCATTCTAATCTTTCTTTAGTATGTTCTCCAAAAAGTTCCAAATTCCTACTTAAATGATTACAGAGCCTTCTGAACACCATTGTTAGGTATAATCACAGAAACAGCAAAACTTGTCTTCTAGGACCAATTTTCTATGTTAGTTTTCTATTACTGTAAAAATACCAAAAATAGTCTAATTAAAAGGAAGAATGACTTGTCTTGGCTCATAGTTTCCAAGAGTCTTGTCCATGTTCACTTGGTCCCATTACTATGGGCTAAGAGGTTAGGCAGAACAATCACAAAAAGACCACTGGACGGCTAGGCATGATGGCTCACACTTGTAATCCAACTATGCAGGAAGCGATAGGTAGGAGATTGAGATCCCAGGTCAGCCCTCAGCAAAAATGTGAGACCCCATCTGAAAAAGTAACTAAAACAAAAAGGACTGCAGATGTGGCTTAAGGGGTAGAGTGCCTTCCTAGCAAGCATTAGGTCTTAAAGTTAGTCATCAATGCTGCAGGACAAAAGAAAGGATCATGGGATAGAGCAAAGCTGCTTCCCCCAATGGCAGCCTAGAAGCAGAGAGAGAGAGCAGGGTCCAGGAGCTGACATCCCTCAGTTTGTGGGGTGTGCCCAAAGGTACCCCCTCAGTCACCTTCTTCCTTCTGCGGGACTCTACCTCCTAAAGACTGTGCCACCTCCTAGGAGCTCCAGATGTGACAACTAAGATTTTAGCATATAGCCTTGAGGGACATTTCAGATCCTAACAATACAAAAATATTTCTTTATGGAACCACAGCCACTTTTCTAATCTGTATATCTGAATCTTTATACAATTTTCTCATAAATCTAAGCCAAGTGCAAGGCAACATCTTGACCAATTGTCAGGTTGCAGGGCCAGAAGAACCAGACCATAAAGGAAGCAAAAGGGGTGGCACTTGAGTTCCAGGAACTCTCTTCAGATTTTAGAAAAAAACATACAAATATTCTGTCTTTTATGAGTCTATCTTTTCCTCTCATATCTTTCATCTTATATCTATGACTGCTTCAACTTCAACAGGTGGAGCGGTTGGCTGTGAGGTAGACTTCTATGTCCTTGTTTGCTTTCCTACTACTTCCTTGTCACTGGTCCCCATAACTCTGTGTTGTTGGGACCCAATTTCCATTTTGTTACTTGATATTACACATCTAAACAGGAAAAGGACTCTATTTTTTGTTGTTAGTTGTGGAGCTTGAACTCAGGGCTTGGGCACTGTCCCTGAGCCTCTTTGTGCTCAAGGCTAGTGCTCTACCACTTGAGCCACAGTGCCACTTCCAGTTTTTCAGTAGATAATTGCAGATAAGAGTCTCATGGGGACTTTGCTGCCTGGGCTGGCTTTGAACCACAATCCTCAGATCTCAGCCTCCTAAATAGCTAGGATTACAGACTTGAGACATTATCACCATTCTGACTTGGGTTAGATGGAACCTCAATATTGTTTTGATTTACACTTCCTTTGTAGCCAGGGATGTTGAACATTCCTTCCTGAGTTTATTATCCATTTGAACGCCTGAAAAGTAACTATTTAGCCCCTTTGCCCATTTATTGATTGGGTTAAAAATTCTTAGGGGATTTAGTTTTTTAAGCATCTTCAGTACTCTGGTTATTAGACCATTTTCAGATGGATTGCTGGCAAAGATCTTATTCCATTCTGTAGGCTGTCTTTTCAGCTTATTGACAGTGTCCTTTGCCATGCAGAAGCTTTGTAGCTTAATGCTTAATTCTCTTATGGAAATCCTTTTGTGTAGAAATTTCCTTTTTTCTCTTGCAGCCTTCAGTATCCTCTCCTTGTTTTCTACTCTATGGGCATTAAAAAAATAAAAGAAAAGTCTATGTATGACTTTTTGGCGGATAATTGGAGATGAGTCTTACAAACTTTCCTGCCTGGACTTGCTTTGAACCATGACTCTCAGATCCCAGTCTCTAGAGTAGCTAGGATTACAGGCATGAACAATTGGCACACAGCTTATTCAACTTTTAAAATCTGTGTCTCATTGCATTCTTTTATTTGTTTGTGTTCTCTATGTTCAGTTACTTGCTTTACAGGTCCTTCTTCAATTTGCTGAATTTTTTTTTTTTTGTGCTAGTCCTAGGGCTTGAACTCAGGGCCTGGGCATTGTCCTTGAGCTTTTTTGCTCAAGGTTAGCACACTACCACTTGAGCCACAGCTACACTTCTGTCATTTTTTGTTTGTTTTTGTTTTTAGGTGGGTAAATGGAGTCTCACAGACTTTCCTGCTTGGGCTGGCTTTAAGCCATGATCCTTAGATCTCAGCCTTCTGAGTAACTAGGGTTGTGGGTGTGAGTCATTGCACCCAGCTTCATTGAATATATTTATCATCATTCCTTTGAGTTTTATGTATGATGTTTCCTATGCTATCTTTCTGAGATTTGTTGTGTATAGTGGCTTGAGGTATCATGTTACCTATTGTGCTTATATTTGTAGTATTTCTACGTTGAGATTTACTTGAGGACACCTTGTGGTTTGGTATGAGTTGCCTAAGTTTCTGTTGAGTTCATCTCTATCTTTTCACAGCAGTTGGTATAAGCCAGCTTGGTGTGGATGTGTATTGCAGTTCTAGCAGGTTCACTAACTCAAAACCTGACTAAATAATGACAAAAGTAGAGCATAATAGTAAATAATATCTGTATTCCAGACACATAATAGACATGGGGTGCTAGGAATTTTATATGGTGCCAAAGATGGCCAGAAGACTAAGGATGCTATGAATAAGGAATAGTACTTTGCTATTATGAGTAGAGAGGAGCTGGGCACTGGTAGCTTACACCTGTAATCCTAGCTACTCAGGAGGCTGAGATCTGAGGATCTCAGTTCAAAACCAGCCCAGGCAGGAAAGTCTTCGAGACTCTTACCTCCAATTAACCAGTGAAAAGACAGAAGTGGAGCTGTGGCTCAAGTGGTAGAGTGCTAGCCTTGAGCAAAAGTAAGCCCAGGGACAGCATCTAGGCCTCAAGTTCAAGCCCCATGACTGACAAAAAGAAAAAGAGTAGGGAGGGTGTGGGGAAGGAATACAGTATAGAAGATGGGGCCTAGGGGAGTAGAATGTACAATTCAAGACATCTGTTAAGGGGTTGGGAATGTGGCTTAGTGGTAGAGTGCTTGCCTAGCATGCAAGAAGCCCTGGGTTTGATTCCTCAGCACCACATAAACCGAAAAGGCCAGAAGTGGTGCTGTTGCTCAAGTGCTAGAGTTCTATCCTTGAGCAAAAAAGCTCAGGGACAGTACCCAGGCCCTACCTTCAAGCCCCAGGACTGGCGCAAAAAAGAAAAGAAGAAAGAAGAAGAAGGAGAAGAAGAGCAAGAAAAAGAACAAGAAGGTGGTAAAGTAAATTAACAGTAATAACAAAGTAAAATCAAATGAAATTATAATTTAAGGGAAAAAGGAAGAAGCTTTCATCTTTCTTTAGTGGCTTTAGATTTACTAATTTTTATTTCAACTAGTATCTGTCTAGTTTTGCCCATACTTTTTTGCTTCCTGTTCTTTCTTCCCTGTAATCCTTGCTTGAGCTTACCTTTCCCTTCAACTCTGTAGTGACCTTTGGTCTATAGAGAAAAAGGAAATGGGGTTGTCAACAGGTTGCCATCATCCACAGTTCTTTTGGTCCTAGGGCTTGAACTCAGGGCCTGGGCGCTGTCTCTGAGCTCTGTTTTGCTCAAGGCTAGCACTCTACCACTAGGCCACAGATCAAATTTCAGCTCTCTAGTGGTTAATTGGAGATAAGAGCCTCACAGACTTTTTTTGCTGGGGCTGACTTCAAACCGATTCTCAGATCTCAGTTTCCTGAGTAGCTAGGATTACAGGCATGAGCCACAGGTGCCTGGCCTTTTCTTTTTTAAAATTAAAACAAAAAGTGCTCCATAGGGGCTGGGGATATAGCCTAGTGGCAAGAGTGCCTGCCTCGGATACACGAGGCCCTAGGTTCGATTCTCCAGCACCACATATACAGAAAACGGCCAGAAGCGGCGCCGTGGCTCAAGTGGCAGAGTGCTAGCCTTGAGCAAAAAGAAGCCAGGGACAGTGCTCAGGCCCTGAGTCCAAGGCCCAGGACTGGCCAAAAAAAAAAAAAAAGTGCTCCATAGAAGTGTCAAGCTCTATAACACACACACACACACACACACACACACACACGTTATATAACTATTGACTCATTTCCCTAAACATCATAGAAAGAAAGCTATTCTCAAACCTAAGAAAGATGTGTTTATCAGTCTCATTGATAGGATGTATGCAAATGGGTGACTTTGGTCAGGAGAAGCAGTCCTCCCCAGCTGGGCAGAGAAGTCAGGAGGGAAACTCGGACCTTCTGCTCTTATTTCTGGGTACATAGTCCTGAAATAAGCAGTTCCTGTCCCCATACCTACAGTAACTCAGAGTTTGATCTGGGTGAACCTAATAATAATATCAAGACAGGGACATCAATGCTGTGCTTATAGGGTATAAGTAAAATAAGTATAACAAGAAATATAGGCTTAATTTTGTGTAAGTGCCAATCCTTAACTAAAGCATGATAGTATTTCTTTTTAGCTCAGGGTGTAACAACTGTTAGTCCATTTTGTGCTGCTACAGAACAGTTGTATGTAACTAGGGAGTTTGTAATGGAAAGGAATTTACACAGAACAATTATAGAGACTGGAGAACCAATATATTATCATCTGGAAAGGCCTTTCTTGCCACATCATAACATGGCAAAAGGCATCACACGGCAAAAGGATGAGGGAAAGAGGGAGTCCACTACTGGAATGGGGCATTCATGAGGGCAGAGTCCTCCTGGCCCAAACACACCTTAAAGGTCCCACCTTCCAATATCATCACAATGGCTATTAAACTTCAGCATGAAATTCAGAGGGTGGGCAAACATTCATTTACAGATTACAACAATTAAAATGAAGTAATTTCCTTTCTGGAACACTGTTTTATAATATCTTTTAAAATGAAGTGTATGTACTGAGAAATCTTACAGTGTAAATATAAATGCTCTGCCTGTAAAGCAATCTATAGATATAAAAATATTCATTAAGCATTTATCAAAGTTGTGACTACTAGTAGTAACATAAACTTTTAGGGAAATTCTAAAAGCTGATGAAAAGAATAGTTAGTAAATCCTAAGTAGAAAGAACAGTGCTGGAGGAATTACAATACCAAACTTCAAGCTGTATTACAAAGCTATAGTAATAAAAACAGCTTGGTATTGGCACAAGAACAGGCCTGAGGACCAATGGAACAGAACTGAAGACCCAGAAATGAACCCGCAGGACCATGCCTACTTAATCTTTGATAAAGGAGCTAAAAATATAGGATGGAAGAAAGATAGGCCTCTTTAACAAATGGTGCTGGCAAAATTGGTTTAACACCTGCAACAAATTAAAACTAGATCCTTATATATCACCCTGCACCAAAATCAATTCCAAATGGATCAAAGACCTCAAAATTAAAACAGATACCCTGAAAACACTACAAGAAGGAGTAGGAGAAACACTTGGGCTCCTTGGCACAGGATGAAACTTTCTTAACAAAGGCTCAAAATTGCAAGAAATCAAAGAAAGGGTGAACAGATGGGACTGCATCAAACTGCAGAGCTTCTGTGGGGCAAAAGACATAGCTTGCAAGATAAACAGAAAGCCCACAGATTGGGAGAAGATCTTTACCAGCCATACAATGGACAAAGGCCTCATATCTAAAATATATGCAGAACTAAAAAAGTTAAATTCCTCCAAAACAAATCCTCAAAGAACTAACAGCCCCCTCAACAAATGGGCTAAAGACCTAAAAAGAGACTTCTCTGAAAAGGAAATGAGAATGGTCAAGAGACACATGAACAAGTGCTCTACATCAGTGGTCATAAAAGAAATGCAAATCAAGACAACACTGAGATTCCACCTCACCCCAGTAAGAATGTCCATTATCAGGAAAACAAACAATAGCAAATACTGGAGGGGATGTGTCCAAAAGGGAACCCTACTACATTGTTGGTGGGAATGTAAACTTGTTTAGCCTCTCTGGAAAGCAGTATGGAGATTCCTCAGAAGGCTCCCTTATGACCCAGAAGCCCCACACTTGGGCATCTACCCAAAAGATTACAAGCAAGACCACACTAAAGCCACCAGCACAACAATGTTCATCGCAGCACAATTTGTCATTGCTAAAATATGGAACCAACCTAGATGCCCCTCAGTAGACGAATGGATCAGGAAATTGTGGTACATATACACAATGGAATTTTATGTCTCTATCAGAAAGAATGACATTGCCCCATTCGTAAGGAAATGGAAGGACTTGGAAAAAATTATACTAAGTGAAGTGAGCCAGACCCAAAGAAACATGGATTCTATGGTTTCCCTCATAGGGAATAATTAGTACAGGTTTAGGCTAGTCACAGCAGAGGATCACAAGAGCCCAATCGCTATGCCTTTATGAACATGTAAGGTGATGCTAAGTGAAATGAACTCCATGTTGTGGAAACAAGTGTTATATCACTGTTGTAATTATTTTCAACATGCCATGTGAAACCATAGGTTTTTGTTGTTGTTGTTGTTGATGATGATCCTCTTGTATCCCCTTCCTGTGGTTGTCCCCATGCTATCACTGTATCTCATTTGAGTACCCTGGATACTGTATATACTGGTATTAGAACTAGGGAAGGGAAAGGGAATATCAAAATCAAGAGACAAAGGATAAAAAGAAAACTACTCCAAAATCAATACCTGCAAAACCATTTGGTGTAAACCAACTGAACAACTCATAGGGGGAGAGGGAAAGAGGGAAAGGGGAGGGGGGGAAATGAGGTAACAAATTGTACAATAAAAGTACCCACTGCCTTACGTATGAAACTGTAGCTCCTCTGTACATCACTTTGACAATAAATAAGTAATTATTCAGAAAAAAGAATAGATATCCACCCAGTGATCTGAATATTCTTATCAAGTAGTCCATTCCCATCATGCATTAGTAATTGCATCATGTCTTGTTAAAAAGCCATTTCCAGGAAAATAGTTATACTACAATCTCAGTTTGGTAGCAGAAATCACCATGTATAAATGAGTCTACAAACAGTAAGAAGTAGAAGTATGGAGATATGCTAAGCTACTAAATTTGATGCCATCTCTTTGGGTAGGTTTTGGGAGGTGGAAAACAGAAGAGGAAAATAACCATACAAGCTGAATTATTCCCAGCCCAGATACATATGTAGAAATGTTAATCCCTAGTACCTCATGATGTAACTGTATTTCAAGACAAGGATTTTAAGAGGCAATTATAATGAAATGAAGTCATACGGGTGGGCCTAGTCCATGAGACTCATATAAGGAAGAAGATGTCCATCAATAATTGAAGACAGAAGTCAACCCTGCCAACACCTTGATTTACAGACACTGGGCTCCAAAACTATGAGGAAATAAATGTATGTTAATTACGCTACCCTTTCTGTGGTAATTTGTAATACAAGTTTTACAAGGAATACACTGTCTTGTAGTTTTTATGTTCACCCCAGCCCTCTTTCCAACTCTGATGCTAACTTTAACCCTCTGGCCAGGGAATCAGGTTGCCAATCTGAGTGTTGGGATTGGCCCAGACAGGCCATGCTTTCTCGGATTTTTCTTTCCATCTTGAACAAGCAAAGGCCAATGGCCAAAATGGTGTATGGAAGCCACCGAGGGCTAAGAGGGGGTCACAAGAACCAGTTCTTGGGGGTGCATTTCTTATTACCATTCCTCTTTCCTGGATTTTACACTCATTAGTTTCTCAGCTTTAGTCATTGCTTTCCTGTTGTTGTTGGTCTCTGCTTTTCCTAGATGGCCCAGACTTTAAATTTTTCCCTCCCAAGATGCTCTTGTTTGTGAGATGACATAACAGAGCTGTCACAAAGGTCTGTACGATGCAGTGAGGACGTCTCATGCTGTGATACAACTAGGACTGTAACACACGCCATATCACCTGTGTTCTAAAAGGTTTTCCTACCACAACTCATTCATCTTCTTTTCTTTCTTTCTTTCTTAATTTTTTTTCCTTTTTGTCTGCCCTGGGATGTAGGAACTCTAAGACTGAGCTGTGAGACAAGTAAAGCGCTAAGAGGTTGGAAGGCCACCTTGTCAGTACTCAGAAAGCTGTAAAATGGACCTGGGAAAGTCAAACCGACAAGAGAAAATAAATAAGTTATTGATGTTTAAGTTAGATCTGTTTGAACCCTATAAAACATGAGACCTTGGGAATAAGAAGAATGTTTATGTTAAAGTGAAATGTTTACTGCTTCCCTCTGTTCCCTAACAATAAGGGAGTCAATTATGTATACAAACCATACCTCTTGTTATTGGCTATAACCACTAGACTGATACCCTGTTTTCTGCGCATACCTGGAGTCACCTCCCCTGTACTGAACTAAATAAACAAGCTTGCTTATGGAGCTTGGGGTCCAGAAGCCAGTGAGCATCGAATCCCCCCGTTCCCTCTCTTTTTCTCTGTGTATTTTCTTATTTTGGGGGGTTCCAGTATCCCACTGTAGGGCCTGGGCACTACCCCTGAACTTTTGTGCTCAAGGCTGGTGCTCTACCACTTGGAGCAGCAGACCCATTTCCAGCTTTCTGATAGTTAATTGGAGACTTTACTACCCAGGCTGGCTTTGAACCACAATCCTCAGATCTCAGCCTCCCGAGTAGCTAGGATTACAGGTGTGAGCCATCAATGCCCAGCTAGAAACAGCTTTTTTTAAAAATTAAATTTTATTGACAAGGTGTTGTGCAAAGGGGGTACAGCTACAAAATAAGGTAGTGAGTACATTTCTTGTGATATCTTACACCCTCATTTTTCTTTCCCTTCCCTAGATCAGATAGGCATATATACAATATCCAGTGTACCAGTGTATCCAGTGTAGAAACAGCTTTTTAAGTTACATTCTTAGGGTTTTTCTCACAGATCATGGTTTTCTGTGTTACTTTGTAATTTTGTCTTTACCTGGAGTATTAGCAGATGTACCTGTCTGGGTTCTTACACCTCAGCATATTCTCTCTGATTCTTTTTTAAAGCCCCAGAGTACTCTGAAAAGAGGAATTTCTTTTCCAAAAATTAGTATCTGCTTCCTTATCATTTCCAATTCTGGCATTTCTTATTTTCTGTCATAAAATGTTATCAATTCCTAGGAAATAAAATATTGCCCATTGTCTACTCCTATGCCACCCAGCTTTTATTCACGAAGTATAGATATTTGATGTGGGCATATTCACCCAAACCTAAGCTCATACCCTGTTACATAGTTTTATTTGAAGCAATAATAGCAGCGTCTTCTTAATTTGATAAACTTAAATTAAAATCCCAGGCCTAAAATCTGAATGCTTTCTATAAAGAAATTAGTATCACCCTGATGTGCTTGTAATGATATTAAAACACATTTCAGAAAGTAAAGAGCCAGCCTTAAATAAATAAAGGTAAGGGGCAGTGCCCAAGCCCTGAGTTCAAGCCCCAGAACCAGCATAGACAGACAAGCGACAATTGGATTATAACTCAAAATATGAAATAAGTATCTACAAGCTGATTGAATACATAAATGAGTGGCAAGAATAGACTTCTTCCCCCACAGAAGTACTCCAATGATTCATGTATATATTTGGTCCTCATGGAATTGAATTTTGAACTCCCACTAATCAAATCCTTTTCTAAGAATACCACGTGGCTGGGGCAAAGTAACTTCAGCAGTGGAAACCTGAAGAAACTCTGCCTTGGTACTGTTAACACTTCACCTAACATCAAGAGTGACAAGTCTTATTTTTAGTACGTGCCCTTGATATGGTGCAATAAACATAGCTCTTACATTTATAATCTTCTCAAGACCCATAATACACAACTAAACTTCAGAAAAACATTTAAAGCATTCTAAGTATTGGACAGTCTACAAATTACTTAATACATACTCAAAACTGTCCATCATTAAAACCTAGGAAGTCTGAGAAACTGTCACAGACAATGAGAGCTTAAGAACACATGATGGCTCAATGTCATTCAGCAAACCTTGCATGACAAGATAAAAGACATTAGATAATAACTAAATAAATCCCAAATAATGAATAGATTTTAATTAATAATAGTGTACCAGCTTATGATGAATAATTTTTACAAGTGAACCATACTAGTATCAAATGTTAATAGCAGAAACTGGGTGTGGAATATATACTGGGGGTGGGAATTTTCTAATATCTTTCTAACTCTTTTTTTTTTTAATCAAACTACTTTAAAGTAAGTTTAGTTTTGGAAACCCACTACATTATCATGTACAATGTAGTTGCTGTGAAATTGAAGTCAAATTATTTTTCCCTTACAGCTCTTTCTCTTTGAGAGCATTTAGAATGTCCTTTGTGTTTAGCATTCCTTAATTTCCTATGCTATTTTCAGGTGTGGATAATTCCATGTCTGTTCTATTGGTCACAGAATAAGCCCTGTGAATCAAATATCTTTATCATTTCCTGATGCCTTCTAGAAATGTTTCTTGTTCTAGCTGCCACCTACTTGAGTTCTTCAATTGAATTCATTCAATTAAATACATTTAGTATATTCTTGTATAAAGTGTTATATATATATATATATATATATATATATATATATATATATATATATATATGTTAGCTAATTTTATGACTCTTGTATTTGCTCATGATACTAATAACTAAAGTCTTTTCCTCTTTTCTTTTTTTTTCTTTTTGCCAGTCCTGGGGCTTGAATTGTGGGCACTGTCCCTGAGCTCCTTTTTGCTCAAGGCTAGTGCTCTACCACTTGAGCCATGGTGCCAATTCTGGCTTTTTCTGTGATTAATTAGAGATAAGAGTCTCACAGACTTTCCTGCCTGGGCTGGCTTTGAACCTCAGTCCTCAGATCTCAGACTCCTGAGTAGCTAGAATTATAGGCATAGAGCCACTCGTGCCTGGCCTTATTTTCTCTCTCTCTCTCTCTCTCTCTCTCTCTCTCTCTCTCTCTCTCTCTCTCTCTCTCTCTCTCTCCTTCTTTCTTACTGGTCCTGGGGCTTGAACTCAGGGCCTGGGCTCTATCCCTGAGCCTCTGTGTGTTCAAGCTAGCACTCTACCATTTGAGCCACAGCACCACTTCCAGCCTTTACTATTTATGTGGTACTGAGGAATTGAACCCAGGACTTCATGCATGCTAGGCAAGCACTCTCCCACTAAGCCTCATTCCCAGCCCCTTATTTTCTTTTAAATGGGCATCCTCTTTCTTTCTTCTTTCCCTTCTCATCCTTTATATTAGGGCTTAAACTTAAAAGCTTCATGCACTCAGTTGGCTTTCTTGCTCATGGATGGCTGGTGCTCAACCAGTCACATTCATTATTTTTATCAGCTTATATTAAATTGTCCACAGTAAAGGACTATCCAATGATGGCATTCCATAATGCATATATATGCTCCAATTTACTCCCTCTTCTACTCTCTTATTTCCTTCTGCTTCTCCCTTTTCCTTTTCCCTACCACCTCACCCATCAGCCCTCTTTATTTTCATGACCTTAGTCCCCTCCCAGCTTCCACAAAAAAAGAGAGCGCCTGTGATATTTATCTTTGTGGGACTGGCTTATTTCAATTAGGATGATCATCTCTAGTTCCAGGAGTTTACTAGAAATAATTTATTCTTCATAATGTCTGAGCAAAACTCTATTATATAATAAATAAAACATTTTTCTTTATCCATTCCTTAAGACTTGAAACTTTGAAACTATTGGAGGAAAACAACATAGGGGAGAATTTTTCCTCACCTTCCTATGTGTATTTATTATACCCATTATACATACATACATAGATATGCGTATATATGAATACATGTACACACACATATGAAGGTCCAAGGTCAGAAAATTTCAGACACCAATTTAACCAACTCTAGGTAGTTTCTCTCATTGAATTTTTATCACTAAACACTTAGAAGAAACAATAATGTAAGGGAGCAACTTGCCCAGATTTTTATTGGACAGCTTTTGCATTTGGTGGTATAAAGATAAATAGGAATGGAAGACTTCAGGAATATATCCACACATTTCACTCATCTCCCATGAATGGCTTTTGGGTATCTCTGGCATTAATGCACTATGTTTCAAAGCTGAGTGAGTTATGAGTGAGGTAATGAGTGGTTGCTCCATTTCACAGGATTTAGAGTCCAATGTTTCCATAGAGGTCCCTCTACAGTCCAGCTATGGAAAGACAGGACTTGTTATTTGGTGGGGGTGGGGTGGGGGGTTGTCTGAGATTCCAGTTCCTATTTGCAGGTTTGACATCAGATCCCTTGATCATTTCTCTTACCCATTTATAGAGGCCACCCTGTCACACAACTGCAGCAGAAATCGCAGAGGGTTCATCATTCAAATTGTGTGGCAATGAAGCCCTAGCTGAGGCATAGAAAAAGGAAAGAGTTGATCAAAGTCAGCTCAAAGTTTTCCAATTATAGAAGGTTTATTGAACCTGGTACAAAAGAAGGTCTTCAAAAACTAACATTACCGTATGGTCCAGCAATTCCACTTCTGGGTATAGATCCAAAAGAATTGAAAGCAAAGTCCTAAAGAAATGTCTGCATATGTATGTTCATTGCAGCACTAAACATGGTAGCTAAGAGATGGAAGCAAACCAGATGTTCACCAGCAGATGAATAGATACATAAAATATGTATATGAGCCTGATTAGAGGAACTCACCTCTCCTTGGGATTTGGGGCATGAGTTAAACACTGTTATAGTAAGTACTATTCAATGCTACTAGAATGGTTCTATGTAAAGTTTCCTTCAAGTCTTTTACATTTCAAATGTTTGGCTTCAATAATCATAGAAATGCAAACAAAAGTAATTTGCTTTTTTCTCATGGCCAGGGTTATCTAAAATATTGTTTATAGTTGTCAAGAATCAAATGGGGGCTGGGAATATGACCTAGTGGTAACAGTGCTCACCTCGTATATATGAAGCCCTGGGTTCGATTCCTTAGCACCACATATACAGAAAATGGCCAGAAGTGCCGCTGTGGCCCAAGTGGCAGAGTGCTAGCCTTGAGCAAAAAGAAGCCAGGGACAGTGCTCAGGCCCTGAGTTCAAGGCCCAGGACTGGCTAAAAAAAAAAGAAGAAGAATCAGATGGTTGTAACTGTAGGTTTATTGTTGGTCCTCTATTTGAGTCCATTAGTGTATGTGTCTGTTTTTGTGCCAGCTCATGCTGGGTTTGTTACCTTAGCTCTGCAGTAAGCTTTGAACTTGAGTATTGTGATGATGCTAGCATTCTTTTCTTTCATTTGGAAATGCTTTGGCTGTTTGGAGTCTTTCGTGTTTCCATGTGAAATGTACAATTCTTTCTAGTTCTGTGGAGAATTTCACTGGAATTTTGATTATGTTGAATCTATAGATCAATTTTGGTGATATTCATGGCAAACCTAAAGGTTCATTGCCATTTTCTGAAGCAGGAAGATGCCCTAGTTAACGAATACATTGCCAAGCCTGCAACCTTGCTATCTTTTTTCTCATTCCATAAAAAGTACTATGTGCCCCTCATCTCCTCTAGGTAGATCCCCTGAAGATATTCTTTGGGGCTGGCTTTGAATGAAATGTATAGGGTCCTTCTACTCTTTGCTTTTGAATTTGGGACCCTAAATGGTGGGCCTGTGTTGCACTACACTCACTGGTTGTGGGGACAGCCCTACACACTTCTCCCGCCCAAGGGAGGCAGAGTGTGTCCCGGTTGGGGCTAAGCTGAGATGAAGTAGGACCGTCGAAACCACCCATCCCAAGCCCCCCTTATGTTTAAGAGCAGACACTGGACACGGAGATTTCGGGGAGCCATCTGATGGACTACTGGCTTCCGAAAGTTTTATTCAGGTGAGGGGTTTATATAACAGTAATGACGAGGGAGGGGGAGGGACTGACCAGGTGCTAACGATAGGCTGGTGAGCATGTCCATCACGGTGATGTCACGGAACTTCCTGCAGAGGGGGAGACCACAGTCCCCCCAAGGACCCATCCCCGGCTCCATTACGAGACATGTGCTCGCAGACAAGAGGCGGGGCTGGTTTGGGGGAGGTTCCAGACCCGGGGAGAAGGTGGGAGTGGCTAACAGCCAGCAGTCCCAGGTCTTAAAGGTATAGCCATCCCCGACATTCTCCTCCTTTTTTGTTTTTTAAATTAGCAGGAGATGCTGTAAACATATGGCATATGTAGGCATGAGGCAAATGCTGACATAAGATATATATGGGGCCTCTTCCACAAGGGGGGGGGGTAAGTGAAGGGGCCACCCATTTGGCTCAATCCGGAGAAATTGGAGTCCTTAGCCCATTTCTGCACCACTCAAGATAATGCAGGCATCATTCCCCTCTTCTGGTGGTGAGGCAAAAGCAGGTCGAAGCTCTTGGCAACTCTGTTAGTCCATAGCAGCCAAGGTGCTGATAACTTAAACACATGTGGTTAGTAAAACATTTTTTCATATGCATTGAGGCAAGGTACTATATCCTAATGCCTATTTTTTAAACATTTTTCTCATAAACATTGAAGGCAAGGCACTAAACCCTTGCGTCTACTTTTTAAACATTTTTTTTATCACAAACACTGAAGTAAGGTGTCTAAACCCTCACACCTATCTTTCTCTAGTGTGAACCCCTAAACTCAGCAGCAGGGTGAAAGGCAAAAAGGAAACAACAAGGTAATAATACTCCATTCCAATTTTTGCAAGGCTGCGGGCAATATTGCCACAGCAAAACATTGCGCTGAGGACTCCAGGCGGAGTCCAGGGAGCAAGCAGGGCTGGCACCGGTCCACCACTAATGTACATAGGCAGGCTTCCCACAATTCCATGGAAAAACAGGAAAAAAATCCACCACGATCTCTGTTTTCCTAGAGAGAGAGAGCAAGGAGAGACATTTCTGCAGAGCGAGTGCTCCGGGCTTAATTTCCCAATCTGGAAAGGTACATACAATGCTCCTTCCCTCACTGTTCTGGGAATATTTAAAAATTTTTTATGTAAATTTAAGATAATTAATTAAGATATTTAATGTAAGCATAGCTGTCCTTAACTAGTCATGTGGCTGTTGCCCCCTTTTTGTTTTTTAAAAAATGACACAGGAGGGCACCAGGCTGGGAGTATGGGTGAAGGTCATTTCTTCTGGAGCTACTTGCTGCTGAAAGGGGGAAAAATGGTCAGGGGCCCCTGATTTGCCTGGCACTGTCCAGTTTGGTTGGTAAAAGTATTAGGAAGTTCCTAGGGCTGGGGCCTCCAGGGTCCAAATATGTGTTGGGCACAGCAGTGTAGAAGGATGATGGCCTTGAACTGCAAGTTCCCAGGTGGTGACCTCAGTGAGGGATGTTATTCTGTTAAAAGAGACTTTTGAAAAGGTCAGGCAAAAGACTGACAAGTTCATAGGGCAGTTAACATGAATGGCATAGGAGAACATACCCTGGGCATAAGCCAGAAAAGTTCCATTTAGAACATAAACCCAATTATGTCCAATTACAAGGAAGGAGGGATAGCTGAAGGAAGTGTTTAGGGATAGTGGTCCGGTTTGGAGTAGCCAGTCAAAGGTTAAAATAAATATATATATACATATATACAACTGGCAGGAACAGGAAAACGGACAAGTATGAGCACTGGGTGGGTACAACTGTTCCTCCTGATCTCCCAGCTCTGATTAGTTTTGAAAGAGCGAGATAAGGCGCCTCTATTTAGGATGTGACACCATTTTCCTCTTACTCCTCTCCATATCCCCGTTTCCTGGACTGGCTGAGTCCCAGGAGTTCAGGCGCTTGTTGCTGGGATGGCATGCTCCCATCAGCATTCACGGGGTTTGAACTCAGGGCACTGTCCCTGAGTACTTCTGCTCGAGGCTAGTGCTCTACCACTTGAGCCACGGTGCTGCCTTCAGCATTTCTCTGGTTCTCTTGAGCCAAGCTTTCAGTCTGGCTCTTTGCTGGTTAATTGGGAGATGGAGTTTTAGAGAGATTTTTCTGCCTGGGCTGGCTTCGAACTGCAATCTGAGGAGCTCTCACCATAAAAGCCCTTTTTCATATCCAATTAACGCAACAAGGAGAACAATAGAAACAGAGCCCCATTTGTGACTTGTCTAGAATTGACCAACACTGAATGAGATCTATGTGCTATCAATTTAAATCATACCATTTGATCTTACCGGCAGGCGGAAGAGAGCAAAAATGAATGATAATTGAGAGGGAAAAGATTCAGGATAATGTAAAAGTCTCAGCTTTAGCAGTGGCTGTGTCTTCCATCCTGGCTTAGCAGGCTTCATGCCATGTGTGATGGAGTCAGGCAGGAGAGATCTGGGCAAGGCTGCAGTGGCATCTCTCAAAATCTGGATAGATTGTCACACGTCCTGCTAGATTGCCTGCAAAATTCTACACAGACTGGTTAAAGACATTTAAAATCCCCCAGCATTTCCTGGTTGGTTGTTCTGAGTATTCTCTGGCTTTTGGAGGGTGATGCCCTTCTGGTTCAAGCAGGGTAAAAGAATTTTTCTAATCACAAAATCCACTCGGCTAGCTCACATTTTTTTTTAACCTGTATTCTGTGAAGCAAAACGTTAATATTGGGTCAGGAAAATTTAGGTTAATAGTCACATTTGTATAAAATGATTCTGATTCCTCGATCTTAAGAGTTTATGAGAGCACAGAAGAGAAAAATGGAAAAGTAAAATCTTAACTTATACCAAAGAATTGTCAGGATCAGAGGTACACTTGACTTTTAACACACTGGTTTTACATCTTAGACACATTTACTTGTACCCAAACATGACCAGTTTGGGTTTAAAATCTGTTTTTGTTTTGTTTTTATAAGTTTTACCAACAGATACACATAGACATACAGACAAGCTCTTAAAATTGTTTTTTTGATTGCCCATATAAGTTTTCTGGAATTCCAGTGGCAAATGATATTATTTTGCCCATAATAGAACCACGTGGTCAGATAAAAAAGCAAGAGAAACCTTTTCTAGGAAGTAAAAACTTTCACAGTTTATCTGGCAAGGAAATGAAGAAGCCACGTTTTGAAAAAACCAGTTTGAAGACAGGACATAAACAGAACATAGACACGCGGCATGGCTTAACACAGCAAGATATCTTTAAGCCCCTGCCCAGCTCAGGGGAATTGCAAGGCACCCACGAATTGCAAGGCCACAGCTACAGAATTCAGAGTGGGGGCAGGGTTACCAGGAGCTGGAGGCTCCAAGTCCCTGCCCAGCCTCCAGGAATTTGCCACGCCCATCACCGGGGGGTGGGGGCAGGAGGAGGCCACCCCAAACCTATCACCCATGGCCACTGAGGGCTCCGGCGGCAGCAGCGGCATGCGTCCTGGGCTGTGGGGTTAACGCTCTGGGAGGCCAGAGCATGTCCTGGTTGGGCCTAAGCTGAGATGAAATAGGGCCATCGAAACCACCCATCCCAAGCCCCCCTTACGTTTAAGAGCAGACACTGGACACAGAGATTTCGGGGAGCCGTCTGATGGACTACCGACTTCCAAAAGTTTTATTCAGGGGAGGGGTTTATATAACAGTAATGACGGGGGAGGGGGAGGGACTGATCAGGTGCTAGCGATAGGCTGGTGAGCATGTCCATCACGGTGATGTCATGGAACTTCCCGCAGAGGGGGAGACCACAGTCCCCCCAAGGACCGGTCCCTGGCGCCATTACGAGACATGTGCTCCCAGACGAGAGGTGGGGCTGGCTTGGGGTAGGTTCCAGACCCGGGGAGAAGGTGGGAGTGGCTAACAGCCAGCAGTCCCAGATCTTAAAGGTATAGCCATCCCCGACAGGCCTGGATAT
Organism: Perognathus longimembris pacificus; assembly: GCF_023159225.1. NCBI lineage: Eukaryota > Metazoa > Chordata > Mammalia > Rodentia > Heteromyidae > Perognathus > Perognathus longimembris. The sequence continues at coordinate 7,534,983 of NC_063177.1, forward strand.
CTGATTCTGATCATACTCATATTGCCATGCGTGGAGCCCCATACCAATTTACCACACCAACATACAAGTCTACAGCCTCATTTTGCACTACACCCCACAGTGCAATGATGAGCCCAGCCCCTCAGCCCATGCATGCCCCACACTACAGGAAGCAGGAAATTCACCTCAATGTGGGCAGCCAGGGGTGGGAGAAACAGACCAAAGAACTTGCTCCCTCTGTACCTGAATTCTGTGTTCCCTCACTTGCCTGCCACTGCCTCAATGGATGGTCACCCTGAGGCCCAAGTCACTGCTAGGTCTGAGGCACATAGGACTCAGCATGAAGGCTACCAATGCCAGAGGCCCTACCAGTATCTGTGTTTCTATACCTAAAATTAGCGGGTTAAAATTTACAATTTCCAAGTAAAGAAATAGGTTTATATCTCATAAACATGTACAAAATTGTGCCGGGCTAGATTTACCTCCCCTGGTGCGGGGATGCTAAGCTTACTCCCTTATCAGTGCTCCCCTTTTCACCCTCTCCCCTGGGCACCTGACCAGCAGGCGGCCAAGGTGGAATGAAGGGACACAGGCTAGCCTAAGTTGCACGTGGCCGAACGAGATCCCCTTTTCCTCCCTCCTTACACACCAAGGAAGCCAGGCACAGACGGATCTCGGAAACGCTTCGGAGAGCAATCCAATTTAATTGGGAGGGGCTCACAGTAATATAGTAGTGATGACGAGGATTGAGCATGAGCTGGCGATAGGCTGGCAAGCTTGTCCATCTAAGAGCAGCTCCCAAGGACCTCCCTCATGGGCTAACATCACTTCCCATAGTACTGCCCTGTGGGCAAAGCCCGCGCGAAAAGGGAGCACACGTGCTCGCTGGCGCAAGGTGGGGGATGGTCTCAAAGCTACCCCTTCTGGTTCCGGACGGAGAAGGAGATAGGTGTGGCTCATTTCCACACAGCCCCAGGGCTGGGGGAAGGACGCTCTCCTCGGCCTTCCCCCCTTAAGGCCAAGATGAATCCCCAACAAAATTGCATGCTAACAAACACAATAAATAAAACTAACAAAAAAGTGAAGATGATTTGAATAAACAGAAAGGTATATCATGTTCATCAACTGGAAGTCTCAACTAGTTAATGATGGTAATAATCCCAAAATCCTGAAAAGATTTCTTACAGATATCTATTTGAATATTATAAAATTACTGTGTAAAATGCAAAAGAACTTGAAGAGCTTAATACTTTTGAAAGAAAAACAAAATGATAGGATAACCATTCCAATACCAAGACTAATATGTATCTTTTCACATAAGACTATGTCATATTAGTGATGTCTACACACAGGGACCCCAGAACAAAAATCCCAGATATAAACCTATACAAATAATCCTAGTGAGTTTTAACAGAAAATCGAAACCAAATCAATTGAGAGGGGCTAGAATTATCTTTTCTTTGTTTCTGTTAGACTGAGACTCAAACCAAGTACCTGAAGTTTTGTCTTTGGCTGGTGCTCTACCGACTGAGCCATGCCTCCAACTCACACATTATCAACTAATGTTCCTAGAACAATTAAATAAATACATGAATAAATACATGACTCTCAATATAAAGCATAATTAAAAAATAAAGCGTTAAACTATGAAACATGTAGGCAGGTGCTCTTGCATATTGTTTCTTATTTATTTATTTAGTGTGTGTATGTGCATGCGTGTGTGTGTGTGTGTGTGTGTGTGCGTGTGTGTGCAGGCTGGCAGTGAGGTTGGAACTCAGGGCCTGGACACTGTCTCTTCACTTTTTAACTCTAGACTAGTGCTCTACTACTTGAACTATACCTTCACTTCTGGCTTAGTGCTGGTTAATTGGAGATAAGAGTCTCACGGACTGTTGGGGACTGTTTTGGCCTTGGTGGGGGAAGGGTGCCAAAAGCGAGACACTGCCCTTCCCCCAGCCCTGGGACAGTGTGGGAGGGAGCCCCTCCCACCTTCCAGCCTCAACCAGAAAAGAAGCCCCCCGCCCCTGAGGGGCAGACATGTGTGTGCCACTATGATAGGGATTGTCCAGCCCACAGGGGAGGTCTCGTGACATCACCTGATGGGCAGTCCAGCTTGGCCAATGGCCCAAGTCCTTTCCTTTCCCACCATGACCGCTATATAAGCCCTCCTCCCAAATTAAAGCCTTTGAGATGCATTCCACCATCGCGGCATTTCCCTGAAGTCTTCTTCCTGTGTCAGTAGGGGCTGGCGATGAAGGGGACTTCGGCATCCCACTCCAGCTTAGAGCAGTCTGGTAATGGCTCGGGCATTTCCCAGGAGATGAAGGGGAAAGGGTCCTCAGAGGCCCGACATGTTCTCCCCCGGAAGATTGGGTGAGAAGGGGGTCCGGAACCCCCCATCATAGGGATCCATCAGATCCCTACATCTGGCGCCTGAACGCGGGGCAGAATCGCATGGTCGGGAATTTTGGGGTACAGTACATGGTTTTCAGGAGTGGGACATGTCCTCCAAATGGGGGGAGGCATGCACAAAGAGCAGGTGGGCTCGCAGGACACAGCGCCAGAGTTGCCCCGCCATGGCGATCTGGTGCCAGGCGGTGGAGGGAGCGGGACGCGCATCCCGCGGAGACTTAAGCAGCGGTGGCAGTGATTCCGCGCGCGCCGGGGAGCGGGGCGAGTGGTCCGGGCCCCGTGGCTGGCACAGTGGGGGAGCGCTGGGGATGGCGGTGGGAGCCCTCGCGCACCTGGCGTGCCCAGGTCCCCCATCTGCGATTGGGCCGTCAGACACGGTGGAGGCTCACGGCGAAAGCATGTGGTCGCCGCCAGAACACAGCGGGAGCTGGGTTTGGGGCCAGCAGCGTGCGCTGGGGCCCATGTGGCCTCGGGCAGCGGTGGCGCTCCAAGCCACCTGGGCCGGAGCCTCTGTTGAGGTGCGCGGGCAGCAGCAGCAGCAGCAGTGGCCTGGGGCAGCTCGACCTGCTGCAGCCCGGTGACCTCGAGCAGTGTGTAGTTTTGGGCGGAAACTGCTTTGTGCCTGGCTCCCTCCCCCTGCCTTTAAGGGAAACAAAAGAGTTGATGGTTGTTAAGCTCAGAGGTTCGGTTGAGTTCTGCCTGTTGTTGGTTGAATCCTGTTTTCTCTGGCTGGTCAATGCACATGGTGCGCAATGGAGTCCTCCATTTTGAAGGTGGAGTCCCACCCATTTCCCCAGGTGAGGGGCATGCCAGACTCCCCTGGCCTGGGCGGGGACTCACACTAACAAGCCTCCAGTGATTGTGCTACAGATGGGAGGGGCTAGCGCCCCGCCGTGCTTGCCTGCACGTTGCCTCTCCAAGTCAGACTTATGGCTGCAGGCAGGGTTAAAGCCAGGGAAAGCTTCAAGTTGTGAACTAAAACAAAATATTAAAGAGAAAAACAAAGTTTTGATACGGCAATAGGTAATTTGATTGGACTTCCATGTTTACCAGTTCAAAGATACAAAAACAACTGGAGGAGTTTTTCTAAATGGATAAAAGGGTTTGCTTGTCTGCTGTGATTTAAAAAATTGTCATGTTGGGAGTGGGTGATTAAGAGAGGTTTCCTTTTTGTTTTTTTTTTCAACCACGTGGTTCTATTATGGGCAAATTAATAACATTTGCTACTGGAATTCCAGAAAACTTAAATGGCCAATCAAAGCAATTTTAAGAGCGCTCAGGTGTGTGTGTGTGTGTGTGTGTGTGTGTGTGTGTGTGTGTGTGTGTGCGCATGTGTGGTTGTTGGTAAGATTTAAAAGCAGAACAATAGGTTTTCAGCCCAATGTTCGATGCAAACAAAGGTGTCTATGAAAAATAGGGTTCAAATAATACAGCATGTGGTATAAGTACAATGGTATAAAACCAGTGTGTTATTTTATATTCAGTGTGTTAAAAGTTAAGTGTGCATCTAGTCTTAACAATTCTTTGGCATAAATTAAGATTTTACCTTCCCATTTTTCTCTCCTGTGTTCTCATAAACTCTCATGATCAAGGAATTGGGATTGCTTCATACAAATGTGACTATTAACCCCAACTTTCCTGACCCAGGATTAATATATTGCTTTATAGGATACAGGTCGACATATGTGCTAGCCGCATGGACGGTGGCAGCCTGTGGATACAGGAAGCTGCCACAGTCTGTTCCCAAACTGCCTGGTTTCACTACTAACGATCCTTTGCTCTCTCTCTCTCTCTCTCTCTCTCTCTCTCTCTCTCTCTCTCTCTCTCTCTCTCTCTCGATTTATGAGCCTTGTGAGGATGTGAATAGTCCCATCCTAACAGTTACTCCAGGTTAAATCACCATAGTTATGTTAGTGGCCACAGAGCTAGCCAGGTGGATTTTGTGATTAAGAAAATCTTTTCACCCTGCTTAAACCAGAAGGGCATCAGCCTACCAGAGCCAAGAATTCTGGGAAATTTTAAACACCCTAACCAATCTATATAGAAAATTTACAGGCAACCCAGAGCGAGATGTAACAGTCTATCCAGAGATGCCACTGCAGCCTTGCCTAGATTTCTCCATCGCATGGCATGGAACTTGCCAAATTGGGATGAGGGACACAGCCACTGCTGGGACTGAGGATTCCACACTGCTTTTATCTGTGTTCTCTTTCACTTGCCAGTGGGATTAAATGGCATGATTCAAGTTGATGGCATATAAATCTCATGTTCTCTAAGTATTATAGCAAAACCTTAACAAGCAGTTTTTGGTCAGTTCTCAATGAGTTACAAATGGATTATCTCTGTTGTTTTTCCCTGTTGCTCAATTGGAGATAAAAAAGGGCTTGTATGACTAAGACTGCCTGGATACAGTTCAAAGCCAGCCCGGGCAAAAGAAAAATCTCTCTAAAATCCCACCTCCCCGTTAAACGGCAATGAGCCAGATTGAGAGCTCAACTACAGAGAACCAGCAAAAGGCTGAAAGCAGCATCGTGGCTCAAGTGGTAGAGCACTAGCCTTGAACAAAAGTGCTCAGGGACAGTGCTCAGGCCTCGAGTTCAAATACGGATGGGAAAATACAACTCCAGCAACAAACGCTAAAAGTCCTGGGACTTAGCCAGTCCAGGAGATGGGAAGGTGGAGTGGAGTGAGAGGAGAATGGTGTCATATTATCCTAAAGGGATCAGAGCCGGGAAATCAAGAGAGATAATTCCTGTCCATTTTCTTCTTTTCTGCCAGTTGTATATATGTATATGTATATGTGTGTATATATATATATATATATATATATATATATATATATATATATATATATATATATATATATATATATTTATTTTTTGCCTCTGACTGGCTATGCCAAACCGGTTTTCTATCACTAAACACTTCTTTCAGTCATTTCTCCTTACCTGTTCACTTTACAATTGGGTTTATGCTCCAAATGGAACTTTTTCTGGCTTATGCCCAGGGTGTTTTCTACGTCATTCATGCCAACCAGCTCTGAGAACTTGTCAATACTTTGCCTGACCTTTTCAAAAGTCTCTTTTGAGGGGCTGGGGATATAGCCTAGTGGCAAGAGTGCCTGCCTCGGATACACGAGGCCCTAGGTTCGATTCCCCAGCACCACATATACAGAAAACGGCCAGAAGTGGCGCTGTGGCTCAAGTGGCAGAGTGCTAGCCTTGAGTGGGAAGAAGCCAGGGACAGTGCTCAGGCCCTGAGTCCAAGGCCCAGGACTGGCCAAAAAAAAAAAAAAAAGTCTCTTTTGACAGAATAAAATATCTTGCTGAGATTACAACCTGGGAATTTGCCGTTCATAGCCGTCACCCTAACACAGACCTGAACCCTGGAGGCCCCAGCCCTGGAAACTTCTGGGTATGCCCAAGATACAGGAGTTGGCCAGAGGAAACCATAGCACTCTCTGGCCCTAGTGACCATTCTTGTGGTAATGATGGGAACTTTTGCCAGCCACACTGGACGGTGCCAGGCTGACCAGGGGCCCTTGATTACGTCACCCCCTTTCAGCAGGAAGTAGCTACAGAAGACAAGACCATCACCCATACTCCCTGCCTGGTGCCCACCGGTGTCATAATTTTAAAAAACAAAAGGGGGGGGGTATTCCCCAGGATTAATTAAGGATAGTTATGCTTATGTTAATTATCAAGAAATTTTAAATCATCCCGAATCAGTGTGGGATGGAGTACTGTATATGTGTTTTTCCAGATTGGAAAATTAAACCCAGAGCACCTGCTCTGGAGAAATGTTTTCTTCTTGTTCTCTCCAGGAAAAGGAGGACCATGTTGGACTTCTGCTCTTCCATGGAAATATGGAAAGTAGGACTGCATACGGTAGGGGGCAACCAAGCTTCCTTTCCTTGTTTGCTTTCTAGATTCTTTCTTGAGCATCTCATGGCTCAATGTTTTGCCGTGGCAATACTGCCTACAGCGTCACAGAAAGAAACTAAAGGAATTTTGCACCGTGCTTCTTCCTTTCCTCTCCCCCTGCTGCTAGACTTGGGGAGTCCCGTTGGAAAGAAGATAGGAGTTGAGGGTATTGACACTCAACCCCAATGTTCTATGATAGAAATGTTTGAGAAAAGTAAGCGCAAAGGTTTAGCGCCTTCACTTCAATGTTTATATAAAAGAATGTTTTACTAATCACTTATGTTTGAGTTATCAGCTACTGTGAACTGCCAGGAATGCCAGAGTTTCAGCCTACTTCTACTTCACCACCAAAAGAGGGCTGATGTCTGCATCTTCCTGCACTTGACAGAAACCAGCTGAGGATTCCGACTTCTGGGCAAATCCAGACGGATGGACCCTTACCTACCCCTCACCCCAGTTGTGTGGAAGGGGCCCCACAGATCTTATGTCAGCATTTGCCTTATGCCCACACATGTCATGTATTTACAGCATCCCCTGCTCATTGAATAAACAAAAAGGGGGAGATGTGGGGAATGTTTTGGCCTTGGTGGGGGAAGGGTGCCAAGAATGAGACGCTGCCCTTCCCCCAGCCCTGGGACAGTGTGGGAGGGAGCCCCTCCCACCTTCCAGCCTCAACCAGAAAAGAAGCCCCCGCCCCTGAGGGGCGAACACATGCATGCCACCATGATAGGGATTGCCCAGCCCACAGGGGAGGTTTCATGACATCACCTGATGGGCAGTCCAGCATGGCCAATGGCCCAAGTCCTTTCCTTTCCCACCATGACCGCTATATAAGCCCTCCTCCCAAATTAAAGCCTTTGAGATGCATTCCACCATCGCAGCGTTTCCCTGAAGTCTTCTTCCTGCATCAGTACGGGCTGGCGATGAAGGGGACTTCAGCATCCCACTCCAGCTTAGAGCAGTCTGGTAATGGCTTGGGCATTTCCCCGGGAGATGAAGTGGAAAGGGTCCTCAGAGGCCCGACATGTTCTCGCCCGGAAGATTGGGGGAGAAGGGGGTCTGGAACCCCCCGACATAGGGATCCATCAGATCCCTACAATGGACTTTCCTGCCCAGGTTGCCTTTGAACCATGATTCTCAGATCTCAGCCTCCTGAGTAGCTAGAATTGTAGGTGTGATCCATCCCCCCACCAAGGGGCTGGCTTTTTCATTTTTAAATCAGTGTACATTAATTGTGCAAAATGAGGTGTTTTATTCTGACATTCTCACCCACTCATATGATGGACCTTGAGCATACTTATTTCTTCTATTATTTTCCCTATCCTTGCCCTTTTCTCTTCTACATCCCTATTAGTCCCCTTTTAGTTCACAACTGCAGAATCTAGAAATAAGAGAATATATGTGATGCTTGTCTTTGCAAAACTGATTTATTTCACTTAATCTGATGATCTCCAGCTCCATCCATTTTCCTGCAAGTAAAATAATTTCATTCTCCTTTAAAGCTGCTGAAAGCTCCACTGTGTATATACACAACATTTCCGCTATCTGTTTTTAACCATGAATCAGTAAAAATCCCTCCAGTAAGCTGACTTTGATTGTTTTGGGTATAACCCCAGAAGTTGCACAAGGAATCATCTGGAAGCTCTGCATGGTGTTTGTGAGGAAACCTCCAGCTGATTTCTACCATGGCTTGACTAATTTGTCTTCTCATCAGAAACAGTTAGGGTCCCCATTTCCCCAGTCTTCACCACCATAGAGTTGGACAACTTTGCATATGTGCCCTATAGCTAATGACTTAGTGCTACAAATTGGCAGAAATCATCTGGGCGCCTCACGCCTGTAACCTGAGCTACTCAGAAGGCTGAAATCTGTGGATTGTGGTTCAAAGCCAGCTCAAGCAGGAAAGTCCGTGAGACTCTTACCTCTAATCAACCACCATAAACTGAAGTGGTGCTGTGGTTCAAAGTGGCAGAGCACTAACTAGCCTTGAGAACAGGGACAGTGTTCAGGCCCTGAGTTCAAGCTGCAGGTCTGGCACAGCCACACAAAAATGATTCCTTCATTCAAAAGTCTCCAGGGAAGAAGTGCCACTGACTCATATCTGCAATCCTAGCTACTTGAGATAAAGACATTGGAAGGATCGTAGCTCATAGCCAGCCCAGGCATAAATAGGAGACCTAACCTCAACCAGTAGCTGGATGCAGTGGCTCATACCTGTCACCCTACTTGTATTGGAAACATAAATAGTTGGACTCAGACTTTATTCAAAAAATTATGAAGGCCAGAAAGACTTATCCATTCACCAGTCGATGAAAGTGTAAGCTAAATCTTTATCTTGGCTGTTGTGAATTGTGCCAACACAAATAGATAAACTAAATAAATCTGATAAAAAAACACAACAAAGCAAAAACAGTGAGCATCAGTGTTTCCTTAGTTCTGTGAGCCACTTAAACAAAGTAATGGTAAAGAGAGGGATGGTGAGACTTCATAGCCATTTGGTCAAAAACATAGGTAAAACAACAAGGAATATGGAACTGATATCTGAAGTGAGGTGGGGTGGACTTAGGGATGAGTTCCAGCCTGTTAGCCTGGGGTTGGGGTGGAAGAAAACCATCTAGAACCTCCTGTAGCTCAATGAGGAGAGGAATGTGGGGAATAACAAGAGACATTCAGGGGAGGAGGCACGTGGCAACTGTGTGGTTGTGTGGAGGGCAGGGGTCTTTGGGACTTGTCACAGAAGAGGATTGCTCCAGTACGTTGCAGAAACACAACCGCTATCAGTGCCTTTCCTATGACATATCAGATCAGCAAAAACCACATCCTGTAATTTGCAGAAACATTTTTAGAAACTTCCCATGAAAGTTGCTTTGCTGTTTCTCCAGAGATGTTACTTTATCTAACCCTTCCTTCTTTTTTCTTCCCCTAGTTTGAATCTACTTTTAAGGGTCAATTACTTCTGGGGAAGTTTAGATTAAAGAATTTGTATTTCTTTGTTCAGAGGTATACTCTATCCTTCAATGAGGATCATTACAACAGTCCATTCAGTAGGAAATTGAGATTTGGACTATGGTAGTTCTGACATTGTTCATTGCAGGGCATAAAAGAAAAATGTAAACTGTACCAAAACCAACACCAATTAAACAGAACCACATAATAAAATAAAATAGATTGCCAAAATGGACACAGGAGTCCTAGAGAACAAGTAAGGGGCAGAAACCCACCATCATGGGGGGAAAGCCCACAGTAGATATCCCAGCAGGTTCTCCTCCTCACATCTAGGCCAGGTGTAGGTTAAAGACTGACTCTTGAAGCCTGTTCAAGAAACTCAGGAAAGAAGATATCAAAGAGGGAATGGTCAACCCAGGCAGGAAAGTCCATGAGACTCCTATCTCCAATAAAATTATATATATATATAATTATATATTATATAGATATAAAATTATATATATATAAAACTCCAGAAGGGGAGCTGTGGCTCAAATGGTAGAGCCCTGGCCTTCCTCAAAAGAAGCTCAGGGACAGTACCCAGGCCCTGAGTTCAAGTCCAGAGATGGTACAGAAAGAGAGAGAGAGAGAGAGAGAGAGAGAGACTGAGACACAGAGAGACACACACAGAGAGAAGCTGTATCGATTAGTATCTCTTCCCTGACTCCAAGGGATTCTACCCTGAGCTGCTAAACCATCTAGCACATCAATATCTCATTTCAATTCCCACCAGGTGGGGTAACTGGAAGGATGACTCAATACAGAATGTGGCTGGGAAAGGCTCACCTGACCTCCCTCCTGATGATAGATTTCTAGAGAAGAAGCAAGTGGACTTGGAAGCTTCCCTGGCTGTGGAGTGAGAGCCAGGCAGCCTGGTGTGGGAAGGGAGCTGTCCTGCCTGGTGGAGTCCACAATGAGCTTGTGGACTTGAGCTCCAAGACAGGGCCCATGTCTGTGTTGCTTTGTTCACGAATATACTGAACCATATTCTTTGTTCAAGAATAAGTAAAACTCTTGTTCCTCACTTGCCTGTGAGACAGTGTTGCTATGTAACTTCAGCTGCCCTTGAATTTGAGGTCCTCCTGCCTCAGCCCCATGGGTGCTGGGATTACAAGCATACATCACCATGCCCAGTTTAACAAACCATCTCACAGAGACATCCCATTGACTTGACTGTGGTCTAAATGTCAGAATCCTGGGCTGACTGATTCATACTCAAAGAAAACTGACTTGTTTACTGAAATATAGCCTCACTATCAGGTAAACAATGGTCACCAATGGCCTGAGATTTGGAACCTTCTATTTTATTCTTACTGGTTTAAATATTTCTCCAATGAAATGGTGAGGGGTCTGAGTTCCCCTACACCCAAGTCCTCCTCTACCTCCACTCCAGAGATACGTGTCTCCTTGTCCTGTTCTACCCACCAAGTCCTTCTCTGTCCTCAGTTCTAGAGCCCATCCCACACCCCCTGCTCCCCTACTGTGCTCACTAAGTCTTTCTCTGCCATAAACCTCCCAGTTATCTCCTCTAGAAAGGTAACTTCCTTGCCTTGGAGCAATCACCATCTCCACTCTCCTTTCTCTCTCTCTCTCTCTGTCTTTCTCTCTGACGACCTCCAGACAGAGATCATTTACCATTAAATCCCCTCCATTGCCTCTGACAGCCCTTCGACTTCTGCCCTTGAGAGTGAGACCCAGGCAGGGTTCCGGAGACTTCCTCTAAGTTCCCCCTTAAAGGCTAGCCATCCTGGATCACTGATTCCGTAAGCTCAAGTCCTTTTCCCATCCTTTATTCCTCATTCCTTCAGAGTGTCTGGATTCTCTAAGTGAAAACTGTCCCTTTGCTCCAAGCGTGGGAACTGTTAGACAGATAGCCCACCCAACACAAACCTATCCTTTTTGCCTTCTGGACTCAGACACTAATCTATTCCTTTTCTCTTTCCTGAGCCTACTCACTTCAAAATCTGGATTCTTAATTTCTCCCTTAAGGTGAAACTCCTCTATGAGGTTGCTATAGACCCCTGGAGGAGCCCTTCCCTCCCTCAATTCTCTTCAGGTCCTGGAGATTGATGCCCACCTAAGAAGAGACAAAGGCCACATGGAGGGTTTTCATGTGACCTCCTTTTTCTCTACAAGCTTTAACAAAATTGTCTTAACTGTTATTTTTCTTGGTATTGCTTGTTTTTCTAGCATTTACCATGTAGTTCTGAGATTACAGATGATTTTCTTCTTTTTAAACCTAAGTGTGCCTTAGAACTTTTGTGCACACACACACATATATATATATATATATATATATATATATATATATATATATGTGTGTGTGTATATGAACATGTTCAAAGTAATCTCATTATAATAGATGAAAAGTCATCATGGTGTAAAAAATTATTTGCTTTTTGACTGCAATTGTTTAAAGGAAAAATCTTTAACAATGAAAGTAGTAAAGGAATGAGACCCAGACCCACTCCTACCCAGCTGTGATGGAGAAAACCAGTAAGGAGAAATATAAAGAAATAGGAAAGATAGTAAAGAAAGCTTTGGGAAAGAAATTGAGAAAACAAAAAATTGTTTCCTCTGGATAAGAAAGGATTTGGAATGTAAGAATTGTGTTAAGACAAACCCTAGAAGGTTTGAGTATGTATCACATAGTATGAGTATGTCTTAAAAGATAGAGCTTATGAGTAAAGTTGGTATGTAATTAAGTTGGCTGTGATTTAAATAAGGTCAAAATTAATCATTTTTATGTCTATCTATAAAAGCAATTACATAAGCCAAAGTTCACTGGAGTGTTTGTTGATGTCAGGGTCCTTCAAATGAACACCTTTTGACTCAAATGCCATTTTCCCTGTTTAATATGTAAGATGCCTTGGATACAGAGCTAAAAGGACACCAACACCTGCATTCTTCCTTGTAATCACAAAGGCATAGCAACACCTACAATGTCTTTACCTCAATTAGTATCATAAAGTGTTATATGCAATTAAGAATAACTGTATTTCTATTTGATCTCCTTGTTGATTTATTTGGGAGTAAGGGACAATCTGGGAATCATGCTGTAGAGCCAAAAAGGACCAGAACTTACCGTAAGTCCTACCCCCCACCCCTCGCTTCCTGGTAAAGACCATATCCAACTGTGAGTTATGAGTGGAATTTTCAGTATCTAATCATGAGTGTGATTTCCCATATTTGTGAGAGGGATTTCCAGTATCCAATTGTGAGTGCAATTTCCAATATCTAATCAAAACCCTGCAGCTGTTCACACATCCCCCCTTGCTACACCGCTATGGCTTAACCAATCAATTTTAAGTGCATCAGTCCCTTGGAACTGACCAATGACCCTTTCCGGATTCCTTCCCTCCACCAAATGCGCCAAACACGCTTTAGGATTATTTTTTTAATTTTCCCGCGGTGTGTGTTGATTTGTTAAAAGATGCTATGATGTATGCTAAGTCCCTGCCTTCCCCAAAAATTGTATAAAACAGCTGGGAGCCCGAGGCTCAGGGCCTCTTGTGTCACCAGCCTGCTGAGTGTGTGGAGGACCGAGCTAGCTCGAAATAAACACCCTTTTTGCTGCTTGCATTGGTCTTGGTCTCTGGAGGTCTTTCAGGGGATCCGAACTCGAGCATTTCAATGCTTCAAAGACAGCTCTGGCAGAAAAATTTTTGCAACTCCACCTCTCAATTAACCAGCCTGGCTGGAAGCATGGCTAAATAACAAGCAGAATTCTGTAAGTGATGCTGTGGCTCAAAGTGGTAGAGTACTAGCCTTGAGCAGAAGTGCTCCAGGACAGTGCCAAGCCTTGAGTTCAAACCCCACACAAAAGAGAAGCTGATTGGGAAAGCTAGTCCTGAAGTAAGAGGGGATGATGTGACATCCTAAGTGGAATTGACCTTTCAAAATTAACCAGAGCCAGGAAATCAAAAGAAAATAGTTAAGCTTGCCCATCTAATGTCCATACCTGTCTACCTTCTAACTGGACAGGTACTTACCTTTGTTATCCGCTATTTACAGGAAATGACCAAGGCCTCTCACCAGGCCCTTAACCACTCCAATCCAGCCCTAGCTTCTGACTGGTTATGGACTCATGTTCCAAATGGAACTTTTCTGACATGTGCCCAGGGTGTGTTTTCCTTCGTCATTCATATCAACCAGTCCTGCCACCTGGTCAACCTTTCCCCTGATTTCACCTTTTTCAAGTTTCTCTTTAACAGGACAATAGCCCTCACTCAGGATACAACTGAGAGCAAGTCAAGGCCATGCTATTAATGCAGGCAACCAGAGCTTTTTCTCACACCAATCTGCCCTGCCCAGCACAGACCTGAACCCTGAAGACCCCAGCCTCAGTGATTCTGTGATGCGCCCATGTCAGCATGAAGTAGCCAAAAAGACAACTGCTGACCCCCTTTTCCTGCTCTTCCCTCTTGGCCAACTTTTTTTTTAATGTAATCAAAGACCTTATATGAAAGAGTTGCCTCTTCCCTCTTGGCCCAATCTTCTTCTTATCTAAAGATGGACTATGAAGGATTTACTCCTGCTTGATTCCCACAACTCAAGCAAAACACCAGGTGCACATGAACAGGCTTGACCACATGCCTGTCCACAGGCAGGTTATTCCAAGGACACCACCCTTGGTCCCCAGGAGACAATAGTCCCCTTACTCCAGGCAAAGCATTCCTCTCTGGGCCTGGCCAAGGACCCCTCCCTTGGTCCCCAAGAGACCACAGCCCCTTACCCCATGTGGAGCATTCCATCTGGGCCTGGCCAAGGACACCGCCCTGGGTCCCCAAGAGACCATAACCCAAGACCTATATAAGCCTACCCCAAAATCCAGTCCCTCACATAACATCCAAATCCACAGGAAGGTCTATGGTCCTTGTTGGTAATCAACAGTGCTATCCTATAGATAACTGAGTCTGGCCTATTCCTTTTTCATTTTTCTCCATTTTCCTAACAGTTTGTTTTTTGTGTTTTTTTTTTAACCTGGCTTATTTAACTTAGGGTAATGAGCTTGAGAGTTATCTATGTCATTGTACATTGCATTTTTCCCATAACTAAATAAGATTCCTTTGTAAAGATTATCCATCTTACAATTGGAAACTTGCGGTTCAAGGCCATCATCTCTTCTACACTACTGTGCCAAGCTACAGGGTGGCCAGAGGAGACCAGGACACCCATTGGCCCTGATGGCCATTCTCATGGTAACAATAAGAACTTTTGCCAGCCACACTGGACAGTACCAGGCCATATGGCAAATCAGGGACCCTTGACTACTTCGCCCCCTTTCAGCAGGAAGTAGCTCCTGAAGAAATGACCTTCACCCATACTCCCAGCCTGGTGCCCTCCTGTGTCATAATTTAAAAACAAAAAACAAAAGAAGGGGGGAGCTGCCCCCATGACTAGTTAAGGATAGCTATGCTTACATTAAATATCTTAAGAAATTTTAAATCTTCCCAAATCAGTGTGGGAAGGAGCCTTGTATGTGCCTTTCCAGATTGGGAAATTAATCCCAGAGCACTCACTCTGGACAAATGCCTTCTTCTTGTTCTCTCCAGGAAAACAAGGACCATGATGGATTTCTTCTGCTCTTCCAAAAAGAATATGGGGAGCCTGCCTGCATACAACAGTGATGGAGGTAGGAGGCAGCCAGCTTCCCTTCCTTGTTTGCTTTCTAGACTCTTCCTTGAGCGTCTCTCAAGGCACAATGTTTGCTGTGTCAGCGTCGCCTGCAGCTTTGCATAAAAAAAACTAAAGATATTTTTCACCGTGTTTCTTCCTTTTGCCTTTCACCCTGCTGCTTGGTTTATGGGGTTCCCATTGGAGTGAAATAGGAGCTGAGGGTTTTGATACTCAACCTCAATGTTTCATGATATAAGTGTTTTAAAAAAGTAAGCGCAAAGGTTTAGCACCTTGTCTTCAATGTTTATGAGAAAAATGTTCAAAAAAATAGGCATTAGGATAGTACTTCGCCTCAATGTTTATGAAAAAATATTTTACTAACTACATGTTTTAAGTTATCAACTACTGTGAACTACCAGAGTTGCCAGAACTTAAACCTGCTTCTACCTCACCACCAAAAGAGGAATGATGTCTGCATTTATCCTGAGTGGCACGGAAACTGGCTAAGGACTCCAACTTCTCTGGACTGAGCCAAATGGATGGCCCCTTCACCTACCCCTCCCTTTTGTGGAAGAGGCCCATATGTATCTTATGTCAACATTTGCCTTATGCCTACATATGCCATATGTTTACAGCATCCCCTGCTTATTTAAAAAACAAAAGAGAGGGAGATGTGGGGGATGGCTATTCCTTTAAGACCTGGGGTGGCTCTAGCCACTCCCACCCCCTTCCGGTTTCTAAACCGGAAGAGAAGCTGTGGCGAGCACATGTGTCAGGATGGTGCTGGCTGAGCCAGAGGCGGAGCCAAGAGGTCTCCGCCTCTGCAGGAAGTCCCGTGACATCACCGTGATGGACACACTCGTTAGCCTATCGTTGGCTCCTGGCCAGTCCCTCTCCTTCGCATGTCATTACTGGTATAAGACTCTTAGCCTCTCCATTATTAAACTCAGAACACCCCTTGAGGGTTCTCCGGGGGGAAAAAAAAGGATACTGGGTGTGAGTAATGCCATCTTGGCAGCTTAATAAATGTTACTAGGAGATGAGGACTTTCTGAGAGCTCTAGAGGTGATAGAGGACATTTTTTTTTTGGATTGCAGATGTGTCATGAATTGTTAAGCTCCAGGAAAGTCTTGCTTCCCTTCAATAACTGGGGTTCTGATTGTCCCTTATTGTTTCTCTGGATAGTAGGCTTGGTTTATGTATAACATTTTTGTGAAGTTTAATTTCTGTTGCTGGTTTATTTATTTTGCCTTTAAAAGCTTTGTGCAAGAGACATTCTGGGCCATAGGTCTTTGAGACAGGAATCCAGTTGCAGCACCACTTTTCCAAAAAAGACTCCCAATTCGACCCTCAAAATGTGGCTTCTCTGTTTCTCATGACTGAATTCCTGAACAACACTTTGTCTTTTCCAGAGTTTGAAGGAAAAGTATTTAATCTTTTACCATTATATATTAGCTGTAGGTTTGGGTAAATGCTTTTTATGAACTTAAGGAAATTTTCCTTCCTTCTACTGCTTAGAGATCTTTCATAAATCAATTTTGGTGGACACTTTTTTGTATTTAATGACATGGTCCTTTGATTTTTCTTTTAACCTCTCTCCCCTCCTTCATCCCTCCATCTTTCTCTCCTTCCTCTTTTCCTCCATTCCTTTCCCCTCTCTCCATCCATCTTTATTTCATCTTCCTTTGTCTATCGTTCTCAGTGAATCAGTCTCACTGTGTAGTTCTCTCTGGTCTGAATCTTGAGATCCTTCTGTCCCGGATTTGCAAATTATGGGATTATAGGGGAGTGCCACCATGCCCAGCCATTTGTTTCTTCCTTAATTGTAGTTTATATCTTTGAGGTAATTTGTCTATCAAAATTTGCAGAACTTTTTGGAAAAGTTATTTATATTATTCTTGTATTAGCCTTTTGATGTACATATATTTGTACACTTTGAGTGATTACAGTTGCCCTTCTAATTTTTTTCCTCCAAGCAATCTTTCTAGGCCAACTTCCCAAAGAGCTAGAATTGCAGTCATATGTTATGACACCCCACAACCTCCCCTTTTTTTAGTCATGCCATGATCCAGCAGCAACATGATCAGGGCTCCAAGGGGCAAGGGGATGATGAAGGAGATGGAGAGATGGCTGATGGCACGACTCTGTTGCAAAAGCTTTAGCTATATACACTTTCTACATTTGTCATATGATTGCATAATATTGTTCTAGGACCCACTGCGCCAAAATGTGCAGAGAGAACACATCCTTCTCCATTGTATTTCAATCAGTCTGTGTCTACCAAACCCTTTCAGTTAAGCCCCTGGACCCAGAAGCTGAAAGAACACTTCCTAAAACCAGAAAAGGCCAAGTACTTGCAGCCCTGAGGATCGGAGTCAATGGTCATGGAGCCTTTGCTCACACCTTTCCAGCTCCTGGCACCCCCTGGTCTCTAACAGAGTCACTAGCACCCAGCTACATCCCCAGTTTGGGAGGGATCCCATTCAATTTTTTTTCCACATTGAGTAGTAAACCCACAAAATGGGTGTAGTGGAAATCTACCTTTCCCCACTTCACCTCCTATGCTGAGAAGACTAGAGTAGAGAGATGCCCCCTACCTTCAACTTCTATCCTTCCAATTAGGTCTCCCTGCCTTACTGCAGAATGAATCCACTTCAACAATCTTCCCCACCCTAGGTATAATGGTCCTTAATCTCCATGCTCAGCAGAATGGACTGGTCCAGATACATACATCTGTTCACTTGGAAAGGCCTGTGTAGGTTACGGCCTAGGGGAATGAATAGGACAATCATTCCTTTTTCCTGTTGGCTGTGGTCTAGTCCACTCTCCTGTCCCCTGTGATCTCATCCCAGGGGATGTGATGAACACTAGGGCTTTCCCTCTCTGCTAGGGTAGCACCTATCAGTGTTTCTATTGGTCTGTGCTCATCTCAGTCCAGGAAGTTGGAAGATTTGGCTGGGGGATTATCCACATGCCCACCCCCAAGCCCTGGTCTAGCCCCCTTCAGTCCATGCCCTAATGTCTCTAGGACCCAATAAACCTGGTTCTGTTAAAGAGGAATAAAAGAAGTAGAACCTATAGGATCATTGTTAGGTCATTGAAAGCACTGATTTCCAAAAGGATTAAGGTAGCTCTTAGGTAGTTAGGTCATTGAAAGCACTGATTTCCAAAAGGATTAAGGTAGCTCTTAGGTAGTTCTTGGCAGAGGTGTGTGTGTGTGTGTGTGTGTGTGTGTGTGTGTGTGTGTGTATTTCCTGTTTGATTTATTTTACTTTAATTATGACTGAATTCAAAATTAAGGAGTACAATTATACTATAATTGGTGCTGACTTAAAATTTAGTTTTAAGTCAAATATATGCTGAAAGTTAAATACATTGAATAATTCTTTTTATATACTTAAATTTTATTCTAAAGGTGATGTACAGAGGGTTAGCAGTTACATAAATAAGGTAATGAGTACCTTTCTTTTGAATGCTGTTACCCCCCTCACTCCAGACTGTTTTCCAGAGAGGCTGAACAAGCTTACATTCCCACCAACAATGGGCACATCCTCGCCAGCATTTGTTATTGATAATGACTATTTTAACTGCAGTTTTGTTTTGACTTGCATTTTCTTTATGGCCAGAGAGAGTGAGCATTTTTTCATGTGTTTATTGGCCATTTTCACTTATTATGAGAAGTCCCTTTTTAGGTCATTAGTGAAGGATTGACCCCACCCTCTTATCCCAGGTGCATACGGACATCAGGCAAAGCCCCAGATATGCATGGATGTGCTTGATGCAGGCAGGGCAATCCAACCTAAGCCTGACTGTCAACATTCCATTGTGGGCCTAACCAAAAGTCCCCACCATCCCAGCCTTAACAGCCTTTTCCATAACCTCTGTCTCCTTGCTCAGACCCCCTAAAAGCCTAATTCCAACCCGACCTCCTTGTACAACCTTCATCCCATGGAAAGTTTTTCCCTCATTGCTGTGCCTTAATAAACAGTCCTTTCTTGTTGAGATGGAGTCCAGCCTGTTCCTTTCACCTCCATTTTCCTAACATTTGGTGCTGCAACCTGGGAGAGGACAAATGTCAGGATTAACTGGGTCCCCTCTACCAAGGGGCCACCGGCCTCCTGATGGCCTCTCATCTAGCCTTGTTTACCCTCCTTCTCTTTTTGAGGCATCTTTCCACCCTTTTGAGATAAACAGCCATCAATCACAACCTGGAACTCTGAATTCTCATGGCTTTTTCCCTACGCAAGCTGTGCATGCCTCATGGACGTCTACCCCATGTGGCCTGAGGTATTATTGGTTGTCTGTGTAAACTCTGGAGTACGCCTTCTCCACTTCTAATCTCTTTGCCTCTCTTCTGTCCTTGTACTCTTGATCTTCAGGCAGGAGGCCCTTCAACATTGGACCAACTCCACCCACAATCCAGAAGCCATCAGGACAAGGTAACCAGCAGTGGTCTGTGGCAGAGGCACCCCAACACGGACCTGGAAACTCAAGATGTCCCTCCCCTTCCTGTCTGTGGGGTCATGGAGACTTCAGGAGTCTGTCATGTTTGACTGACCCTTTGGCACCCTTTAATTAAGACCTTGGGGATGCCCTATTGTAAATATTGGCTCCATCCATCTACCTTCCCTAAGCCTCAGGGACACTCTTGGTGGAAGGACAGGTCACTCCTTAATCCTACAATTTTGCAAAATGGGTTATCAATCACAGCCCCAAATTTAATTAGCTTATCTATCCAGATCTGGTCTCAGTACAAACTGGGGCCCGAGTTTGGTTCTTTCGAGTTTGACATTATTGACTGAAAAATGAAACATCAAACTGTTTTAGCTCTCCTACACCCAAGCCTTCTTCTACCTCTGGCTCCAGACCTCTCCCCCCTGCTTGGCCTGCTCTGCTGTCCAAGCCCTTCTCTGCCAAAGGCCTCCTAGCCATCTCCTTTAGAAGGGTAACTTTCTTGCCTTGTAGCAGTTCAATCTGTCTTTCCCTGTCTCTCTCTCTCTCTCTTCTCTCTCTCTTTCTCTCTCTCTCTCTCTCTCTCTTTCTCTCTCTCTCTCTCTACCAGATTAGAGTTCACTTACCATTGGATTGCCTTAAGTAGTCCAGGAATATGGCTTAGTGGTAGAGTGCTAGCCTAGCATGCATGGAGCCCTGGGTTCAGTTCCTCAGTACCACATAAACAGAAAAGCTGGAAGTGGCTCTGTGGCTCAAGTGGTAGAGTGCTAACCTTGAGCAAAAAGAGACTCAGGGACAGTTCCCAGGCCCTGAGTTCAAGCCCCAGATCTGGCAAAAAAAAAAAAAAAAAAAAAAAAAAAAAGATGCCCTGCCCAGTAAATCACAAGAAACATAAAATAGGAGAAAGTCTTCACCTGCCATTAAACAGATAAGGATTGATATCCAGAGTATATAAAGAACTAAAAAACAAAAACAAAAAGAAAATCAGTAGTCAAAGCTTCTCTAAGCCTAAGCCTTTTCCATCCTTGCTTTTGTTACTACCTACATTCTTCCACTCTGCACTTGGTCCTTTTTCCCATGAAAATCTAGTTTGGGTACCTCCCCCAATTCTCTTTACAGGCCCTGGAGAAATACATAGGAAGAGA